>NC_059073.1:2243751-2585850 GCF_020497125.1 Mauremys mutica | reverse complement strand
GGAAGTTGATGGAAGACAGAACATGAAAGACAAATGGCCTTAAAGCGCTTGGAGTTGGACACGGAGGAGAGGAAGGAGGCAAACCGCTTGGAAACAGAGGCAGCCAGGAAGGAGGCTGCCCATAAAAGAGCCCTGGAGCTAAAAGAGAAATATCGGCCCAGATTTTGGCCCAGAAGCATGAACTGGCTGTTCTGGAGTTGAAAAGACAGAACCCTTCAGCAGCTGGCTCCACTTCCTCAAAAATCCACAAATGGGAGCAACTATGTCCATAGTATGATGAATCCAGTGATATTGCTGAATATTTCATCACTGTTGAGAGACTGTGCACCCTCCATGCAATTTCTGAAGATCACAAGATGACAACATTGGTAGCAAAATTGACTGGAAGAGCTCTGGACATATTTAACAAGATGCTTATTGAGGATGCTTCTAACTATGGTAAATTTAAGGATTTGATTTTGAAACAATTTCAAATTACTCTTTAAACTTACAGAGTAAAATTTAGAGCCCTTAAGAGAGGGGCTGCACTAAGTAATGTGGCTTATGGAAACCAGATGAAGGCTCTGTTAGATTAAATGGGTCAAAGAAAAGGGTGTAACTAGCTTTGAAGGAATGTGTGATTTGGTTGTACAGGAGCAGTTCCTGACTATGACCAATGACAGAACAAGGAGTAATGGTCTCAAGTTGCAGAGGGGGAGGTTTAGGTTGGACATTTGGAAAAACTTTTTCACTAGTAGGGTGGTGAAGAACTGGAATGGGTTCCCTAGGGAGGTAGTGGAATCTCCTTCCTTAGAGGTTTTTAAGGTCAGGCTTGACAAAGCCCTGGCTGGGATGATTTAGTTGGGTTTGGTCCTGCTCTGAGCAGGGGGTTGGACTAGATGATCTCCTGAGGTCCCTTCCAACCCTGAGATTCTATGATTCTATGATATAAAACAGGATTTATGGGATAAGAAAATTGACTCAGCAGAAAGTCTTGCTTCTTATGCTGATCAATACAAGCAGTCCCAGATCATCAGAGAGGCGGGTCAAATTGGAACAAAGCGGGTGGAGGTAGCAGAGAGAAACAACCCTGGTCGCAGTTTGCGTAGCTAGTAGAAAAGACACCACAAGACCACACCATACCACCGGGGGCAGCCCAAGGCCCCACCTGCACCCCAAGGAAAACTCCAGACACCTTATCGTCCCACCACACCATTCTCCATCAACCCACCTCTCCCCAGTGTCCAGTCAGCAGGCCAATGTTTTAAATGTAACGAGCTGGGGCATGTAAAGGCCAACTGACCCAAGAACCCCAACAGATTACAGTGCATTGCACTGGGGTCACACCAAAGGTCCTCAGGCCCAGATGACTCCCAGATACCCTCAGAGTGAAGGGAAACTGTGAGTGTGGGCGGGAAGAAGGTTATAGCATGGAGGGACACTGGAGCACAGGTGTCAGCTATCCACCAATCCTTAGTGGACCCCAAATTCATAAACCCAGAGGCCCAAGTGATGATTCAACCCTTCAAGTCAAATTCTTTTGACTTGCCTACAGCCAAGTTGCCTGTCCAGTACAACATATGCGACAGCAGTAGTGGATCCAGTCGCAGAGACCCAGCTAGAATCAGTCCCGGAATCGGAACTGGCAGAGCAACCAACACCATTACCAGCACTTGCAACCCCATAGAATATCAGGGTTGGAAGGGACCTCAGGAGGTCATCTAGTCCAACCCTCTGCTCAAAGCAGGACCAATCCCCAGGCAGGTTTTTACCCCACTTCCCTAAATGGCCCCCTCAAGGATTGAACTCACAACCTTGGGTTTAGTAGGCTAATGCTCAAACCACTGAGCTATCCCTCCCCCCATCTACAGCTCCAATGCCAGAGGGCACCACCGAGCCAGCCTTGGCAGCAGCAGATAAACCTACGCAAGAGCCTGAGCCTGAAATACAACATAGTGCACCAGCAGAGAGCGGTTCACAGTCAACAGAAACAGCCCCATCACCTACATCACTTCCAGAGGGACCAAGCACAAGTCTACAATCCAGTGAGGAACTGATGTCTCCAGCATCAAGGGAACAGTTCCAGGCCAAGCAGAAAGCAGATGAAAGCCTCCAGGGAGCTTGGACGGCAGCACAGAGCAACCCACCGCCTCTCAGCTCTTCTAATCGATCTTGGTTTGTTGTAGAAAGAGGACTTTTATACAAGGAAACTCTTTCTGGTGGGCACCAGGAAGACTGGCATCCTCAAAGACAGTTAGTAGTTCCAACTAAGTACCAGATAAAGCTGTTGAGCTTAGCCCACGATCATCCTAGTGGCCATGCTGGGGTGAACAGGACCAAAGACGATTTGAGGAAGTCCTTCCACTGGGAGGGAATGGGCAAGGATGTTTCTACTTATGTCCCGTCTTGTAAGGTGTGCCAAAGAGTGGGAAAACCCCAAGACCAGGTCAAAGCCCGTCTCCAGCCACTCCCCATAATTGAGGTTCCATTTCAGCGAGTAGCTGTGGATATTCTGGGTCCATGTGGCCCCTCCCTGAATATCTGTTTAAATCACTTTGTGGTGGCAGCAATACTGTCCAAGGACAAGGAAAGGAATTTTGCCTTGGGGAAGTTTTTAACCTAAGCTGATGGAATATAAGCTTAGGGGGTCTTTCATGTGGGTCCCCACAACTGTACCCCAGAGTGGGGAAGGAACCCTGCCAATAACTCTCAGTTCTTTAGCTTTACAAGGTAGTCTAGCACCATTGGAAGGGGTATAGTCAGGGACTAAGTTGTTTATGTAGGCACCTTGTGGAAAAATGTTTCCACTTCTGTAAGAAAGTATTGCACGTGGAATCACGTCTGCTGTTCAATAACATGTGTTTGACCTGCTCCCAAGAGCAGATTTACCATGAAACAAATTGTGCAGTGGCACGGGGCCCCCAACAGGGGGCCCCCCAAAAATGGAGGACAAAATATCTGACAACCTGCCCCTGAGTCCCAGCCGGTGGCACAGCAGGGCTCGCTGGGGCTGGTGGCCCCACACTGCTCCTAGAAGCGTCCGGCTGTTGGCATGTCTCTGTGTGTCCCTGGTGGGAGGGGAAGGTTGCTCCATGCACTGCCCCCACCCCAGGCAGCACATAGAGACCCGCTGCCCCCCTCCCTGTAAAGGGTGCACAGAGACATGCCAGCAGCAGGCCTAAGGCAGCTCCCTGCCCGCTCTGCCTCCCTCCCTCCATGCCGCTTTGCTCCCGGAAGCGGCCGGCATGTCCCTGTGGCACCCGGGTAGTATGTGTCTCCGTGCACTGCCCCCACCCTGAGTGCTGACTCCGCAGCTCCCATTGGATGCGATCTGCAGCCAATGGGAGCTGTGGGGGCAGTGCCTGCAGGCGGCAGTGCCCGGAGACCCTCTGCCCTCCCTGCCTAGGAGCTGCTGCCGGACGGGGGTGTGTGCTGGTTGCTTTGGGAGCTGCACTGCTCAAGGTAAGTGCCACCCCCCCGTCCCCCTCCAACACCCCAGCCCCCTGCCCCAGCCCAGAGCCTGCACCCCACACCCAAACTCCCTCCCAGAGCCCTCACCCCCTCCTCCCACACCCCAACCCCCAGCCAGAGCGTGCACCCAGCACCCAAACTTCCTTCCAGAGCCCGCCGCCCGCACTTCCTCCTGCAACCCAACCGCCTGCCCCAATCAAGGTACCTCACTTCATTGTCATTTACTTCCCCTTACTTATAATATAGGGGGAGGATGAAGGAAAAAAATAATGAAAAACGGGGGGTGATAAGAGAGAATGCTTTTCTTCTTGGCTGGGTCCCAGGGTGTGTGTGTGAAAATGAAGCTGCGCACAGGGCCCCACTAACTCTAAATCCGCCACTGCCTGCTCCGAACAGGTTAACTCGTGTAGTTGGAACCATGGAGGAGCCATGCTTTCAGATGGAGCTTCACCAGTTATGGATGGAGGATCTGACTGTCAGCCTGTGAGAGGAGGTCTGTCCTCATTGGAAGAGTTCATGGAGGATGACTTGACATACGCAGCAGCTAAGGGTCCCAGGTCTGTCTGGGCCATGCTGGGGTAATCAAGATGTTCTTGGCTTTGTCATCCCTGGTCTTGCATAGCGGGCATTTGTGGTTCTGTGCTGTGGCAAATAAGTTGATAGATAGGAACCCCCATTGCTAGAATATCTGTTGTAAGACCACAGGGTTCAGTTCCTATTTGTGCGCCTGTGAAAACCATTTGCTTAGTGTGTTGGCAATGGTGTTTAGCCTCATGGCTTCAATGCCTAGGCAGTGGGATCAGCCACTCCCACCTTCCCCCCTGCATCTTGTCCGTTGATGTAGAACATGCACGCAACATTGTCTGTCATCGCTCAAATTGATTGGTTTCTTATGAGTGGTAAGAAGTGAAGACAGGTGTAACTTACTGCTCTGAGTTCTAGCAAATTTATGTGGAATCATTAAAAAGGGGATAGAGAATAAGACTGAGAATATATTATTGCCCTTATATAAATCCATGGTAAGCCCACATCTCGAATTCTGTGTACAGATGTGGTCTCCTCACCTCAAAAAAGATATTCTAGCACTAGAAAAGGTTCAGAAAAGGGCAATTAAAATGATTAGGGGTTTGGAGAGGGTCCCATATGAGGAAAGATTAAAGAGGCTAGGACTCTTCAGCTTGGAAAAGAGGAGACTAAGGGGGAGATATGATAGAGGTATATAAAATGTAATGTAATAATTGGAGATATACCAATCTCCTAGAACTGGAAGGGACCTTGAAAGGTCATCAAGTCCAGCCCCCTGCCTTCACTAGCAGGAACAAGTACTGATTTTTGCCTCAGATCCCTAAGTGGCTCCCTCAAGGATTGAACTCACAACCCTGGGTTTAGTAGGCCAATGCTCAAACCACTGAGTTATCGCTCCCTCCCTTCTCATGAGTGATGTGGAGAAAGTGGATAAGGAAAAGTTATTTACTTATTCCCATAATACAAGAACTACAGGTCACCAAATGAAATTAATAGGCAGCAGGTTTAAAACAAATAAAAGGAAGTTCTTCTTCACGCAGCACACAGTCAACTTGTGGAACTCCTTACCTGAGGAGGTTGTGAAGGCTAGGACTATAACAATGTTTAAAAGGGGACTGGATAAATTCATGGTGGCTAAGTCCATAAATGGCTATTAGCTAGGATGGGTAAGAATGGTGTCCCTAGCCTCTGTTCATCAGAGGATGGAGATGGATGGCAGGAGAGAGATCACTTGATCATTGCCTGTTAGGTTCACTCCCTCTGGGGCACTTGGCATTGGCCACTGTCGGTAGACAGATACTGGGCTAGATGGACCTTTGGTCTGACCCGGTACGGCCGTTCTTATGTTCTTATGTTCTAAGGTGTGCTTCCAATGTCGTCCACCTGCCTTGTGTCATGTGGTAGTCAAGGTGTGCCCCTCAGCCCAGTAGGGAGGCGTCTGTTGTGATCATGATTGAAGGAGGTCTGTGGTGAAAGGGAATACCTACGCAGATGTTCTCCAGTCTTTTCCACCATTGTAGGGAGGCTAAAACTTTGGTCACTGGTGTTACCATAATGTTGAGGCTGTGTTTGGTGGGTTTGTATATTGAACGCTGCCAGCCCTGAAGACACTGCATGTGTAATCTGGCGAAACTTGATTCGTGGACAGATGGAGATGGTGTCTATGAGATGTTTGATGGCTAGGAATCTGGCATGAGGTAGGGAGGCTCTGTCTTGAATTGAGTCCAGGTGTGCCCCAATTAATTCCAGTTGTTGTGTGGGTGTCAATGTGGATTTCTGAAAGTTTATTTGCAACTCCAGTCTTTGGAAGAGGTTGATGGTCAGTCATGTGATTGTTTATGTTTCTGTGTACGAGTGTCCTTTGATAAGGCAATCAGCTAGGTATGGAAAAAATATGATTCCTTGTTCGTGCAGGTGGGCTGAGACTACTGCAAGGATTTTGGAGAACACCCTCAGTGCAGTGGACAGTCCGAATAGGAGGACGCTGTATTGGAAGTGGTTGTGTTCCACTGTGAATCGGAGGAATTGGCTGTGAGTTGGATGTATTGAGATGTGGAAATATGTATCTTGTAGGTTGAGGGCTCAAAACTGGTCCCTCTGTTCCAGCGCTGGGATTATTGTGCCTAAGGTGACCATCTTGAATTTTTGGGAGCATACAGATTTGTTGAGTTTTCGTAGGTCTAGTATTAGTCACCATCCACCACTTTTCTTCTGGGTCAGGAAATAGTGGGAATAAAAATCTTTTCCTCTGTATTGTGTTGGTACTGGTTCCACAGCACCTAGCTGTAGTAGCTAATCTACTTCCTGTCTGAGAAGGTGCTCGTGTGAAGGGTCCCTGCAGAGATAGGGGGTAGGGGGCCAAGAAGTAAAAGGGATGAAATAGCCCAACTGAACTATTTCTAAGACCCAATGGTCTTGTGTAATATGCTCCCAAGCTTGGTAAAAACGCTGTAGAGAGCGACCAAATAGGTAGGTAGGTGCTGGTGTTAAGGGAAGGTCGTTCAGACCCTCGACCAAGCCTTCAAAACTGTGGTTTGTTTCCTGATGGCTGGAACGCTGCTTGTTGTAGTTGTGTCTGGCATTGTCAAGATGGTTTATTTCTGAGTCTGGCCACCTTGTAAGGTCTGAATTGAGGATCCCTGTTTCTTCCAATTACTGTCCAAAGAAGTAACTTTTCTTCCTTCTTCAAATGCTTGTCCCTATGTGTATTCCACTTCAGGTGATGCCCCAGCAGTGATCTAACTATGGTGGTGGTTTCTTGGGGTTCTAAGAACAGATTGAAGAACTGCCCTACCAAAAGAAGTATTTGACCTAGATGCCTCCACCAATGCATACCATCTTCTTAAAGTCTATATAGAGTCCCACATAATGGCCTTACAGAGTTCAACTATGGGAACATTCTTCCGAGAGGCTATTTGGGCCCTTGTCAAATGAGCTCTAACACTGGTTGGTGGATCAAGTTTGGCTAACTCATAATGAAAGATAGATAATACGATTCAAAATCAATTTTGACAGTCTTTGAATAGAATCAGAGAACCTTTCATTCTCTCAGCGAATGAAACTTAAGTCTCAGGGAGGATCTAAATGGTTTTGTTCTCTGGAGGTAAAGGACTAAAGCTCTCCAAACATCTAAAGTTTATAACCTGGCCTCATCCCTATTAGTCTGAGGATTCAGACAATCTGGGTAAAAGGATAATCTGATTTAGATGGAATTCAGATACAATCTTGGATATGAGTTTAGGGTGTGGCCTGAGGGAGATGTCGTCTTGGAGAAAAACTATACAATGATGGTCAATCATAAGAGCTCTTAACCCTCCCACTTTTATTGCTGATATTGTTGCTACAAGAAAGAGAATATTAATTGATAGGCGAAGGAAAGGACATGAAGCCAGTGGTTTGAAGGCTGATGCTGTAAGATCTGTTAATAGTATAGGAAGGTCCAATGCTGGTGTATGTTCTACAACAAGTGGAAATACCCTTAGAAATATAGATGTGGTAGGGTGGGAAAATACTGAAGAATGACTATATATGGGCGGAAGGCACTAATGACCACCAAGAGTACCCTGAGAAAACAGAGTGAGCGACCAGAGTTCTTCAGTGAAAGTATATAACCCGAAATGTCACTGTAATGGTAGAAGTTCATGATGGTCACACCAAGAAACAAATATTTTCCACTTTAAACTGTACATTTTCCTTATGGATCCTTTCTACTGATTATCAGGATAAAATGCTCTTTGCAGATACAAACTAAGATAAGTTAGATGTATTCAGGTTGGCATGGCCTGATGAAATTCACCCTAGAGTACTTAAGGAACTAGCTGAAGCAATCTCTGAATCATTAGCAATTATCTTTGATAACTCATACAGGATGGGTGAGGGCCCAGAGGACTGAAGAAGGCAAACATAGTACCTATCTTTAAAAAGAGAAACAAAGAGGACTGAAGGAATTATAAATCAGTCAGCCTAACTTCAAGGCAATAGATGATAAGTAATAGCCATCAAGGATTCATCAACAATAAAGCATAGAATCATAGATTTGTAGGACTGAAAGGGACCTCGAGAGGTCGTCTAGTCCAGTCCCCTACACTCATGGCAGGACTAAGTATTATCTAGACCATCCCTGACAGGTGTTTGTCTAACCTGCTCTTAACAATCTCCAAAGATGGAGATTCCGTAACCTCCCTAGGGAATTTATTTCCGTGCTTAACCACCCTGACAGTTAGGAAGTTTTTCCTAACGTCCAACCTAAACTGTCCTAGCTGCAATTTAAGCCCATTGCTTCTTGTCCTATCCTCAGAGGTTGAGGAGAACAATTTTTCTCCCTCCTTGTAACAACCTTTTATGTACTTGAAAACTGTTATGTCCCCTCTGAGTCTTCTCTTCTCCAGACTTAACAAACCCAGTTTTTTCAATCTTCCCTCATAGGTCATGTTTTCTAGACCTTTAATCATTTTTGTTGCTCTTCTCTGGCCTTTCTCAAATTTGTTCACATCTTTCCTAAAATGTAGTGCCCAGAACTGGACACAATACTCCAATTGAGGCCTAATCAGCACAGAGCAGAAGAATTACTTCTTGTGTCTTGCTTACAACACTCCTGCTAAAATATGCCAAGCCAACCTAATTTTCTTCTTTGATAGGTTTTCTGGCCTAGTGGATAGGGCAGGAAGCAGTAGATCTGATATGTCTTAATTTTAATGAGGCTTTTGACACAGTCTCACATGACTAGATGACCCCTTGAGATTCCTTCAAGCCCCACATTCCTCTGACTCTATGATTCTACATTCTTTCTAGTTCTGACATCCTTCAATCAAAGGTGGAGGGAGGACAGATTGGGATGATGAGTCCCTCCCTCATTCTGAGACAGAACGTCTGGCATCAGAGGTCAAGTGAACAAATGAAGATGTTCTGGGAACCAATACTGTCTCAGCCACGTAAGGGCCACTAGGATAACTAGTGCTTTGTCCTGTTTGATTTTTTGTAATACTCTGGGAAGTAATGGGATCAGTGCATAGGCATACATCATTTTGTGACAAAGGGATCAGGAGTGCATCTGCCAGAGAACCTGGACTCTGACCCTCTCCGGAACAAAATATCCAACACTTATGGAAGACAAAGTGACCCACTGACTTCTGAATCTCTCACTCATGTTCTGGTGAGAAGTGTCTGCTAAAATTGTCTGCTAATACACTGTGAATACCTGACAGGTATAGCTGCTGACAGGTTGATGCAGTGCTGTATGCACCTATTCCATAATCATAATGCTTCTGAACACAAGAGACAACCTAATTCCCCCTTGTTTATGAAAAATACTGTAGTCATATTCTCTGTCATTACCCAAATGAAGTTATTTTGAATCATCAGTAAGAAGTGCATTCTGCTCTGAGCTCCAGAAAATTGATGTATAAGAGTGCCTCCTTTGGAATCCACACTTGCCCTTAACTAAATGATGGTCTAGATGGGCTCCTTAACCCACAAGAGATGCATCTGTCACTGTAGTTCTTTTCAGAAGAGGGGGAATAAAAGGAACTTGTATACAAAGTGCATCTGGGTCTTTCCACCAGTTGAGAGAGGAAAGAACCTTTTGTGGAAGTGTTAAAGTTATATATAGACTGTGTTTGCTAGAGGTGTATGCTGTCCTGAACTAAGCTAGTATGCAACATCACAAAAGTGCATGAAGCCATGTGGCTCAGCAGACTGTGAGAGAACCTTAATGTTGTTCATGAAATCATTTGAAGTTGAATGATAAAGATGGACATAGTTTGAAAACTGCCATCAGCTAAGCACACTCTGGCTGTCCAGGAATCCAGTCTCACAGCAATAAACTCAATATATTGTGTTGGGAGATAACACAGGTTTTTCTTTTCTTACCTTTAAACCAAGAGACATGAAAAGTTGGAGAAATGTTTGAAACAAGCTTTTAACTTTCTGATCAAACTTTTCCTTTATGAGCTGGTTGTCTAGCTAAGTAAAGACTGCTATCCCTCATTGACACAGGAACATCACCACCACCACTTTAATAAAAACCCTCAGTGCGGTCGACAGTCAAAAGGTAACACTCAGTGTTGGTAGTGGTTTAGACTTACAACTACTCTCAGAAATCTCTTGTGTGCAGGATTAATTTCAATGTGAAAATATGCATCACAGCGGTTGACAGCTACAATCAGTCTCCTGGATCTATCGACAGCATTATGGAGGCTCAGGTGACTATCCTGAATCTCAGATGACGAATGAAATTGTTTGAGATCTAAGAAAACCCTCCAACTTCCTTTCTTCTTGGGTCTGAGGAATATTTGAAGTAAAAGCATTTCTCTCTCTGTTATATCAGAACAATTGTTATCATTCTTAGTTGAAGGAGAGGATCCCTCTCCTGGGTGAGAAGGCTCTCATGAGGGGTCTGTCAAAAGGGACAGCGAGAGTGGCAGAAGGTAGCAGTTATGTGGAATTGGATTGCATAACCATACGATGATTTCCAACACACACTTGCCTGTTGTTATTGCAGCCCATGTTCTGCATTAGGGAAAAAGGTTATTCCCAAAAGGAATCTGGGAGGAAGAGATAGCTATATCCAGGTGAATGGCTGGTTTTCATCTCCCAGCAATCCCATCAAAAGGGATGCTTGCTGCTGGACACCACTTGCAAAGAGAAGTTGGTAGCAGCAGACAGTATTCTCTTCAGTCTCTGATACTTCCTTAGAGGTGTTGGTGGTCTCTGGGGGTAAAAAAGGGGCTTGTTCTCTGCTCTGGTTAAAACTGAGATTTACTGTATTTTCTCTTTGTTGCAGCAGTGTAAATGCTTAAAGACCGGAAAGTGGGGTGGGATTCTGATAATGTGAAGAAACTCATTCCATCTTTTCACCCAAAAGATATGATCTGTGAAATGGAAGGTTCTCCACTGTGGCTTGAACTTTCCCTGGAATATCCAAAGATTGAAGCCACCATGACCGATGCATCACTACAGAAGTCACTGTAAAGCACAAAGTGATATCTGCTGCATCTAAGGCAGCCTGCAATGAAGATCTTGATCTCAAGTGACACTGTTTTTAAAGACTGAAATTGCTTCATGTTCCCGCAGCAATTTGTCAATAAATTCAGTGATGTTGTTATAGTTAAGAAAATCATAGACTAGCTTTTTTTCATCAGAGAGGTCAAGATGCTTTGAGTCTTTTTCAAATGGGGTAATTTTGGGAGGGGTGCTGCTTGGTTCTCTCATTAGCGATAAAAACGACTAGTGAGACTGGCTCTGGATGGGCATACAGATATTCAGCTCCCTTAGTGAGAATATAGTACATCTCAGTCTTTGTTGCTGTGGGAGGAGGAGTAGCAGGAGTTTGCCATACAGTTTTTTACAGGCTCCAAAAAGGCATCATTAATCAGGAGAGTGATTGGGTCTGGAGGTGTGTAGTATGTCTAGCAACTTATGAAGGCTTGTTACCCTGTCAAAGAAGGCTATCAGGTTGGTTTGACATGATTTGTTCTTGGCAAATCCATGCTGACTGTTACTTATCACCTTATTATCTTCTAGATGTTTGCAAATTGATTACTTAATTATTTGCTTCATTATATTTCTGGGTACGGAAGTTAAGCTGACTGGTCTGTAATTCCCTGGGTTGTCCCTATTTCCCTTTTTATAGATTGGCACTATATTTGCCCTTTTCCAGTCATCTGGAATCTCCCCCGTCTTCCATGACTTTTAAAAAATAATTGCTAATGGCTCAGATATCTCCTCAGTCAGCTCCTTGAGTATTCTAGGATGGTAATAAATCTCAGCAGGAATCCTGAGGCTCTGCTTCTGAGTCTCTTTCTCTCTCTCTGACAGGGCATCTGAGAAGGATGTTCCCTCTCTGGTCCCCAAGGAGCCCAATATGGACACTGTAGGGCATTGTATGGATAAGGAGAAGGGCCCCAGGAGGAAGAGTAGCAGGATATAGAATTATAAAATCATAGAACCATAAGGTTAAAAGGGACTGCAAGGGTCATCTAGTCCAGTGGTTCTCAACCGTACTCAGCGGTCTTCCGCAGGTACATCAGCTCACCTAGATATCTGCCTAGTTTTACAACAGGCTACATAAAAAGCAGCAGCAAAGTCATTACAAACTAAAATTTCATACAATTACTTGTTTATTTTGCTCTATATCAGGGGTCGGCAACCTTTCAGAAATGGTGTGCCGAGTCTTCATTTATTCACTCTAATTTAAGGTTTCGTGTGCCAGTAATACATTTTAATGTTTTTAGAAGGTCTCTTTCTATAAGTCTGTAATATATAACTAAACTATTGTTGTATGTAAAGTAAATAAGGTTATTAAAATGTTTAAGAAGCTTCATTTAAAATTAAATTAAAATGCAGAGCCCCTCGGACCGGTGGCCAGGACCCGGGCAGTGTGAGTGCCACTGAAAATCAGCTCGCTTGCCGCCATCGGCACCCGTGCCATAGGTTGCCTACCCCTGCTCTATATACTATAAACTGAAATGTAAGTACAATATTTATATTCCAATTGATTTATTTTATAATTATATGGTAAAAATTAGAAAGTAAGCAATTTTTTAGTAATAGTGTGCTGTCACACTTTTGTATGTTTATGTTTGATTTTGTAAGCAAGTAGTTTTTAAGAGAGGTGAAACTTGGGGTACATAAGGCATATCAGACTCATGAAAGGGGTACAGTTGCCTGGAAAGGTTGAGAATCTCTGATCTAGTTTAAATTGTCCTTCCTCTCCCCCCCTCCGCCCCGCCACGCCACGATGCAGGATTTGTTGTGTCTGAGACAGATGACTATCCAGCCTCTTTTTGAAAATCTCCAGTGAAGGAGCTTCCACGACTTCCCTAAGCAGTTTGTTCCATTGTTCTACTGTTCCTACAGGCAGGAAGTTTTTCTTGAGGTTTAATCTAAATTTGCTATGCTGTAGTTTGAACCCATTGCCTCTTATCCTGCGCTCTGCACCAAGAGAACAATTTTTTTCCATCTTTTTTATAACAGCCTTTCAAGTACAGTATTTGAAGACCACTATCATATCCCTCCTCAGTCTCCTCTTTTCTAAACTAAACATACCCAGTTCCTTTAGCCTTTGCTCGTATGCCTTGAACTCCATCCCTTTAATCATCTTTGTCACTCACCTCTGGATCCTTTCCAGTTTCTGAGGGGTAGCCGTGTTAGTCTGGTTCTGTAGAAGCGGCAAAGAATCCTGTGGCACCTTATAGACTAACAGACATTTCGCAGCATGAGCTTTCGTGGGTGAATACTTGCATCCGAAGAAGTGGGTATTCACCCACGAAAGCTCATGCTGCGAAACGTCTGTTAGTCTATAAGGTGCCACAGGATTCTTTGCTGCTTTCCAGTTTCTCTACATCTTTTCTATATAGTTGTGACCAAAACTGGAGACAGTACTTCAGCTGAGGTCTAACCAGAGCCAAGTAGAACATTACAATCACCTCCTGTGACTTGTATGCTATGCCTTTGTTAATGCAACCCAAAATTACATTTGTATTTTTTTTTGCAGCAGCATTGCATTGTTGACTCATATTGACTCAAGTTTGTTTAGATTTACGGGACATAATGCTGCCCACTTCTTATTACAATGTCAACTGAAAGTGAGAACAGATGTTCACATGGCACTTTTGTAGCCAGCATTACAAAGTACTTATGTGCCAGATATGCTAAACATTCATATGCCCCTTCATGCTTTGGCCAGCATTCCAGAGGACATGCTTCCATGCTGATGATGCTCATTAAAAAAAATGCATTAATTAAATTTGTGACTGAACTCCTTGGGGGAGAATTGTATGTCTCCTGCTCTGTGTTTTACCTACATTCTGCCATATATTTCTTGTTATAGCAGTCTCGGATGATGACCCAGCATGTTGTTCATTTTAAGAACACTTTCACTGCAGATTTGACAAAACGCAAAGAAGGTACCAGTGCAAGATTTCTAAAGATAGCTACAGCACTCAAACCAAGATTTAAGAATCTGAAGTCCCTTCCAAAATCTGAGAGGCATGAGGTGTGGAGCATGCTTTCAGAAGTCTTAAAAGAGCAACACTCTGATGTGGAACCTACAGAACCCGAACCACGAAAAAAAAAAGACAATCTTCTGCTAGTGACATCGTACTCAGATGATGAAAATAAACATGCATCAGGCTGCACTGCTTTGGATCGTTATAGAGCAGAACCCATCATCAGCATGGATGCATGTCCTCTGGAATGGTGGCTAAAGCATGAAGGGACATGTGAATCTTTAGTGCATCTGACACATAAATATCTTGCAACGCCAGCTACAACAATGCCATGTGAACACCTGTTGTCACTTTCAGGTGACCTTGTAAACAAGAAGTGGGCAGCATTATCTCCTGCAAATGTAAACAAACTTGTTTGTCTGAGCGATTGGCTGAACAAGAAGTAGGACTGAGTGGACTTGTAGGCTCTAAAGTTTTACATCATTTTATTTTTGAATGCAGTTATTTTTGGTACATAACTACATTTCTAAGTTCAATTTTAATGATAAAGAGATTGCACTACAGAACTTGTATTAAGTGAATTGAAAAATACTATTTTATTTTTACTGTGCAAATATTTATAATAAATAAAGTGATCACTGTACACTTTGTATTCTGTGTTGTAATTGAAATCAATATATTTGAAAATGTAGAAAACATCCAAAAGTATTTATAAAAATAGTATTCTATTATTGTTTAACAGCACGATTAATTGTGATTTTTTTTAATCACTTGACAGCCCTAAAATTAATTTGAGTTTAAGGTCCATGTTCTTTCTGGCTCTCGGCTTCAAACCCTGGCAATGGGAACACTTCTGAGGAACGTGTCCCTCTCCTAGGCAGTGGATACACTTTGTGTGGCCGTCCGTTATAGAGAAGGCAGCTCCACACGAGACACACCACTTAAACCCGGGTGAACCAGGCATAAGGATGAGGATGTACCTTCCCTGAGGGGAAGGAGGGGAAACAGGAGAAAGAACTAATACTTTTTTTTTTGTTTGTTTTAGGAGGAAGAAACAGAAAAGGGAAAGTAAGGAACTAACAACTATGAGAAGAAAAACAGGTAAGATACTATCTAAATAACAACATGGGCTCTGCGAAGTGTTCTGTTCCAGACTGCAGGTGGTCGAGAGGGAACTGAGGGTGGTCGGACCACACAGCGCTATATATACAACACGTGCATAGTGCAAGAGAGTGGAGGTGTACATGTACGGTCTGACGGGCACTGCTATTGAAGATCTCTGATTCCAGATGCAAAGGCACTGTCGCACCTACAGTGGAGCACCCAAGGGGACATCACTCAAAGAAGAATTTTCAAATATTATTACAAGCAGCTCCAAGAGTTCTTCCGTTAATTCCTTCAGCATCTTGGGGTGAATACCATCAGGCCCTGCTGACTACAATACATTCAAACTAGTCAGAAGACCTCTGACATGTTTGCTTATCCTGATCTGCATCCCTTCCCTTTATTGTCTATGATAACATTGTTGGTTGTCTGGGCACATTATTTTCATCTGTGAAGACTGAAGCAAAGGAGGCATTGAGCAGCTCTGCTTTCCTATCATCTTCCATTACCAGCTGACCATCCCTGATCATTCTTTTTTGTCTGACATATTTATAGAGCCCCTTCTACATATCGGGACCATGATATTCCCTGTGCCCAGAACATTGACAATACATCCTATAAGCTATTAGGGGAATGTCATAAATATAGAGAGAAGGGTAGCATAAAATCCCTCCTTGGCAGCTGTACTGAATCATCTTACCTGTAAGGGGTTAAGTAGGTCAAATAACCTAGTTGGCACCTGACCAGAAGGACCAATGAGGAAAGAAGAGACTTTCAGATCTGGAGGGGGAAGATTTTGTTTGCTCTCTCTTGGTTGTTCCCTCTCCGGATGGAGAGAGAAGCCAAGCAGGTACAACATCTCCTGAAAATATACCTGGAATAATCCATCTAAAATCACAGAAATTGTAAGTAGGCAAGGAAATGCATTAGGTTATCTTTCGTTTTAGCTTGTGAATTTTCCAATGCTACAGAGGTAGTTTTATTCCTGTTTTTGTAACTGTGAAGCTGAGTCAGAGGGGAATCCTCTGTGTTTTAAATATTTTTATTTACCCTGTAAAGTTACCTTCCATCCTGATTTTGCAGGTGTGATTCTTATACTTTTTAAATAAGGTTCTTCTTTTAAGAACCTGATTGATTTTCAATGTCCTGAAGACAAAGGGTCTGGTCTGTACTCACATTGCTAAGGCAATTGGTTGGTATATTATTCTCAAGCCTCCCCAGGAAAGGGGGTGAAGGGGTTTGGGGGAATATTTTGGGAGGATAGAGATTCCAAGTGACCCTTCCCTGAAATTTCATGTAAATCACTTGGTGGTGGCAGCAATACCATCCGAGGACAAGGAAAGGAATTTGTGCCTTGGGGAAGATTTTTAACCTAAGCTGGTAGAATACATACTTAGAGGGTCTTTCATGCGGATCCCCACATCTGTACCCCAGAGTTCAGAGGCGGGGTGGGGGGAAACCCTGACAGGGAAGCTGGTGGTTTTGGTTCGCAAGAGACATGGCAGCGATTTGAGCTTATGATTATGAGATAGCCCATTTACTGGATGTCTCTGGTACAGTGACAAAACAGTTAACAACGTTGAAATTTAAAAAGTCATTGTTAGGTTTCAGAGTCAAAGGCAGCCTTGATTGAACAGCGCAGTTCACACACCTGATTGGGCATCAAGAGAGGGATTTGCAGAAAACTTTACTTTGGGTGCAGGAATTTCTCAAACCCTACCCTGGACTGTTATGGGCCAGTGTTGGGGTGGTTGAGGGGACAGTCTCATCCTCGGGCTTGAAAAGGATAAATATTCCAGCAATCTTTTGGCCTTTCCCCAGAATTATAAGGGGAGAAGGCCGAAGGGCTGGAGGTGCCAGTCCCTCATCCCTAGGTATCTACAGCTAGATACTTATTTGGCCCTGGCCCTCATAACATTAGTATCTGAGAATGGTGGTAAATAGGGCTCTGGGTAGAGGCTTCCCAGGCTGGGAGGGGACAGGGATGACATGGGGTGTAAGAATATGCCATTCCCTTGGCCCCAGTCTGGGAGAGAATAGGGTTTGGTTGGAAGAGGTTCCATTTCTCCATTGAAGATCATGGGGTTTACCATGCCCACAAATTCTTACCTTTCATTCTGCAGTATCTGCTTGCTCAGAATTGCCTCTGCCAGTCCAGACTCTATTCCCTCCAACTGCCTCTTCACAGCATCAAACATGTTCACTTCCATCATGTCAAACACCACTGGCTTTCCATATCTAAGGACAGAGGTCTGAATGGTTGATCATATGTACTACAGGACAGTCCAAGATCCTTGATACAAAAGATAGACAAAACAATCTCTCTCTCTCTCTCCTCTCTCTCTCAATAATGATGGGTCTCAAGCATTACATGTATGGGCAGCCTTCCCTTTAGCACAATGTGGGAAGCGGACTGGGGAGAAAAGGCCCCTCATGCAGCCAGCAGTCTCTTTCATGAATAAAGACCAGAAGTGCTAACTGTGAAGGAAGTGCAGCTACTGGAAGTGCAGAGTTGGCAGAGGGTATCAAAAAGCAACTCACTCCTTCACAGCCACATGCACTACCAGCTAATGGTTTTATTCATCCAGCTCACTATGCACACTCTGAGATCATAGGAACACCAACCTATGCTGTGTCGAAGCCTGCCATCCTGCCCTCCCATTCCTGGTACTCTTCCACCTACCGGAGGGCCCCCAGCAAGGCCAGTCGAATGGTCTCCATGTTCATATCGTTTGGGTTCAGTGTATTCAAGTAATTTGTGTCTCGATACCGCAGGAAAGTTGCAGCCTGTCCAGATGGATCAATGATTAATGGCCATCTGTATGTGAAGATGAGACAAACGTTCATCATTAGTGGGGACAGGGAACTAAGCATTTGAATGAGAGCTGAAAGACCTAACACCAAAACCCAATACAACCAGCAAATATTCCCCCCACCTGCTGGAGAACTAGCAACAACCAGACACTTCCTCCAGCCCCCCATGTAGGATCCTGGTGTTACCCCGGAATTTGACATTCCTATGTGTAGCCCAGAACTTGACAGTACTGCAGTAAGCAATTTTGTATGTTCAGCCACTGCCAGCTGAAAACCAAACATCACATCGCTGGGAATAATCTGAGGCCTTTGTGAGAAAAGGTCAGACAGCTGCATACTTGCAGTTCATAGAATCATAGAATCATAGAATCTCAGGGTTGGAAGGGACCTCAGGAGGTCATCTAGTCCAACCCCCTGCTCAAAGCAGTACCAAACCCAACTAAATCATCCCAGCCAGGGCTTTGTCAAGCTGACCCTAAAAACCTCTAAGGAAGGAGATTCCACTACCTCCCTAGGTAACCCATTCCAGTTCTTCACCACCCTACTAGTGAAAAAGTTTTTCCTAATGTCCAACCTAAACCTCCCCCTCTGCAACTTGAGACCATTACTCCTTGTTCTGTCATCTTCTACCACTGAGAACAGTCTAGATCCATCCTCTTTGGAACCCCCTTTCAGGTAGTTGAAAGCAGCTATCAAATCCCCCCTCATTCTTCTCTTCTGCAGACTAAACAATCCCAGTTCCCTCAGCCTCTCCTCATAAGTCATGTGCTCCAGCAGCCTAATCATTTTTGTTGCCCTCCGCTGGACTCTCTCCAATTTGTCCACATCTTTCTTGTAGTGTGGGGCCCAAAACTGGACACAGTACTCCAAATGAGGCCTCACCAGTGCTGAGTAGAGAGGAATGATCACATCCCTCGATCTGCTGGAAATGCCCCTACTTATACAACCCAAAATGCCATTAGCCTTCTTGGCAACAAGGGCACACTGTTGACTCATATTCAGCTTTTCGTCCACCGTAACCCCTAAGTCCTTTTCTGCAGAACTGCTGCCCAGCCATTTGGTCCCAAGTCTGTAGCAGTGCATGGGATTCTTCCGTCCTAAGTGCAGTTTGTTAATCAGAATGGGAGGGTGAGACAGGAAGTTATGGAAGAGAGGGAGTGAAGAGCGACCTTGGTTTTAGGTGCCCCTGGCGTATTGTTGTTATGGCTGGAAATGTTTTGAGATAATGAGTAGTTTGCTGAAATTAGGAGAATTGGTGACCCAGTAGAGATTATGATGCTGACCCACTAGGAGTCACTGTAGGTTATGTGCTTTGTTAGAGATAGCTATAAAAGACTAGGTAAAAATAAATACCCCTGAGCAGTCCAAGGGAGCTTTTCTTCGGGTAAGGAGCTGACATCTAAACTCCCCGTCAGCTGGACAGAAAGAGGGCCCCTGGAAGCCCGGCCGGTGATCACCTGAAACTATCTCAGACTGCGGGTAACTATGTCTGGGATGTCTTAAACCTAGTGTGTGTGTGTGTGTGTGTGTGCGCGCGCGCTTAATATCTAATAAATAGTAGTTTTAGATAAGAGCACACTTGCTTGTATCAATCATTTATCAGATGGAAGCACTGTGTTCCCATTGATTTATTCCTGACACCGCCTGGAGAGAAACAGTTAAGTTACCCTTACTTTGGGTTCTGAGAAACCCCAGGTAACACTGGTGGCACCAAGGAGATGATCCCTCCTTAAAAACCTTCTTCTTATGCGATTCCTAGAAGTGAGTCTAAAATAAAGCCACTCCATATGTCTCATCCCTCCTTTGGGTTTCCCTCCTCTTCTCCATTTTTCTCTCTTTCTTTAGGTTGTAAGGTGATCAGGGAATACAATAATTTTGTGTCTTGTACGAGAGCTGATCAGATTTCATGCATTTAACAAATAAATAATAGGATTGTTAATACCAACAATAAAAGGGCCTTCTGCATCATGGGGTATAATGGTACTAGTCCAACAGCCCACTACATCAGGGTTCTAGGTCAGCCCCTTTGCGAAGGCTCTCTTCCTTGGTGTTCAGGGAGGCAGCATTATTGTGAAGACATTTCTGCTGGATACAAACATGGCGGCAAGGGCGATATCTGTATGACCGTTGTCTTTTCTAACTCACCGTCCATCTGAATGGATTTTGCCTCCCACATCCTTCAATAGCACATCATCAAGCTCTGGTACGGAGCACTTCAGCCCTTGGAATTCATCCCCCACCCCTAGTAAAGGATAGTGAAAACACTGAATAGCATTATCTATTCTATACAAAACACAGCAAGAACATTAATGTTGAATGGTTAAGCACTTCCAAGGAAAGTGGCGCAAGCCCTGTCAGTAGAAACTATCACTGAGTTTTGTATTACCATTCTGCCACTTCCCTTGGAAGATGAGTCCATAGCCTAATAACACTCACAGTCAGGAACATTTCCCAGATATTAACCTAACTTCTCCCTTTCTTAATTTCATTCTATTGCCCGAAGTATACCTACTTGGACTACTCTAAACATTTCTTCTTCCTCCTTGGTGTTTATGCCCTTTGGAGATTTTAATCTTCATAGACACATAGATTATAAAGCCAGAAAAGAACATTGGAATCATCTAATCTGACTTTCTGCATAATACAGGCCATGGAACATCACCCAGTAACTGTTGCATAAAGGCCAGTAACTTCTATTTTGCATGTAGATACTGTGATGGGGCAAGGCCGGATGGCTACAGTAAAGTACTGAGGAACAGGTATGTTAGCCCCAGGCTAAACAAATCCCTAGCACCGTGGTAACCAAATGGCAGTTGCTCCAGGTTAATCAAGGCACCTGGGACCAATTAAGATCTTTCTAGAAGGCAGTGGAGATAGCTACACTGATTAGAACACCTGCAGCCAATCAAGGCAGGCTAATCAGGGCACCTGGTTTAAAAAGGGAGCTCACTCCAGTCAGGGGAGGAGGAGCCAGAGGAGAGAAGTGCGTGTGAGGAGCTGGGAGCAAGAGGCACAAGGAGCTGAGACTGAGAGGGTGTGCTGCTGGAGGATTGAGGAATTATCATACAATCAAGCATTATCAGACACCAGCTGGAAGGTCCAGTGGTGAGGATAAAAAGGTGTTTGGAGGAGGCCATGGGGAAGTAGCCCAGGGAGTTGTAGCTGTCATGCAGCTGTTACAAGAGGCACTTTAGACAGCTGCAATCCACAGGGCCCTGGGCTGGAACCCGGAGTAGAGGGCGGGCCCGGGTTCCCCCCAAACCTCCCAACTCCTGATCAGACACAGGAGGAGTTGACCCAGTCTGGGGGTTCCACCAGAGGGGAAGATCACTGAGGTGAGCAAATCCGCCAAGAAGCGCAGGACCCACCAAGGTAGAAGAGGAACTTTGTCACAACTGGTGTCAGAAGTGGGATTCTTTGGTGTGCACAGCGCGGCGGAAGAAGGAGGGTGATTTAAAAAAAAAAAAAAGAGAGAGAGGATTAATTTTTTTGTCACCACAATGGATGACGTAGTGCGGGCACTGATACAAGCCACGGTGGCCCAGCAGGAGGCTACCCGTGTCCAAGCAGCCGCCCAGCAAGAAGCAGTGCGGCTGCAGCAAGAGACTAATCGCCTGATGATGGACCAAGCTGCTCAAGACCGAGCTATGTTGCAGGAACTGGTAAGCCAGGTAAAGACCCTTACAGAGCTGAACTGTGGCCATGATGGGACACGGCTCATACGGGCTAGCCATTGGCTGCAGAGGATGATGATGTAGAGGCATACCTTCTGGCCTTTGAGAGGACAGCCCTACGGGAGGCCTGGCCTTGAGATCAGTGGTCTGGCATCCTTGCCCCATTCCTGCGTGGGGAGGCCCAGAAGGCCTACCATGATCTGCCTGAAGAGGCTGCAGCATACTACTCCCAGTTGAAGGCAGAGGTCCTGGCCAGATCTGGGGTAACGACCGCAGTGCGGGCCCAGCGGTATCATGAGTGGAGGTACCAGGAAGACAAAACCCCGCGGTCCCAATTGTATGACCTCATCCATCTCGCACGAAAGTGGTTGCAAACAGAATCCCGGAGTCCGGAAGAGATACTAGAGGTTCTGGTCATCGACCGGTACATGAGGGCACTGCCACCAGATTTCCGCAAATGGGTAGGCCAGAACGATCCGTACACCTATGACGAGATGATCACGCTGGCAGAAAGATGCATGACAGCCAGGGAATTGACCCAACTACGCAAGGAAAGCCCCTTCCGTAGCAAACACCCAACCCCAACCCTGGAAGGTGGGACAGCCAAACCCCTGGGGAGTCCTAGGTGGAGGAAGAGGGGGGCTGAAAACGAGCAGAGACTTCAGAAGGAAGGGATTGGCCTGAGTGGGGGAAACCCTGGGACTAAACCCCCTAGCCCACATGATAGGAGACTGATTAGAAACAGTTATAGATGTTATGCATGTGGGGAGTGGGGACACATAGCAGCACAGTGTCCCAGCACCGAGGAGCCTATGCAATGCAACTTGGGGGATTGGGAGGTCCCATGCTCCCTTATCCACCTTGCGGGCGTCGCATTAGCCCCACATAACTACACCAGACCAGTGAAGATAAATGGAGCAGAGACTACAGCACTTGTGGACTCGGGGAGTGCTATCACCCTTATATCGGGTAAGCTGGTAAAAAGTAGCCAGCTGCTGCAAGCCAAACGTGTAGCAGTGATGTGTGTGCATGGGGCCATGAGCCATTACCCCACCATCCCAGTGGAGATAGAGGTTCAGGGGAATCCCATTGAGGTGACAGTGGGCGTTGTTCCTAAACTCCCATATCCTGTAGTTATTGGGAGGGACTATCCAAGGTTTGATAATTTACTCCCCCCGGAGAGGCTGGAGGGAGGTGGAGACCCTGATGGCAGCGACTCATCATTGTGGGAATGTCAACCCCCAATGTTTTCTGAGTTTTCTCAGGATCTATTCTCAGCCCCACAAAAGGCCCGGAAGACAAAAAAAGAAAGGAAGGCCGCGAAGGCTTTGGGAACCCGGATCCTGACCCAGGGCCAGAAGACCGCGCTAGTAGGTAGATGGACACGAGCAGCCATCAGAGAAACTACCAACAAGGAAGGTGAGCCGGAGGCTGGCCCCAGCCGTGATGGCGACGAGCCGTTGGAAGAAGCAGAAGCCGGCCCCTGGGAGCTCAGGCAGGTTAGTCCTGGGAGAGAGACTTTCGGACGGGACCAGGCAGAGGACCCTAGATATGATAACGTCAGGAAAGAGGTGGCTGAGATAGATGGGATACCAGTGGAGGGGAAGGTCCGAGGTCCAGGACCCTACTTTATAGTGAAGAAAGATCTCCTGTACCGTGTGGTGCAAATGCAGGAGCAGGAGATACATCAACTTCTGGTGCCACGAAAACATCAAAAAGCCATATTGAGCCTCGCCCACAGTCACCTATTTGGAGGACACTTAGGGGTAGAGAAAACCCAGGCCAGGATCCTGCGGAGGTTCTTCTGGCCAGGAGTACATGAAGATGTCAGGCGATACTGCACCTCTTGTCCAGAGTGTCAGCTACATAGCCCTCGCCCACACTTACGAGCCCCTTTGATACCTCTTCCAATAATAGAGGTACTATTTGAACGCATAGCCATGGATCTGATTGGGCCCCTAGAGAAGACAGCTCGGGGCCACCAACATGTGCTGGTTGTACTAGACTGTGCAACCCGATACCCGGAAGCTGTCTCCCTACGCAACACAGCTTCCAAGACAATAGCTAAGGAGCTAGTACAGATCTTTTCCCGGGTTGGGCTACCCAAGGAGATACTGACTGATCAAGGGACACCTTTCGTGTCCAAGTTGATGAAAGATCTTATAGAATCATAGAATCTCAGGGTTGGAAGGGACCTCAGGAGGTCATCTAGTCCAACCCCCTGCTCAAAGCAGGACCAAACCCAACTAAATCATCCCAGCCAGGGCTTTGTCAAGCCTGACCTTAAAAACCTCTAAGGAAGGAGATTCCACTACCTCCCTAGGTAACCCATTCCAGTTCTTCACCACCCTACTAGTGAAAAAGTTTTTCCTAATATCCAACCTAAACCTCCCCCTCTGCAACTTGAGACCATTACTCCTTGTTCTGTCATCTTCTACCACTGAGAACAGTCTACATCCATCCTCTTTGGAACCCCCTTTCAGGTAGTTGAAAGCAGCTATCAAATCCCCCCTCATTCTTCTCTTCTGCAGACTAAACAATCCCAGTTCCCTCAGCCTCTCCTCATAAGTCATGTGCTCCAGCCCCCTAATCATTTTTGTTGCCCTCCGCTGGACTCTCTCCAATTTGTCCACATCCTTCTTGTAGTGTGGGGCCCAAAACTGGACACAGTACTCCAAATGAGGCCTCACCAGTGCTGAGTAGAGGGGAATGATCACATCCCTCGATCTGCTGGAAATGCCCCTACTTATACAACCCAAAATGCCATTAGCCTTCTTGGCAACAAGGGCACACTGTTGACTCATCTCTGTTCATTGCTCCATGTACAAGCCCTACGGACCTCTGTATACCACCCACAAACAGACGGCCTTGTGGAAAGGTTCAATAGGACCCTCAAGGCCATGATCAGGAAAATGGTGAGCCGGGATGGGAAAGACTGGGATACCCTATTGCCTTACCTCATGTTCACCATCCGGGAAGTTCCACAAGCCTCCACAGGTTTCTCTCCATTCGAACTACTATATGGGCGTCACCCCCGGGGCATATTGGATATAGCCAGAGAAGCCTGGGAAGAGGAGCCAAATCCCGGAAGGAACATAGTCGAGCATGTTCTACAGATGAGGGATCGGATAGCCCAAGTTACGCCCATTGTACGAGAACATTTGGAGAAAGCACAGGAGACCCAAGGGACCCATTATAACCACCAAGCAAAGCTTCGACGGTTCCAACCAGGGGATCGAGTAATGGTCCTGGTGCCTACAGCAGAAAGCAAGCTGTTGGCCCAGTGACAGGGACCCTATGAAGTGATTGAAGCCGTGGGAGAGGTAAACTATAAGGTGCAGCAGCCAGGCCGCAGGAAACCGGAGCAAATTTACCACATCAATCTTCTAAAACCTTGGCATGATCGAGAGGCATGCTTAGTCACCCGGGAGACCCTTCCCCAGGAGGATAACTTACATGAGCAAGTGAAGCTATCACCCGACTTGACACCAATCCAAAAGAACGAGGCAGCCGACATGATTAATCGCAACCGAGATGTGTTCTCTACAAAACCGGGGAGGTCGACTGAGACCTATCACCATATCCGCACAATCCCTGGAGCCAAGGTAACACTGAGACCCTACTGAATCCCAGCAGCCAAAGAGAAGAAATCAAGGCTGAAGTAAAGAAAATGTTAGAATTAGGCGTTATTGAAGAATCCTACAGTCAGTGGTGCAGTCCAATTGTTCTAGTGCCCAAACCTGATGGTACCACGAGATTGTGTAATGACTTTCGCCGACTGAATGAAGTATCCCAATTTGATGCATACCCCATACCACGCATCGACGAACTGGTTGACCGACTGGATAGTGCCCGATTCTTGACTACACTGGATCTGACAAAAGGGTATTGGCAGATTCCCCTGACCAAAGAAGCTAAAGAAAAGACAGCGTTCTCCACCCCAGACGGGCTATTCCAGTACACTGTTCTCCCTTTTGGGTTACATGGGGCCCCAGCCACATTCCAGCGCCTCATGGATAAGCTGCTGCGCCCCCATACTAGCTATGCAGCTGCATACCTAGATGATGTCATCCATACGCCAGACTGGGGAACCCACTTGGAGAAAGTTGAGGCAGTACTACGCACCTTAAGGCGGGCTGGCCTCACTGCTAATCCTGCTAAGTGTGCCATAGGACTAGCAGAGGCTAGGTACCTGGGATATATTGTAGGAAGGGGTATAGTGAAGCCCCAAACTAATAAGCTAGAGGCGATTCAAAACTGGCCCCGGCCGACCCAAAAGAAGCAGGTCCGTGCGTTCCTAGGCGTGGTAGGCTACTACCGAATTTTATTCCCCACTTCGCCTGTAGGGTGAGTCCTCTGACAGACCTGGTGAAGGCGCGAGGTCCAGACATGGTGAAGTGGACCGATGCTGCAGAAGAGGCGTTTGTAGACCTTCGGACAGCCCTCTGTAATGACCCCATACTCATAGCCCTGGACTTTACCAAGGAATTTATTTTACAGACAGATGCTTCTGAGGTGGGGTTGGGGGCAGTTCTGTCACAAATGATTGGAGATGAAGAACACCCGATTCTCCACCTAAGCAGAAAGCTGCTCCCAAGAGAACAGAAGTACGCAGTAGTCGAGAGAGAATGCCTTGCTGTCAAATGGACCATGGAGACATTGCGTTATTACCTCTTGGGCAGGCGATTTACTCTTGAGACGGACCATGCACCCCTCCAGTGGATGCAGAGAAATAAGGAAAAGAATGCAAGGGTCACCAGGTGGTTCTTATCCCTCCAACCATTCCAGTTCCGCATATGGCACAGGGCTGGATGCCACCACGGCAACGCTGATGGTCTTTCACGAGCACACTGCCTGGTGTCCCAAGTTGCCCAACCCTATGGTGTTGAGCAGAGGGGGGGGGGGAATATGTGATGGGGCAAGGCCGGATGGCTACAGTAAAGTACTGAGGAACAGGTATGTTAGCCCCAGGCTAAACAAATCCCTAGCACCGTGGTAACCAAATGGCAGTTGCTCCAGGTTAATCAAGGCACCTGGGACCAATTAAGATCTTTCTAGAAGGCAGTGGAGATAGCTACACTGATTAGAACACCTGCAGCCAATCAAGGCAGGCTAATCAGGGCACCTGGTTTAAAAAGGGAGCTCACTCCAGTCAGGGGAGGAGGAGCCAGAGGAGAGAAGTGCGTGTGAGGAGCTGGGAGCAAGAGGCACAAGGAGCTGAGACTGAGAGGGTGTGCTGCTGGAGGATTGAGGAATTATCATACAATCAAGCATTATCAGACACCAGCTGGAAGGTCCAGTGGTGAGGATAAAAAGGTGTTTGGAGGAGGCCATGGGGAAGTAGCCCAGGGAGTTGTAGCTGTCATGCAGCTGTTACAAGAGGCACTTTAGACAGCTGCAATCCACAGGGCCCTGGGCTGGAACCCGGAGTAGAGTGCGGGCCCGGGTTCCCCCCAAACCTCCCAACTCCTGATCAGACACAAGAGGAGTTGACCCAGTCTGGGGGTTCCACCAGAGGGGAAGATCACTGAGGTGAGCAAATCCGCCAAGAAGCGCAGGACCCACCAAGGTAGAAGAGGAACTTTGTCATAATACTTATAGACTGTGATCAAATCTGCTATTTGGGTTCTCATACTGGGATTTAAGGGCCTACATTGGATATTTGAGCTCAAATACAAGATTTAAGCACCAAATGTAGGTGACAAGGTTTGAAAGTATGCTTAGGACTATAAAAGACACAACAACAAAGTTGTATTGTATCCTCCACCCCAGACAAAGTCTTTCGTGGGCCAGAGGCTGCTCACAAGCAAGGTATCTCCAGCAACACATCTGAGGTCAGATAGGGCAGAGCAGCACTGACCGCCTCTCGGTTCCCTCTTATAGACTTTAAGGTCAGAAGGGACCATTATGATCATCTAGTCTGACCTCCTGCACAATGCAGGCCACAGAATCTCACCCATCCACTTCTATAACAAACCCCTAACCTATGTCTGAATTATTGAAGTCCTCAAATTGTGGTTTGAAGACCTCAAGCTGCAGAGAATCCTCCAGCAAGTGACCCGTGCCCCATTCTGCAGAGGAAGGTGAAAAACCTTCAGGGCCTCTGCTAATCTGCCTGGAGGAAAATTCCTTCCCGATCCCAAGTATGGCGATCAGTTAAACCCTGAGCACGTGGGCAAGACTCACCAGCCAGCACCCAGGAAAGAATTCTCTGTAGTAACTCAGATCCCATCCCATCACAGACCACTGGGCATACTTACCTGCTGATAATCAAAGATCAATTGCCAAATTAATTGCCAAAATTAGGTTATCCCATCATACCCCTCCATAAATTTATCAAGCTTAGTCTTAAAGCCAGGTATGTCTTTTGCCCCGACTACTCCCCTTGGAAGGCTGTTCCAGAACTTCACTCCTCTAATGGTTAGAAACCTTAATCTAATTTCAAGTCTAAACGTCCTAGTGTCCAGTTTATATCCATTTGTTCTTGTGTCCACATTGGTACTAAGCTTAAATAATTCCTCTCCCTCCCTAATATTTATCCCTCTGATATATTTATAAACAGCAATCATATCCCCCCCCAACCTTCTTTTGGTTAGGCTAAACAAGCCAAGTTCTTTGAGTCTCCTTTCATAAGACAGGTTTTCCATTCCTCGGATCATCCTAGTAGCCCGTCTCTGAACCTGTTCCAGTTTGAATTCATCCTTCTTAAACATGGGAGACCAGAACTGCACACAGTATTCCAGATGAAGTCTCACCAGTGCCTTGTATAACTGTACTAACACCTTATCTTTGCTGGAAATACCTCGCCTGATGCATCCTAAAACTGCATTAGCCTTTTTAATGGCCATATCACATTGGCCACTCATAGTCATCCTGTGATCAACCAATACTCCAAGGTCCTTCTCCTCCTCCTCTGTTACTTCCAGCTGATGAATCCCCAGTTTATAACTAAAATTCTTGTTATTAATCCCTAAATGCATGACCTTGCACTTTTCACTATTAAATTTCATCCTATTACTATTACTCCAGTTTACAAGGTCATCCAGATCTTCCAGTATGATATCCGGGTCCTTTTCTGTATTGGCAATACCTCCCAGCTTTGTGTCATCCACAAACTTTATTAGCACTCTCCCACTTTTTGTGCCAAGGTCAGTAATAAAAAGATTAAATAAGATTGGTCCCAAAACCGATCCTTGAGGAACTCCACTAGTAACCTCCTTCCAGCCTGACAGTTCACCTTTCAGTATGACCCGTTGTAGTCTCCCCTTTAACCAGTTCCTTATCCACCTTCCAATTTTCATATTGATCCCCATCTTTTCCAATTTAACTAATAATTCCCCATGTGGAACCGTATCAAATGCCTTACTGAAATCAAAGTAAATTAGATCCACTGTGTTTCCTTTGTCTAAAAAATCTGTTACCTTCTCAAAGAAGATCAGGTTGGTTTGGCACGATCTACCTTTTGTAAAACCATGTTGTATTTTGTCCCAATTACCATTGACCTCAATGTCCTTAACTACTTTCTCCTTCAAAAATTTGTCCAAAACCTTACATACTACAGATGTCAAACTAACATGCCTATAGTTACTCGGATCACTTTTTTTCCCTTTCTTAAAAATAGGAACTGTGTTAGCAATTCTCTAGTTGTGCGGTACAACCCCTGAGTTTACTGATTCATTAAAAATTCTTGCTAATGGGCTTGCAATTTCATGTGCCAGTTCCTTTAATATGCTTGGATGAAAATTATCTGGGCCCTCCAATTTTGTCCCATTAAGCTGTTCGAGTTTGGCTTCTACCTCGGATGTGGTAATATCTACCTCCATATCCTCATTCCCATTTGTCATCCTACCATTATCTCTAAGCTCCTCATTAAAGACTGAGGCAAAGTATTTATTTAGATATTGGGCCATGCCTAGATTATCCTTAACCTCCGTTCCATCCTCAGTGTTTAGTGGTCCCACTTCTTCTTTCTTTGTTTTCTTATTTATATGGCTATAGAACCTTTTACTATTGGTTTTAATTCCCTTTGCAAGGTCCAACTCTACATGGCTTTTGGCCTTTCTCACTTTATCCCTACATGTTCTGACCTCAATAAGGTAGTTTTCCTTGCTAATCCTTCCCATCTTCCACTCCTTGTAGGCTTTCTGCTTTTTCTTAATCACCTCTCTGAGATGCTTGCTCATCCAGCTTGGTCTACAACTCCTGCCTATGATTTTTTCCCCCTTTCTTGGGATGCAGGCTTCTGATAGTTTCTGCAGCTTTGACTTGAAGTAATTCCAGGCCTCCTCCGCCTTTAGATCCACAAGTTCTTCAGTCCAATCCACTTCCCTAACTAATTTCCTTAATTCTTTAAGGTTAGCCCTTTTGAAATAAAAAACCCTAGTCCCAGACCTATTTTTGTTTATCCTTCCATCTAGTTTTAACTGAATTAGCTCATGATCACTCGAACCAAGGTTGTCCCCTACAACCATTTCTTCTATGAGGTCCTCACTACTCACCAAAACCAAATCTAAAATGGCATCCCCTCTTGTTGGTTCTTCAACTACTTGGTGAAGAAATCCATCAGCTATCACACATCCAGAAAAATCTGAGCCCTATTATTATTACTAGCACTTGTCCTCCAGTCTATATCTGGGAAGTTAAAGTCTCCCATGATCACACAATTCCCATTAGTGTTTACTTCATTAAAACATTAAAGAGATCTCTATCCATATCCAAATCAGATCCCGCCAGTCTGTAGCACACCCCAAGCACTATCTCAGGGGAGGCTCTAGTAGCCTTCTTTCCCAATGCGATTTTTGCCCAGACAGACTCTGTCTTATCCATTCCATCACTTCTTATTTCTTTACAGTTAACCTCATCATTGATATACAATGCTACTCCACCATCTTTGCCTTTATTTCTGTCTTTGCTAAACAGCACATAGCCTTCAATACCTGTACTCCAGTCAGGACTACTATTCCACCATGTTTCTGTTATCCGTATAATATCCGGTTTCACTTCCTGCACCAGTAGCTCTAGTTCCTGCATTTTGTTACCTAGGCTCCTTGCATTAGTGTACAGACATCTTAATTTTTGCCGTTTGGCTTCACTGACATTCTTTACCCGGTTAGGCACCGACATTCTACCACCAGTATCTCCTATTAGATTGGTATCTACACTACCGTTCCTCCTTATGTCCATTCTTCTGCCCACGGCTGTATCCTCTCTTACTTTGTTTTCTTCCCTCTCAATGTTAAATTCCGGCGTGGGGATTACCTGGACATCTCCCAACCATCTCCCCCAAATTCCTAGTTTAAAGCTCTCTTAATCAGTTGTGCCAGCCTCCATCCTAGAAGTCTATTTCCCTCCTTACTCAGGTGAAGTCCATCCCGAGAGAACAGTCCTCTGTCCATGAATGCTTCCCAGTGGCCGTACATCCCAAAGCCCTCCTTATAGCACCTGAGCCATCTGTTGATCGCCATAATCTTGTCACACCTTTGTTGCTCTTCTCTAGGAACAGGCAGAATCCCACTGAAGATCACCTGAGCCTCGGTTTCCTTAAGCGTCATCCCTAGTCTGGCATAGTCTCCCTTGATACGTTCCAGTGAGAACCTAGACGTATCATTCGTTCCCACATGAAGGACAATCAGCGGATTCTTTCCTGCTCCCGTTAAGATCCTTTTCAGCCACAGGTCCACATCCTGTATCTTAGCACCCGGCAGACAGCACACCCTTCTGTTCTCCGGATCAGCTCTAGTTACAGGCTTGTCTATTCTTCTCAGTAAGGAGTCCCCAATCACGTAGACCTGCCTTTTTCCTGGTGACAGTGTGATCCTCCGGTCTATGCCCTGCTCCCACTGGCTGTAAGTCCTCTTGATTCCTATTCACTCTTGCAATCTTCCGCAACCAATCCCGTATCCTCCTGGGGCCCATATTTGGTGTTGTCTCCATTGACTCTTCCCCTCTTTCTGTAGGACTAGCTGCTCTTCTCTTCTTCCTTGCCCTCTCACCTTCATCGACCACCTGCTGTGCCCCTTCTTCATTTTACAACTCTGCAAACCTGTTCCTGAGCTCTATTTCTCCTTCACTGGCCCATCTCTTCCTCTGCCTGGTTTTCTTAGTCACATGCTTCCACCGTCCACTTTCCTCACCCAGCAGTCTCCCCTCAGAATTCTTTGGTCCTGCTTCCATCTGCAAGTCTGAGCTTATCCCTTCAGCCTCCTTATATCTTTGCTCCATCATCTGCTCGGACCCCCTTCTAAACTCTACCAGAGTTTCCACCTGCATCTCCAGTCCTCGGATCTTTTCTTCCATCAGCTCTATCAGGCGGCACTTCATGCAGACAAAACTCTTTTCAGGTACCCCCTCCAGGATCATGTACATGCCGCAGCTTCCACATCCAGTCATCCTCATTGTGTCTTTCACTGCTGCCTCTGTATCGGTTATAGCCTTCCCACCTGAAACCTGTTAGTCCAGGAAACACAACCAAAACAAACTCCCAGCAGGCACCAGAACACCGCCTACTCCCTTCACTAGCCTGTCAGTTCCTTTGCCTCGATCTCTAAGTCTCCCCTGCAAACTCCCCCTGTTTACAGCTCTGTTTGCTGGCTCCTGTGCTGCTGCAGCTGTCTATGCCACTGCCTGACTGGCTGGCTACCTTTATAGGACCCCTAAGCAGAGAAGCCCCACCCCCTAATCAGGGCTCAGCTTCTCTCCCAGCACACTGCCCCACCACCCATAGTAGTAAGATAGAACTTAACACTATCTGTCCACTTTCTCTAAGTTTACCATCATTTTTTCTAACAGTTTTAGTCTTAATAATTAATATAGTTAATTTATGAAGTGTCTTGTACCCAGCTGGCAGGATCTCGGGGTTCTTTTTGTTCTGACTAGAGGCTCATTGTAGAGGAACTTTCCTACCTGGTCAAAAGATTTCAATCTCATATTCATAGAGCACGTGCGCACCATGAATAGGATCCATATGAACAAAGACTCAAAGAACTATAGATACACCTGGGTCCTGATCAAGAACCTCCCTCTTCCCCCAATCTAACTCTATCAAGCAGTTCATGACCAAGGCCTAAACCTACCTTCCTGAGTCTGTTCTCGCAACCTGAGCCTGGCCAGGGACAGTTTCTCCTCTGCTTTCTCAGCAGCCAGACGTAGAGTCTCCACCAGCGTCTCTGCATCACCAATTGCCTAAAGTAAGGAAATACATTAGGACAAGTTTCAGTGTGGTAGCCGTGTTAGTCTGTATCAGCAAAAAGAATGAGGACTTCTTGTGGCACCCTAAAGACTAACAAATTTATTTGGGCATAAGTTTTCGTGGGCTAAAACCCACTTCATCGGATGCATGATAATAGCCCACCTTAATTGATGAATCTCGTTATAGCTGGTATGGCAACACCCATTTTTTCATGTTCTCTGTGAATATATATATCTTCCTACTGAACTTTCCACTGTATGCATCCAATGAAGTGGGTTTTAGCCCATGAAAGCTTATGCCCAAATAAATGTGTTAGTCTCTAAGATGCCACAAGTATTCCTCATTCTTTTTGCATTAGGACAAGTTTTTCATAGATTTTAAGGCCAAATGGGACTATTGGATCATTTAATCTGAACTCTTGTATAAAACAGGCCATAGAATTTCATTCCAGTATCGATCTCACCAATACTGTATACAGAAATAAAATCACCACCCTACTTTTACTCACTACTTCCCTATACACCTAAGGATTGCATTAGACTCTTTTGCCACAGCATCACACTGGGAGCCTTTGTTCAGTTGCTTGTCCACTATGACCCTTAAATCTTTTTCAGAGTCAGTGATTTCCGGGATACAATCCCCCATTCTGCAATAGGGGCTGCTTTGTTTCTAGAGATATGACCTTCCATTTGTCTTTGTTATAACATTTTGTTTGAATGGGCCCAGTTTACCAAGCAACCCACTTCACTCCATATGACTACTTGCCATTGTTTACCACTCTACTAATCTTTGTATCATCCACAAATCTAATCAGTATTATTGGTAGTCCATCCCTGGCGATGACAACGACATTGTTATAGTTTTCATATATGGCTATGCATATGACTGAATCCTGATGCACAGAGTCAATCGCACTGAGGGCATGGGAAGTCTGTATCTATGATGTTTGATTATGCAGCTCTGTGGTGCCTTTCACATGCAGTCTGGAGATAATTTCATGATTCTTCAGATTATCCTTGAAGTGCTTATACGGACGACGCTTCTTTCTTTTGCCCTGACTCAGTTCCCCAAACAAGATCTGTTTTGGGAGACAGTGGTCTTCCATTCTGATGACATGCCCGGTCCACCTAAGTTATGTTCTCAATAAAATTTCCTCAATGCTGGTTGTGTTTGCTCTCTCAAGAACTTTAATATTCCTGCCAGCAAATGCTCATTATTGAATGGAGGGAGTGCATGTGAAATTGCTCAAGCTGTTTAATGTGATGTCTATAAAGAGTCCACATCTCAGATTCATACAGGAGAGAAGTTAGAACCACTGCACTGTAGATCTTCAATTTGGTGGAGAGATGGATGTTGTGTTGGTTAAGAACTTTTGTTCGAAGTCGACCAAGGGCCTGGCTGGCTTTACTAATTCTGGAGGAGATTTCCTTATCAAGCGAACCGTCACTTGAAATAGTACTGCCCAAATACTTGAACTGATCCACATTTTTCAACTGTGTGCCATGGATGAAGATGGCTGGCACTGGGGTATTGGAATGAGGTGCTGGCTGGAACAAGACTGCTGTCTTCCCAAGACTGATGGTGAGGCTAAAGAGTTGGGATGCTTCAGAAAATCTATCAACGATGACCTGATGTCTATGAGCCATCAAGGCGCAGTCATCTGCAAAAAGTGCCTCAACAAGAAGCCTCTCCAGCATCTTGGTCTTAGCATTGAGTCTTTGAAGATCAAAGAGCGAGCCATTGAGTCAGTAGCAGATGTATATCCCCTGATCCCAGTCCCTTGTTGCATGGCTGAGAACACAAGCAAAGAACAAGTTGAACAGCACTGGAGCAAGTACAGAGCCATGTTCTGCTCTAGACATTTTTCCTGGACCTGCCTTACAAAAAAGATCATGTTCATAGTACTACAACCTGGTCTGAAACCACACTGCACTTCTGGCAGATTCTCCTCAAATATGTTTGCAATGAGTCTGTTCTGTAGAATGCAAGTTAAATCCATGCTGAGGCCAAAGAAAAGGGTATGCCAGGATTGGTTCAATGAGAACAACAAGTACACCTCCAAACTCCTAAGTGACAAGCAGAAAGCATTTGTTGAATGGCAGAATGAACTCACTTCCATCTCAAAGAAAGATAGGTTTAAGTACCTACAGAGCAAGGCCCAGTCTGAACTAAAGAGAATGCAGGATGAGTGGTGAGAGAGGAAAGCTGCAGAAGTCCAGCATTATGTAGATACAAACAACGCAAAGATGTTCTTTGACTCTCTTAAAGCAGTCTACGGACCATCTAAATCTGGCACGGCCCCCTTAAAGTCGACAGATGGCACAACCCTCATCAAAGACAAGGAGGGAATCATACAGAGATGGGCTGAATACTACAGTAGTCTATTCAATAGACCATCCACAGTGGATCGGTGTGTCCTTGACCATTTACTTGAGAAACCTATCAAAGAGGATCGCAATCTCCCTCCATCAGTTGAGGAAGTTATAAAAGCCATCAAACAACTGAACTCTAGCAAAGCATCTGGAAAGGATGGTATTCCAGCAGAACTGTATAAAGGAGCAGGCCCAAAGGCTATCGAAATGTTTCATGACATCCTGAGTAGCATTTGGGAGGAAGAAGAAATGCCACAAGACTTCAAAGATGCTATTGTATCACTGTTCAGAAACAAAGGCAGCAAAGTCGACTGTGGAAACTACAGAGTCACTACTCTCCTCTGTACAGCAGGCAAAATATTAGCTCGCATTCTACTGAAATCAGTAGTGATTTTACAATTACTTCCAGATCATTGTCAAAAATACTGAATAGCATCAGGCCTAGTGCTAATCCCTGCAGAACCTGCTAAAAACACTCCCATTCAATGATGATTCCTCATTGACAACTACTTCTTGAGATCTGTCAGTTAGCCAGTTCTTAATTCATGTGTGCTTTATTTATATTGTATAGGGCCTAAGTATATTACATCTATGTACTTAATGTTTATCAACCAACATGGCTTGGGGGTTACCCTGGGAGGGGAGACCCAGAGCGGGGGTACTGCAGAGGGCAGAACACTGAGCTAAAGGGCACTGGGGTCTGGGAGGGATGTGGAGCCTGAGGCAGGCAAGACACCAGCCAGCAGAGGGTGCTCCTGAGCTGGAGTTGAGCTAATTCCCAAGATGACCAGCAGGAGGTGCCGCACTGGTGAGTGTAGACCTTGCTACAATACCCCAAATTAAAAAACATAGTAAGAGAACCAAAAGAATGCCACTGTGGCTAAACAACAAAGTAGGATCAGTCCTGGGGTCTGGTTTTGTTCAATATCTTCATTGATGATCCGGAGGATGGTGTGGACTGCACTCTCAGCAAGTTTGCAGATGACACTAAACTGGGAGGAGTGGTAGATATGCTGGAGGGTAGGGATAGGATACAGAGGGACCTAGACAAATTAGAGGATTGTGCCAAAAAAAGTCCTTGTTGAACCTCATCAGATAAGTGCAGAGTCCTGCACTTAGGACAGAAGAATCCCATGCACTGCTACAGACTAGGGACCGAATGGCTAGGCAGCAGTTCTGCAAAAAAGGACCTAGGGGTTAGAGTGGACAAGAAGCTGGATATGAGTCAACAGTGTGCCCTTATTGCCAAGAAGGCTAATGGCATTTTGGGCTGTATAAGTAGGGGCATTGCCAGCAGATCGAGGGACGTGATCATTCCCCTCTATTCAGCATTGGCGAGGCCTCATCTGGAGTAGTGTGTCCCATTTTGGGCCCCACACTACAAGAAAGATGTGGAAAAATTGGAAAGAGACCAGCGGAGGGAAATAAAAATGATTAGGGGGCTGGACCACATGACCTACGAAGAGAGGCTGAGGGAACTGGGATTGTTTAGTCTGCAGAAGAGAAGAATGAGGGGGAATTTGATAGCTGCTTTCAACTACCTGAAAGGGGGTTCCAAAGAGGATGGATCTAGACTGTTCTCAGTGGTAGCAGATGACAGAACAAGGAATAATGGTCTCAAGTTGCAGTGGGGGAGGTTTAGGTTGGATATTAGGAAAACTTTTTCACTAGGAGGGTGATGAAGCACTGGAATGGGTTACCTGGGGAGGTGGTGGAATCTCCTTCCTTAAAGGTTTTAAGGTCAGGCTTGACAAAGCCCTGGCTGTGATGATTTATTTGGGGATTGGTCCTGCTTTGAGCAGGGGGTTGGACTAGATGATCTCCTGAGGTCCCTTCCAACCCTGATATTCTATGATTCTAAATGATATTAGGTTTTTCTGACAAGACCTAATTTGTTTTCCTTTTAGAATATTGACACAATACAGGCACTCCTTCAGTCTTATAGAATTTCTCCAGTATTACAACTAGTGGAGGGTGTGCCTGCACTGCACTGTTCCCCCAATTAAGAATCAGATTAACAGAGTTTAAGACCAGAAGGGACCACCAAATTATCTACAGTAAAACCTCACAGTTACAAACACCTCAGGAATGGAGGTTGTGCAATACTCTGAAATGTCTGTAACTATGAACAAAATGTTTTGGTTGTTCTTTCAAAAATTTATAACTGAACATTGACTTAATACAGCTTTAAAACTTTACTATGCCAAAAAATGCTGCTTTTAACCATCTTAATTTAAATGAATCAAGGACAGAAATTTTCTTTACCTTGTCAAAACTTTTTTTAAACTTTCCCTTTATTTTTTTAGTAGTTTATGTTTAACACAGTACTGTACTGTATTTGACTTTTTTTTTTTAAATCTCTGCTGCTGCCTGATTGCCTGCTTTTGGTTCCAAATGAGGAGTGTGGTTGACCAATAAGTTCATAACTCGGGTGTTTGTAACTGAGGTTCTACTGTAGTCTGATCTGTATGTCACAGGTCACCAACACCACAAGAATGAATTGAAAGAGATTCCCTATCTGAGCAACTATTAAGTGGGTGGACCTCGGAAGGTCCTCCTTGACTATTAAACTATTACACGTGGGATAGTGAAAAATTCTTTGATGTCTCCAAAGCATTTGGATGCCATCTCTTCCTCTTCCTCTGACTCACACAGAAAGGTCAAAAGTCTTTTCTCATCCTACAATAACTTTGTTTATGATAGGGTTGCTTCAACTACCCCAGAGCTGCTTGGGGTAGTTAATTTGCTATAATAGCTGCAGAAAAGGAGACTGAATTATCTGCTGCAATACTTGAGATGTGCTGTGAATACAGCAGAAGAACAGGTTCATTTGTCTTATTCTGTAGGTGTTTCATTAGAGTATGAACTAAGGAACTGCAATTTTTATCCTCACAAAGGTCATAGGTTTTTGTTTAAACATTGGTTAGATTTTCTCTATACCATTTTTCTGTGAAAATGCCAGTCTGGATAGCCCAGAAAATTACTGAGATAGAGGTTTAATGACTATCTCCTGTAAGTCACATTCTTACGGGTGGTCCCATCTGCATTTCCATTCTAAAAATAGTCTCAAGAGGTTGGTGCTTTCCATTTCTTTCAGACCACTTGTGACGTAGTGGGGGGTTTCTGTGTTTTCCAGTGGGTTGCATGCGGAGGAGGGGGACTCGGTGTCCCCGGGTGTTGCTGGTTTGGCCGGGGGGGGGGGGGTGTTGTTGTTGCAGGGGACCAGAAGGGGAGCTTGGGGCCCCGGCCGAAGGCCGGGAGGACGGAGACCCCAGCGATCAGTGACCTGGTGACCCAGAGACGCAGCTCAGGAGTCGCAGCCAGTTCTGGGCAGTGGAAGGAAAATGGGCTGCGGAGAGAGGACTCCGGGTGACCTGACCAGCCGGTTCCAGTCAGAGGGGGCCAGAGGAGGGCTGAGAGGAGAGGAGACCCAGGCCTTCCTGTTTACGACCCTGTTTACCTGGAGAGAAGACAATGGACAGAGGCGGGGCTTGGGGCCGGTGATATCGGAGGCCCAGCTGGGAAGCAGGGGGGCTCTGGGCTGGAGAGGGGGAGCAGGCAGAGCCCCCCTGGATGCAGGGAGACTGGGATGTGCTGGGCTGAGGGAGGCCAGGCCTGAGGCCCTGAGAGTTTCCTGTGCTGTGTTCAACTCTCAATAAACCCTCCTGTTTTATGCTGGCTGAGAGTCGCTCCGGTCTAGAGAACAGGGTTGCATCAACCCCTTCGGGGGTGAGGAGGCCCGGGGGGTCCAGAGCGCATGGACTCCCTGAGGGGGCCCACGGCAGAGACAGGTATGCTAAGGCTCAGAGAGGTGCGGCTCCAGGAGGTGGAGGGGCCTGACCCCGAGAGAGAGTGGACCCCCGAGAAGGGCTGTCTCACTGAAAGGGGCAACCCCCACAGACCGCACGGGGCCATGAGTGGGCACGATCTGTGAGTCCATGACACCACTACTTTGTCTGTATGTTCCCAAGCCTCATTTAAAAAAAAAAAAGGTAATAATTGGAGATATACCAATCTCCTAGAACTGGAAGGGACCTTGAAAGGTCATCGAGTCCAGCCCCCTGCCTTCACTAGCAGGACCAATTTTTGCCCCAGATCCCTAAGTGGCCTCCTCAAGGATTGAACTCACAACCCTGGGTTTAGCAGGCCAATGCTCAAACCACTGAGCTATCCCTCCCCTCCCAGGAAGGGAGGGATCACACTTTGCACATTCTGAGAACTTTGCCATTAAGCTCTATGGGACTAAAACTTATCTGCAAGTGCCCCATTATGAGGCTGAGACCAGGGAGTCAGTCCATCATGCTCCAAAGATTGTCCAAGCATATCTGACCACATATTACAATTACGATAATGTGGCAGGGGTTCAACCCCATGTAATTGTCAGAATTCTCAGCCATGACAAAGGGAGCATTCATAATCTTCACACTATGTTGTGTGACTGCTATTATATGTGTTTTAGCAAAAATGTTTCCCTGATTGTGAGACTAGGTGTATGAGGTAATATCTTGTATTGGCCCAACTTCTGTTGGTGAGAGAGACTAGCTTTTGAGCTTCCTCACCAACAGAAGATGGTCTTGTGAAAGCGATTACCTCACCCACCTTGTCTCTCTAGTATCCTGGAACCAACATGGCTACAACAATCCCTGATTGTGACTTAGTTTTGGGAAAGTGAGAGGTGAAGTCACTTTTAATTCACTCTTGACATGGCATCCAGAACTAATGCTCACTTGTCAGCTATGCTGTCCTTGTTCACCTGGAACTCTTCAGCCCATCTTCCTGTGGGGTTGTCCTGCTCAATAAACTCACACAAGTAGGAATATGCAGCTCCCACTTCAAGAAATTAAGGTTACTTATGTGTAACAAGAGTTCTTCAAGATAATCCTCTGCATATTCACACTCTTCATTCCCTTTCTCCATTTCTTTAGAGTCTTAGGTTAGGAATTCCCAAATTAATTGATGGAACTGAAGTGCAGTTGGGGAAACTTCCCCTTTTATATGCTCGGAAATCTTCAGGATGGGTGGAGGTGGGGAGGGGTGAGCAGACCCAGTGCATAAGGACATTCAGAAGATTCTGGTGCCTTCTGGAAAGACACCTTGATTGTAAAAATGGGAATATCCAGACGCTCCTCTCAAAAAGCTCTTTAACCTTCATTTGCTCACCGATAACTGGAGTTTGAGGTGAACTCTGCACATTCCCACTCATTAGATGTTGTCATAAATATAAAGGGAAGGGTAACAACCTTCCCATATATAGTACTATAAAATCTCTCCTGGACAGAGGCAAAAAATCCTTTTACCTGTAAAGGGTTAAGAAGCTCAGGTAACCTAGCTGGCACCTGACCAAAAGGACCAATAAGGGGACAAGATACTTTCAAATCCGGGGGTGGGAGGCTTTGTTTTGTCTGTCCCGTGTGGCTTTTGCTGGAGACAGATCAAGAAAGCAAGCAATCCAACTCCATTAGGATTAGTAAATACTAACAAGGGAATGCGTTAGCTTACTTTTATTTTGGCTTGTGATTTTCTCTGTGCTGAGAGGAAGGTGTATTACTGGTTTTCTTTTTGTAACTTTAAAGTTTTGCCCAGAGAGAAATCCTCCATGTTTTGAATCTGACTGCCCTGTGAGATTATCTTCCATTCTAATTTCACAGAGGTGCTTCTTTGAACTTTTTTCTTTCTAATAAAGTCCTGCGGTTTTTTTTTAATCTGATTGGGGTTTTTTTAAGTGGTCTAAAAAAACCCCAAGGTTGGTTTGTGCTCATCTTGTTTATTCTCAAGCCCAGGAAAGGGGGTATAGGGCTTGGGGGAATATTAGGGGAAAGTAGGAATTCCAAGTGGTCCTTTCCCTGAGTTTTGTCTAGTCACTTGGTGGTGGCAGTGTTACCTAATCCAAGGTACAAGGGAGAATTTGTGCCTTGCAGAGTTTTTAACCTAAGATGGTAGAAATAAGCTTAGGGGGTCTTTCATCCAGGTCCCCACATCTGTACCCTAGAGTTCAGAGTGGGGAGGGAACCCTGACAGATGTGCTGAAACTACAGTCTGGATCAGTAACAGCCTTCAGAAAGCAATGCCTATTGCAGTACCCTCATGCCCCAAGCTCCCCTCCTTCACAGCTCCAAATGTTTGGAGCACAAAAGATACAAAAGACAGTGTGACACAACAACTGTCTCAGTTCTTTCTAACATCCCCCTCAAACCCTGGGGGGCTGCAGCAAGGTCCCCATTCCCCTTCCAGGAAGGCTCCTGGAGCTCTTCCCCCTGCCTCTGGCTGCAGGAGGAGGTGCAGAGGAGCCAACCTGTTGTTCACAGGAGGGAAGAGGAAAAGGGAGGGTGATTGAGCTTTGATTGGTTGCTCTGCCCTTGGAGGAAGCAGGGCAGTGAGGCAGATGGCCAATCAGAAGGCAGCTTTCCCCCCTTTCTCCACCCCCCCACTCCGCAGGACTCAAATGTGCTATCTTAACCTTGCTTTAGGGAATGGAAGGTGAAGTGTGCATAATATTTGAAATACAGAATGTGACCCAGCTTAGCCACTAATTAAAATATAAGAGAAGGTTTTTTTGTTCACACGTGTAGTTTTAAAAAAATTTCCACGGCACACCTGTTTGGGCCTGACAACACCCGGGTTGGGAAACACTGATTAGAAACAAGCTGTATAATGACAGACTCAATGAGCTCTATCTAGTTAGGTCAACAAAGAGACTGTTAAGAGGTGCTTTGATCATAGTATAATAAATACCCACATGAGGAACAGAAATTGGATAATTTTGGGGGATGGAGACCTAAGCCCTGAGGTAAGTGGGGAAGTGGGATACCGGGAGGAAACACAAGGAGGAGGGTGCAACAGCAGAGGCCTCCTGACTCATACTGAGAAAGCAGGGCAATCACCTAGTTATCTTAGGTGTCTGTATACGAACACAAGAAAAGACGGTTACTCACCTTTGTAACTGTTGTTCTTTGAGAAGTGTTGCTCATATCGATTCCAATTAGGTGTGCGTGCGCCGCGTGCATGTTCGTCAGAAGATTTTTACCCTAGCAACACTCCGTGGGTCGGCTGGGTGCCCCCTGGACTGGCGCCGCTATGGCACCAGATATATACCCCTGCCGACCCATCCGCCCCTCAGTTCCTTCTTGCCGGCTACTCTGACAGTGGGGAAGGAGGGCGGGTTTGGAATGGATATGAGCAACACATCTCGAACAACAGTTACAAAGGTGAGTAACCCTCTTTTCTTCTTCGAGTGCTTGCTCATATCGATTCCAATTAGGTGATTCCCAAGCCTTACGTAGGCGGTGGAGTCGGAGTGAGATGTTGCAGAATGCAAAACTGCTGAGCCAAAGGCTGCATCATCTCTGGACTGTTGGACCAGTGCATAATGTGAGGCAAAGGTGTGGACCAAGGACCAGGTAGCTGCACGACATATCTCCTGGAAGGGTATGTGAGCCAGGAAGGCAGCAGAAGAAGAAGCCTGAACCCTGGTGGAATGTGCAGTGAGGGGCGCGATGGAACATGGGCCAAGTCACAGGAGGTGCGGATGCATGACGTCACCCAAGATGAAATCCCCTGGGAGGAGACAGGTAGGCCCTTCGTTCGGTCTGCCAGTATGACGAAGAGTTGGGGCGTTTTACGAAAGGGCTTTGACCGCTCGATATAAAATGCGAGTGCCCTACGGACGTCTAGGGAGGGCAATTGTTGCTCCCTTCGCGATGAGTGTGGCTTCGGAAAGAATACCGGAAGGAAGATATCCTGGTTGATATGAAAGGCCGACACCACCTTAGGGAGGAAGGCCGGATGTGGTCACAACTGCACCTTGGCCTTGTGAAACACAGTATACGGTGGGTCCACCGTGAGAGCCCGAAGCTCGGAGACTCGTCTGGCCGATGTAGTGGCTACAAGGAAAACTGTCTTACAGGACAGGTATAGCAGCGAGCAGGTTGCCAGTGGCTTGAATGGGGCAGTCATAAGTCTGGTTAGAACCAGGTTGAGGACCCAGGTTTTGGCGGGGCGGCAAACTTGGGGGTATAAGCGCTCCAAGCCCTTGAGGAACCTAGAAACCATAGTGTGTGAGAACACGGAGCGGCCACTCTCCCCTGGGTGGAAGGTAGAGATGACTGCCAAGTGTACCCTCAATAATGACACCGCCAGGCCCTGCTGTTTGAGAGACCAGAGGTAGTCCAAGATGGAATGGATCGGGACCTCGGTGGGAGTAACATTGTGCGTATCGCACCAGCAGGAGAAACGCGTCCATTTGGCCAGATATGTTAACCGAGTGGAAGGTTTCCTACCACCCAGGAGAACCTGTAGTACTGAGGCAGAGCAACGCAACTCGGATCGGTTTAGCCACGCAGCAGCCATGCTGTGAGGTGCAGGGATTGCAGGTCTGGGTGGTGAAGTCTGCCGTGATTCTGCGTTATGAGGTCTGGGCAAAGAGGCAGGGGAATCGGGTTGGCTATCAACAGGTCTAGCAACATGGTGTACCAGTGCTGCCTGGGCCACGCTGGAGTGATCATGATCAGGCGCGCTTTGTCCCTGCGGAGTTTTAGCAGGACCCTGTGAACCAGCGGGAATGGTGGAAAAGCATACAGCAGATGGCTCGTCCACGGCATCAGAAAAGCATCCAAGATTGAGCCCGGGGAGAGGCCTTGGAATGAGCAGAACGTCTGGCACTTTCTGTTCTCGCGAGAAGCGAAGAGGTCTATGCGGGGAAAGCTCCACTTCCGGAAAACGGAATGGATAACGTCCGGACGAATCGACCACTCGTGAGACAGGAAGGATCTGCTGAGGCGATCTGCCAGAGTGTTCCGGACCACTGGGAGAAAGGACGCTACCAGGTCTATCGATTGGGCTACGCAGAAGTCCCAGAGCTGGATAGCTTCCTGCAAAGAGGGGAGGACCGTGCTCCTCCCTGCTTATTTATGTAATACATGGCCGTTGTGTTGTCTGTGAACACTGAGACACAACGGCCTTGTAGGTGCTGCTGAAACACCTGGGATGCAAGGCGGACTGCTCTCAGCTCTCGGACATTGATGTGCAAGGCCAGCTCTTCAGCTGAGCAAAGGCCCTGAGTGCGAAACTGACCAAGGTGAGCACCCCAGCCGAGAGATGAGGCGTCCGTCGTGAGAGACACTGAGGGGTGAGGTGGATGGAACAGCATCTGTGCACACACCAGGGAGGGCATCGACCACTAGTCGAGGGAGCCTAGGATGCTCGGTGGGATCGAGACGATCATGTCTATGCTGTCTCTGCCCGGGTGGTACACCGAGGTGAGCCACAATTGGAGTGGACGGAGGCGAAGCCTGGCATGTTTGGTTACGAACATGCAGGCAGCCATGTGACCCAGGAGACCTAGGCAAGTGCGAGCCAAAGTTGTCAGGAAGGTCCGTAGACCTTGTATAATTGTTACCATCGCCTGAAACCGAGGCTGAGGTAAGCAGGCCCTGGATTGAAGTCCAGGATGGCCCCAATGAATTCTATACTCTGTGTGGGAACCAGAGTGGATTTCTCTATATTGATCATCAGGCCTAGACACAAGAATAGGTCCTTGACAATGCCCACATGACTGGTAACTTGGGCCTCGGAGGTCCCTCGAACGAGCCAATCGTCTAGATACGGAATGATGACAGTTGGCCACAAACCAGAGGTACCTTTTGTGTGGAGGATAAATGGCGACGTGAAAATACGCACCCTTCATATCGAGGGCGGCATACCAGTCTCCGGGATCCAAGGATGGGATGACGGTCCCCATGGATACCATGCGGAACTTCAGCTTTATCATGAACTTGTTGAGCTCCCGCAGGTCTAGGATAGGTCTGAGACCTCCCTTCGCCTTGGGGATTAGGAAATAGTGGGAGTAGAACCCCTTGCCCCTTTCGTCCTTTGGTAAGTCCTCTATAGCTCCGATGGTGAGGAGCATCCGCACCTCTTGCAAGAGGAATTGCTCGTGAGAGGGGTCCCTAAAGAGGGACGAGGACGGAGGGTGGGAGGTGGGGGACAAAATAAACTGGAGGCGGTACCCAAGTTCCACAGTGCGTAGGACCCAACGATCTGAGGTTAGAAGGGACCACGCAGGGAGGAAAAAGGAGAGGTGGTTGTAAAAGGGAGGGAACGGATTCTGGGTAATAACTGGTACGCCGTCCTCGGGCGTGCCTTCAAAAGTTTGGCTTTGGCCCCGCTGGTGAGCGGAGTTTGGATGGATCCTGATTTTGGCCCCCTTGGAGTCCTGACTGCCATCTACGACCACCTTGGCCACGCCTTCTGCTAAAATCCTGTCTCTGTCTAGGCGGAGGGTAAGGGCAGTGAGGCTGGGGACGGAAAGGCCTGCGCTGAGTCACTGGCGTGCGCATGCCGAGAGAGCACATAATGACCCTGTTGTCCTTTAGGCTTTGCAGCCTAGGGTCAGTCTTTTCAGAAAACAGGCCTCAACCGTCAAAGGGCAAGTCCTGTATAGTATGCTGCAGCTCCAGGGGAAGGCTCGACAACTGGAGCCATGAAATGCGCCTCATGGCAACACCTGAGGCCAGAGTCCTGGCAGCGGAGTCAGCTGCATCCAACGAGGCCTGGAGGGAAGTTCTCGCCACTTTCTTCCCTTCTTCCAGGAGGGCAGCAAACTCTTAACGGGAGTCCTGAGGAACCGACTCCGTAAATCTGCCCACCGCCGCCCAGGTGTTGTAATTGTAGCAGCTAAGCAGGGCTTGCTGGTTTGCTACGCGAAGTTGCAGGGCCCCTGCCGAGTACACCTTACGGCCCAGTAAGTCCCTTCGCCTAGCCTCCTTCAATTTAGGGGCTGGTGCCTGCTGGCCATAGCATTCCCTCTCATTGACGGACTGGACGACCAGGGAGCAGGGGGGAGAATGTACATATAGGTACTCGGACCCCCTAGAGGGTACCATGTACTTGCGTTCGACTCCCCTGCCCGCGGGCGGGATAGTGGCTGGAGACTGCCAGATGGTATCCGTATTGGCCTGGATCGTCCGAATGAATGGTAGGGCCACTCTAGTGGGGGCGTCAGCCGACAGAATGTCTACGACCGGATCCTCTATCTCCGAGACTTCCTCCACTTGGAGGTTCATATTGAGCGCCACCCGTCTCAGGAGGTCCTGATGGGCCCTCAAGTCGATTGGAGGAGGGCCCGAGGAGTACGTTCCTGCCACCGCCTCATCTGGGGAGGAGGAAGAAGAAAGGCCAGGGACAAGCGGGTCCTGTGTGGGCTCGTGCTCCTGGACGACCTCCTGTTCCAGTGGGATCTGGGAGTCCAGTGGCTGAACCGGGGCTTCCTCCGTACCGGTCGGAGGGGGACGGCTAACTGTCGCCTGTGGCACCCAGTGCTCTGACGGAACAGAGCGAGATGGGATCACAGGTACGTCTTTGGCCTGGTGGTACACCCAAGTTGTCCAGGATGACCACTGATGGGGGCCAGGGTCCTGGGCCTGAGGCTCCTGGAAGACTCTGGTGGGCACATCCGAATCACAGTCCTGCGCGTATGAACTGCCCGTGCGGGATGACACTGATGCATGTCTGGATGGCCATGGAGGAGCTGAAAAGCCCTGGGCAGAGTCTCCCTCTCTAGCTGACGTCGCTCGACGCAGCACCGGGGATCGGTACCGGGAGGCATACCAGTACCGGGAGCGAGAACAGGACCTGCGACCGGAGCGGTGCTGGGAGGTCAACCGAGATCTCGAGGCTCGACGTCGGGAGTGGCTACGGGAGTCATGGTGCCTGGAGCAGTGCCGGGAGCTGGATTGGTGCCGAGTGTACCGGGCCGGCGAACGGGACTCTGACCGGTGCCGCGAGTACGACTGGTACCGAAATGGAGAACGGTGCCGGGACTGCGAGCGGCATTGGGACCTGGATTGGCAACAGACCAAGAACGTCTGCGGGACCGTGATCGTGATCGGTGCCGCTCTGCGGTGCCGACAGAGGGTGGTCTGATCAAGGCAGGCTTGCCGATCGACTACATAACCCACATCGGCGGTGCCGGGGGTTGAGGCAGCGCAGACGCTGTCATTGCAATCAACTCCCTCGCCGTGGATAATGTCTCCGGCATGGAGGGAATAGTGAGCTCAACCACGGCTCGTACCGGGGAGCTTTCAGGCACCGGACTTGACGGCTCTTGCGTGGCCGGAATCAATGGTGCCAATATTGTCGGTGCCACGGCAGGTATTGATGCCGGGCGGTCCGACTTAGTATAGCGCTTGGGCTGCGGAGCAGGCAGCTCGGACGCAGCAGGAGTCTTGTGCCTCTTCATCCTCGGGGAGAGGGATCCTTGCCGAGCAGACGTCGGTGCCAGCGATGGCCGGTGCCGAGAGGCCTTGGCGGTACCGGCACGATCCGGTGCCGAGGGAGCGCGTCTTGAAGACTGTCCAGCGCTTGGTGCTGAGGGCGGAGGAGTAAGAGCTGCCTCCATCAGGAGCTGCTTGAGACGAAAGTCCCGCTCCTTTTTTGTTCTCGGCTTAAAGGCCTTACAAATGCGGCACTTATCTGTTAGGTGAGATTCCCCGAGGCACTTAAGACAGGAGTCGTGGGGATCTCTTGTCGGCATCGGGTTGTGGCAGGCCGAGCACGGTTTGAAACCCGGTGAACCGGGCATAGGCCCCGGCACCGGGTGCGGGGAAGGGGATAATCCCCGAACCCCTCTGAACTATAGACACTAACTATACTACAAACGACTAAAGTTAACTACAACTATATAAATCTGAACTATATACACAAGAATAAACGAGAGAACTACGAGTAGCTAGGGAAGTGGAGGTCAGCTAAGCCGCGCTCCACTGTTCCAACGACCGACACGGGCGGTAAGAAGGAACTGAAGGGCGGATGGGTCGGCAGGGGCATATATCTGGTGCCATAGCGGTGCCTTTGGACACATCGAGTGCAGGTTTCACATTTTTTGCGAACATCTTCGGCCATCCGGGGCCAATAGAACCTACTGTGAATAAGTTCCAGGGTCCTCTCCATTCCTAAATGTCCAAAGTCATCATGCAGGGCCCTCATGGCCAGGGCTCTGTACTCTTTCGGCAGCACTAGTTGAGTCCGTTGTTTTTGTAAAGGATCTGTGATCACACGGTGCAGCACTCCCTGAATCAGTTTTAGTTTGGTCCATTCTCTCAGTAGTAGTTTACCCTCTGGGTTGGGTGGGACAACCGCAGCTGGGTTTTGCCCCTCCCTTTTGGCAAGTAGTGTGTCACGAATGTCATTATCTTGCAGCTGGGCTTCCTGCCAGTCAGCCGCATTGAGCATGGGCAAGGGAAATTGGTCCAATGCAATATAGTTCACTGAAGCAGAAGGCATGCATTCAGGGGGCAGGCCCAAAGCTTCAGCAACACATCCATGAAGGTTCTCATGGGCCTCCGCCTCTTGGCGACTCACGCTGCAAATAGCTCTTACTCCATCTGTGGGTATCACAGCAACTTTAGGTGCCTGCGGACGTCTGGACAATGCATCGGCATCTACATTGCTTCTCCCGGATCGGTATTGAATGCTGAACTCATAGCTAGCCAAGGCGGCCACCCATCTTTGCCCTGTAGCATCCAACTTAGCACTTGTTAACACATAAGTCAGTGGATTGTTGTCTGTCCACACCTGGAACTGAGCACCATACAAGTAGTCTTGAAATTTCTCAGTGATGGCCCATTTTAAGGCCAAGAACTCCAGCTTGTGGATGGGATAGCGAGTTTCACTGTCAGACAGTCCTCGGCTGGCAAAGGCTACAGGTTTGCGTTTGCCTTCCACTTCCTGATACAGTACTGCTCCCTCCAAACTGGCATCAGTATGCAGGATAAACGGTTTGCCTGGATCAGCAAAGATTAGGATGGGAGCATGAGTTAGGCGAGTAATGATTTCCTGAAAAGCCCTCCCACATCTCTCATCCCACCGTGGCCCAAACGGTTCGAAGGGACCATAGTCTCTGCACAGGAGGCTTTGGAGGCCTCCTCTTATTCCGGGTCTTAGATTTGTACTTGTTGCACTGGTATCACCTGGTAAGATCATTCAGAGGTTTTACAATCGTAGCATAGTTCTTCACAAATCTGCGGTAGTAGCCACTAAATCCAAGAAAGGTCTTGAGTTCTCTGTAGTTAATGGGACATGGCCAGGTAGTGAGTGCTTCTATTTTATTGGGATCAGTACTCACACCCTCTTGGGACACGATGTGACCCACATACTTCACTGAGGTTTGGCAGAACTGGCATTTGTCAATTGAAAGCTTTAAACCATATGCCTCCAACCTATTGAGCACTTTAAGAAGTCTTTCTTCATGTTCCTCCAAGGTTCTTCCAAACACAATCAGGTCATGCAAGTAAACTAACACTTGCAATAAATTCATGTTTCCCACGACTTTTTCCATAAGTCGTTGAAATGTGGCAGGGGCCCCAGAAATCCCTTGCGGCATGCGTTCGAACTGGTAGAACCCTAACAGGCAGATGAAGGCTGTCTTCTCCTTATCCTCTTCTCCCAGAGGGATCTGGTAGTATCCACTCCGAAGATCCAACACAGAGAACCACTGGCTACCCAGCAAACAGTCCAAGGCATCTTGTACTCTAGGCATGGTGTATTGATCAACTGTAGTGCGCCTGTTTAGAGTGCGGTAGTCAATACACATCTGGATTTTTCCACTCTTCTTACGAACTACCACAATGGGTGAGGCATAGGGGCTTTGGGACTCTAATGATACCAGCCGCGATCAGCTCTTGAAGATGATGGCGTACGTCTTCCATCTCAGAGAGGGCAATCCTCCTAGACCTCTCCCTGAAGGGTCGGGGATCTTGTAGCCTGATGTGGTGTTCCATTCCTTTGGCACATCCCACGTCCCACTCATGTAGTGAGAACACCTTGGATCTCTCGCAAAGCTTCTTCCTCAGGCGATCCTTCCACTCCTCAGACAGTGGTGAGTCCCCGAAGTCAAACTTCGCAGGATCTATCATTGGAACTTCAGCTTCACACTGGGGTCTCACAATGCTTTCAGGCTCAAAGATGTCTGCAATCTTCTGCCCTGGTTTTACAAACACATCACGGCGTGTTTCATTAGCAACCAGTATAGTCACCTCCTCCTGGGCTTCAGCAGGTAGGGTTATGACTCCACTGAGAACCAGCACTCCTTCTGGGAGCCCTCCCTCGGTTGGCTGCTCTACCACAGCTAATGTTCCCTTACTGCCTTTTAGGCAGGTACTCCTGACAATCACCTCTTTTTCTGACATTGCAGGCACCACTAAAGGGACCGGGCCCGCATACCTCAGTGCTCCCACTGGTAAATCAGGCATCACTTTTCTTGTGTCCTCAATTTTTCTGTAGGCCACGGCACAGTGTGTGTGTATCACCAAGGTATTTAGATATTGGTCTCCTGCTTGCTATTGTGGAATCTAGATACAGGTTACTGAGCTGAACTCACTTTGGGCTAATGGTGGACTAGCACTGGGGCTCCCCTGCTGTGAGCTGAAATCACTAAGAGCTGAAATCACTAAAGAGCTGGAATCGCTGAGCTGAGAGCACTGAGTACTGTGCTAACTAGTGGGGGAGCCTGAAGCTATACTGCAGAGCGGAGTGGAGCAGTTCGTGGAGCCACAGAGTGAGTGGAGCCGAGCAGTTTGTGGGGACGGCTGGTGGACCAGAGCAGCTGGCAGAGCGGAGCAGCTGTGGGACAGGTGGAGCGGCCCATGGAGCGAGCGGAGCCGAGCAGTTTGTGGGGACAGCTGGAGCGGATCACAGGACGGGTGGTGGAGCAGAGCAGCTGACGGAGCGGAGCAGTTTGTGAGGACGGCTGGAGGAGCAGTTCGTGGAAAAGGCGGGAGCAGAACCCCACGGACCACATAAGGTGCCCCTTTCCACCCAGACTGGGGGTGGGGACAGGGACCTCTGCAGATAGACTCTCGAACTCTGGGGCTGCACTGACCCGGGAGAGAGACTTTTGGATTGTGGGATTGTTGGGACTGTGGGTGATCTTTGGGTTGCTGGACTCTAGGAAAATATGGGATATTGGACTTTGGAGTCTTGGGGGGATTTGGGGGTTGCTGGACTCAAGAGCCCATGGAGAAGGACACGGCCCAATTTCCTGGGGTGGATCTTTGCTCACGGTTTAATCTATGAACGCTAATTTTGGTGTTTTCCCAATTTAATGCTTGTGTTTATCTCATGTAATTAAACCTTTTCTGCTACACCAAGACTCTGTGCTTGCGAGAGGGGAAGTATTGCCTCTTCGAGGCGCCCAGGGGTGTGTGTAAGATTTTCCCAGGTCACTGGGTGGGGGCTCGAGCTGATTTCGCATTACGTTGTAGGGAAGGGACCCCTATGTATTGAACACGGCCCTTGCTGCTATCAATTCGGCCTGGCAGAAGGGTTACATTTTTGGGGGCTCGTCCGGGATTCTAGGTCAGTACCCCTCGCAAGCATATCTTGAGTGAGCCATTGAATTGGGAAAACCCCAAATTACCTTGTTGTTTTGATCTGTTGCATTTAAAAAAGATTAGAGTTTGTTTAATGGCCCTATTCTTGTTAGAGGACTGGTGGAAGGGAATGAATATTGACCCCAGGAACTGTCTTCTGGTAACGGGGGTGCTGGAGGCAGTTGATGAGGGCTCAATAGAGACTATCTTAAGGTCATCCACTGAGTACCTGCATAAGTGCAAAATGCGTGGGCACATTTTTGTGAGGGAGGAGGGGGCTTTTGCTGTACTGTGTGAGCTGCCCTCGGCTGTGGACCCTCTACAGATTTCAGGCACGATAGCAGTGGAAGATGGTGAGTGGAAGGTAATAACCACTGGGAGCCAGCCCTCACCAGCCCCTACCCCTGATGTAGAGTTTTTAAAGAAAATGTCGGCCTTTTTGGAGAAAGAGGGAAAAACTTAGGCTGATATGCCGGGTCTGTTGGGCCTTAAGCCGGGAGCCCCACACCAGGAGCCTGCTCCTTCACCTGATGAGTGGGTGAAGGCTTTGGGGAAAGCATTAGAGAAAGTTATGCCACCCCACCCTGAGTCAAGCCCCTATCGTAAACTGAGATTGTTTTCTGGGGATCCCACCCCAATACCTGGGGAGGAAGCATTTGAACCCTGGTTGGAGCACACCACTGAGATTCTGCAGGAGTGGGCGGTGCCTGATGCTGAAAAGAGAAGGCGACTAGTAGAGTGTCTCAGGGGGCCAGCCCTAGATGTGATTCGCACCCTGAAGCTTGGTAACCCTGGGGTCAAGGTGAAGGACTGCCTAGAGGCCCTGGATCACGCCTTTGGGAGAACGGAGGGTTCAGAGGATGTTTATTGCAAGTTCCTCAATGCGAGGCAACAAAAGGGAGATAAGGTTTCTGCCTATATCGAGAGGTTGGAGAAATTATTACAGAGCGCCATCATGAGGGGAGCAGTAGCAGTTGAGCAAATGGACCGGACTAGACTGGCTCAGATTGTGAGAGGAATTCAATATCAGAACCCAATCCTTCTCCACCTTCGATTAAGGGAAAGGCAAGATAATCCACCAAGTTACTCTTGCCTAATAAAAGAGGTCCGAGAGGAAGAAGAGAGGCAGGCAGCTGGCGAGGTTTGGGAGGTGCAGCAACACCAGGCAACTGGCACAACATCCAGGCAGATGCCCAAGGCACTAATGGTGAATCCTCAAGAGGAACTTACCCAGCGAGTGCAGGCCCTGACACAGAAAGTGACTGAACTACAGAATACTTTTGATTCAGCAAAGACTTCAAGGTGCAAGGAACCCTCTGGTACCACGGTCCAGAGGACTACGTTTAGAACCTCTGCACCACCCCGACAGCAAGGGAAAGGACAATCCTTCTTCTGCTACCGATGTGGCCAGGGTCGGCACATTGCTGCAAGGTGTCAGAATGCAGAGAATCCCATGCTAGTATATCAAAAGCTGAGGACCACCTGGGGAAAGTCGGGAAACGGCCCCAGGGCCTGGGAAGGGAGCCGCCTAGGCCTGCAGGATGTGGAGGCTCCCCTGGAAGGAACCATGCGGCCCGAATCCCCCCAGGATTGATAGGACCCCAAGCAGAGGTCACTGTGAAGGTCAAAGGGACAGAATGTAGAGCAGTGCTTGACACTGGATCCCAGGTGACCATCATATTCCAGTCGTTCTACCAGCAGATGCTTGGGCATCTGCCTATACGGCCCCTGACAGGGCTTGGCCTGTGTGGCCTCAGCATGGATGAATACCCCTATCAGGGCTATGTCATAGTACACCTGGAATTCCCAGAAGAGATTGCTGGGGTAAGACAGGATATTGTGGAATATCAGAATTGATTTTTTATTCCCTTAAGAATAGTCTAGCAAGTACTATTTAGTTGATAATGAAACCCTTTATCATAAGACAGTTTTGTAGTTCCTCATTTACTTAATCAGGGTGACATTTTATTCCTCCTGCCCCAATAACAAAGAAATTGGGGATCCCACAGCTGTGAAAATAACCATTCCAGGCTGCTGTGAACTATGCTAAGTGGAGTGGGTTTGCCAATGCAAATGCACATTCCTGAAATTCCTTTCCCCACTCCAATGCACATTCTTGAAATTCCTTTGCCCTCTCCTCATAATTTACCACAAGATGTCAGGGTAGAGCTCATCCTGACTCTGCTTACATAAGGGAGTGGTATGATTGCTCAGAGCTCCAGTATGAAACTGGAGAAAAGCCTGTGAGAGTCTTTGCGTTAAGTTTAGAGGTGAGAGGAACAAGGGTGATGTCGTGGTGGGCATCTGCTTAGACCACCAGACCAGGAGGATGAGGTAGATGAGGCTTTCTTCAGACAACTAACAGAAGTTTACAGATCACAGGCCCAGGTTCTCATGGGGGACTTCAATCACCCTGACATCTGCTGGGAGAGCAATACAGCAGTGCATAGACAATCCAGGAAGTTTTTGGAGCGTGTTCATAGAATCATAGAATGTCGGGGTTGGAAGGGACCTTAGGAGGTCATCTAGTCCAACCACCTGCTTATAGCAGGACCAATCCCCAGACAGCTTTTTATCCCAGTTCCCTAAATGGCCCCCTCAAGGATTGAACTCACAACCCTGGGTTTAGCAGGCCAATGCTCAAACCACTGAGCTATCTCCCCCCCCCAATAAAAAAAAATATGGGACCTTGACAGGTCATTGAGTCCAGCCCTCTGCCTTCACTAGCAGGACGAAATACTGATTTTTGCCCCAGATCTCTAAGTGGCCCCTTCAAAGATTGAACTCACAACCCTGGGTTTAGTAGGCCAATACTCAAACCACTGAGCTATCCCTTCCCCCCTAAGTTGTTGTGGACAACTTTCCTGGTGCAAGTGCTGGGGTACGTGTGGAAGCCAGTAAATAATTAACAAGGTTTTGAAGAGATCTTAATGAATGTTAGTTAGCATGAGTTAGGTTAACTGTGACCCTGGTGACGTGAGGAAGCAAGATAATGTAAGACAGAGTGAATTGTGTGAAAGTTATTACGACCTTGCAATATGCAGTCTTGCAGTCTTGTTTTTCTAGTGAGATAGCAGAAAAGCTTATGTATAAACAAAATGTATTTGTTGCTTTTTACTGTCTGTATTATTGCTAGAAATTGTCTGAAACAACGGTATAAAGGCTTGATGTAATTGTTTACCAGTTGAGAGACCTGTCCAGGACTGGGGTGACCCTGTGTCCTATGGCACTCTCTCCCTCCATGGTAATTACTGGAGAAATAATAAAGAATTTGATTTTGCTGCACCCAAACAAAAAGCGAGAACTGAGTTTTTCTTCGACATACGTGACTGTCTGTAGTGTGAGTTTGTTTGTTGTGTTTGGGGGTTACTTGTTGTGTGCTGAGCTTGTGTTTGTCAGACTGTTTGTTTGTTTGTTTGTTTGTTTGAAGGACCGTGTGCTCTGGCTGGCAGTTGGAGGCCGTGAGCTTCAAAGGAAGGTTTGAAAGCTCAAAGCCTCTGGTAATTGGCTGAGCCTTAATCAGTGGGCAGGACATTCACTCAGGCCAGGGCTTTATAAAGCCGCGCACAAGCGACCAGGGAGCTTTGCGAACAGGGGCTGCTAACAGGGAGTTTCGCAAGGGAGTTGGGAAGGGAGTGGGAGTCCCTTGCCGGCCCTAACCCCTTCCCTGTAGTCCCCTTAAAACCTATAAACCGAACTACATTCCAAAACCTCTTTCTGTAAACCACCCTTCCATTAACTAGGAGACAATGCAGGCAGAAGTCCAGCAGCAGAGTGGGGGCTATCCAGTTTATTGCACTGAGTGTTGCATGTATGATTACCTGCCCTTTGGGCAGGTGGCGTATGTGTGCAGTCGGTGCAAGGAGCTCCTGGCCCTCAGAGACTATGTACGGACTTTGGAGGCCAGGGTGGCGGAACTGGAGGAGCTAAGAGAGGCAGAGAGGTATGTTGAAGAGGCTTTCCGGGACACTGTAGAATTGTCCCACCTCCACTCAGACAGCCCCAGCGCTGTTGAGGAGGAAGAATGGCCTAGGGAAGCAGAGCAGTCAATGGGAGCAGAGGGAAACCTTCCCGTAGTTGGGACCCTCCTTCCAGATGGTGCTGGGGTTGCCTCTCGCACTGAGGTTGCCTCTCCGGGGGAGGGAACTCCAGTTTCTAGGAAAAGGCAGGTGTTAGTAATGGGAGATTCGATTATTAGAAATGTAGAAAGCTGGGTTTGTGATGACCGGGAGAACCGTATGGTGACTTGCCTGCCTGGTGCGAAGGTTGCGGATCTCTCGAGGCATCTAGACAGACTTATATGTAGTGCTGGGGAGGAGCCGGTGGTCGTGGTACATGTAGGTACCAATGACATAGGGAAGGGTAGGAGAGATGTCCAGGAAGCCAAATTTAGGCTGCTAGGGAAGAGACTGAAATCCAGGACCTCTATGGTGGCATTCTCAGAAATGCTCCCAGTTCCACGCGCAGGGCCAGGTAGGCAGGCAGAGCTTCAGAGTCTCAACGCGTGGATGAGATGATGGTGTAGAGAGGAGGGGTTTACGTTCATTAGGAACTGCGGAAACTTCTGGGATGGGAGGAGCCTATACAGGAGAGATGGGCTCCTCCTAAACCAAAGTGGAACCAGACTGCTGGCACTAAACTTTAAAAAGGTTGTAGAGCAGTTTTTAAACTAGGAGATGGGGGAAAGCCGACTGCTGCAGAGGAGCGTGTGGATCGGACACAGACTTCTCTTAGGGGAGAGTCTGATGATAGAGAATCTCCAGGTTATAGTCAGGAGCAGAGGACTGAAGAGTATAATGTAAGGGCCGGATCAGATGATAAACAGTCACATAAAAAAGAATCTGGCACATCAGAAAAAGGCAGGCTAATAAACAGGGACAAGTTTTTAAAGTGCTTGTACACAAATGCCAGAAGTCTAAATAATAAGATGGGTGAACTAGAGTGCCTTGTGATAAAGGAGGATATTGATATAATAGGCATCACAGAAACCTGGTGGACTGAGAGCAATCAATAGGACACAATCCTTCCGGGGTACAAAATATATCGGAAGGACAGAACAGGTCGTGCAGGGGGAGGAGTGGCACTATATGTGAAAGAAAGTGTAGATTCAAATGAAGTAAAAATCTTAAGCAAATCCACATGTTCCATAGAATCTCTATGGATAGAAATTTCATGCTCTAGTAAAAATATAACATTAGGGATCTATTATCGACCACCTGACCAGGACAGTAATAGTGATGATGAAATGCTAAGGGAAATTAGAGAGGCTATCAAAATTAAGAACCCAATAATAGTGGGGGATTTCAATTATCCCCATATTGACTGGGAACATTTCACTTCAGGATGAAATGCAGAGATAAAATTTCTCGATACTTTAAATGACTGCTTCATGGAGCAGCTGGTATGGGAACCCACAAGGGGAGAGGCTACTCTAGATTTAATCCTGAGTGGAGCGCAGGAGCTGGTCCAAGAGGTAACTATAGCAGGACCGCTTGGAAATAGTGACCATAATACAATAGCATTCAACATCCCTGTGGTGGGAAGAACACCTCAACAGCCCAACACTGTGGCATTTAATTTCAAAAGGGGGAACTATACAAAAATGAGGGGGTTAGTTAGACCAAAGTTAAAAGGTACAGTGACTAAAGTGAAATCCCTGCAAGTTGCGTGGGCCCATTTTAAAGACACCATAATAGAGGCCCAACTTCAATGTATAGCCCAAATTAAGAAAAACAGTAAAAGAACTAAAAAAGAGCCACCGTGGCTTAACAACCATGTAAAAGAAGCAGTGAGAGATAAAAAGACTTCCTTTAAAAAGTGGAAGTCAAATCCTAGTGAGGCAAATAGAAAGGAGCACAAACACTGCAACTTAAGTGCAAGAGTGTAATAAGAAAAGCCAAAGAGGAGTTTGAAGAACGGCTAGCCAAAAACTCCAAAGGTAATAACAAAACATTTTTTAAGTACATCAGAAGCAGGAAGCCTGCTAAACAACCAGTGGGGCCCCTTGACGATCGAAATACAAAAGGAGCGCTTAAAGACGATAAAGTCATTGTGGAGAAACTAAATTGATTCTTTGCTTCAGTCTTCATGGCTGAGGATGTTAGGGAGATTCCCAAACCTGAGCTGGCTTTTGTAGGTGACAAATCTGAAGAACTGTCACAGATTGAAGTGTCACTAGAGGAGGTTTTGGAATTAATTGATAAACTCAACATTAACAAGTCACCGGGACCAGATGGCATTCACCCAAGAGTTCTGAAAGAACTCAAATGTGAAGTTGCGGAACTATTAACTAAGGTTTGTAACCTGTCCTTTAAATCGGCATCGGTACCCAATGACAGGAAGTTAGCTAATGTAATGCCAATATTTAAAAAGGGCTCTAGAGGTGATCCCGGCAATTACAGACCGGTAAGTCTAACGTCGGTACCGGGCAAATTAGTCGAAACAATAGTTAAGAATAAAATTGTCAGACACATAGAAAAACATAAACTGTTGAGCAATAGTCAACATAGTTTCTGTAAAGGGAAATCGTGTCTTACTAATCTATTAGAGTTCTTTGAAGGGGTCAACAAACATGTGGACAAGGGGGATCCGGTGGACATAGTGTACTTAGATTTCCAGAAAGCCTTTGACAAGGTCCCTCACCAAAGGCTTTTACGTAAATTAATCTGTCATGGGATAAAAGGGAAGGTCCTTTCATGGCGACTAGTTAGGGAAGTGGACTGGACTAACATATTTAGGGATCTAAAGGCGGAAGACGCCTGGGGTTACTTCAGGTTGAAGTTGCAGGAGCTGTCAGAGGCCTGTATCCTGAGAAAGGGAAAACGGTTCGTAGGTAGCAGTTTTAGACCGAGCTGGATGAGCAAGCATCTCAGAGGGGTGATTAAGAAAAAACAGAAAGCGTACAAGGACTGGAAAATGGGAGGGATCAGCAAAGAAACCTACCTTATTGAGGTCAGAGGGTGTAGGGAAGCAGTGAGAAAGGCAAAGAGCCGGGTGGAGATGGACCTAGCGAAGGGGATTAAAACCAATAGCAAAAGGTTTTTTAGCCATATAAATAGGAAGAAAACCAAGAAGGAAGAAGTGGGACCGCTTAAAACTTTAGACGGAGTGGAGATTAGGGATAATCTTGGCACGGCACAATATCTAAACGAATATTTTGCCTCGGTCTTTAATGAGGATAATGAAGGGCTAAGGAATAGTGGTAGAGGGACTGATGGGAATGAAGATATGGGGGTAGACATTACGGTATCTGAGGTAGAAGCCAAACTTGAACAGCTTAACGGAAGTAAATCGGGGGGCCCGGATAATCTTCATCCTAGAATATTAAGGGAATTGGCGAGTGAAATTGCAAGCCCGTTAGCGATGATTTTTAATAAATCTCTAAACTCGGGGATTGTACCGTTCGACTGGAGATTAGCTAATATAGTTCCTATATTCAAGAAGGGGAAAAAAGGTGACCCGGGTAACTACAGGCCTGTTAGTTTAACATCTGTAGTATGAAAAGTCATGGAAAAAATTATAAAGAAGAGAGTGGTTACGGACCTTGAGGCCGATGGCAACTGGGACAAATTACAGCATGGTTTTACGAAAGGTAGATCTGTCAAACCAACCTGATCTCCTTCTTTGAGAAAGTAACAGATTTTTTAGACAAGGGAAATGCGGTGGACCTAATATATCTTGATTTCAGTAAGGCGTTTGATACGGTACCGCATGAGGAATTACTGGTTAAATTGGAAAAGATGGGGATCGAAATGAAAATCCAGAGGTGGATAAGGAGCTGGTTAAAGGGGAGACTGCAGAGGGTCGTATTGAAGGGTGATCTGTCGGGTTGGAGGGGGGTTACCAGTGGAGTTCCTCAAGGTTCGGTTTTGGGTCTGATTTTATTTAATCTATTTATCGCTGACCTCGGAACCAAAAGTAGGAGTGGGCTGATAAAGTTTGCGGATGACACCAAGTTGGGAGGTATTGCCAATTCGGAAAAGGATCGGGATATCCTCCAGGGAGATTTGGATGACCTTGTAAACTGGAGTATTAGTAACAAGATGAAATTCAATAATGAGAAGTGTAAGGTTATGCATTTAGGGATGACTAATAAGAATTTTAGTTATAAGCTGGGGACGCACCAGTTGGAAGTAACGGGGGAGGAGAAGGACCTAGGAGTCCTGGTTGATCGTAGGATGACTATGAGTAAGCAATGTGATGTGGCCGTTAAAAAAGCTAATGCGGTCTTGGGATGCATTAGGCGAGGTATTTCTAGTAGAGATAAGGAGGTGCTAGTCCCATTATATAAGGCGTTGGTAAGACCTCATTTGGAGTATTGTGTGCAGTTTTGGTCTCCCATGTTTAAGAAGGATGAATTCAAACTGGAACGAGTACAAAGAAGGGCCACTAGAATGATCCGAGGAATGGAAGGACTGTTGTATGAAAGGAGACTTGAGGAGCTCGGTTTGTTTTCCTTAACCAAAAGGACAAGAGGAGATATGATTGCACTCTTTAAATATATCAGAGGGATAAATACCAGGGAAGGAGAGGAATTATTTCAGCTCAGTGCTAATGTGGACACGAGGACAAACGGATATAAATTGTCAGTTAGGAAATTTAGGCTTGAAATTAGACAAAGGTTTCTAACCATCAGAGGAGTGCAATTCTGGAACAGCCTACCGAGGGAAACAGTGGTGGCGAAGGACCTCCATGACTTTAAGATTAAGCTGGATAAGTTTATGGAGGGGATGGTATGATAGGATAACGGGTTTAGTCAATAGGTCAATAACGTGCCACACTGGTAATTAGTACAAAGGGTCAACCTTGGGATATTGTTAGCCCTTTCCAGAGGGTCTGGCTGGAGAGTCTTGCCCGCATGCTCGGGGTTCAGCTGATCGCCATATTTGGCGTCGGGAAGGAATTTTCCTCCAGGGTAGATTGGCAGAGGCCCTGGAGGTTTTTCGCCTTCCTCCAAAGCATGGGGCAGGGGTCGCTTGCTGGTGGATTATCTGCTACTTGAAGTCTCTAAATCACGATTTGGAGCATTCAACAGCAGAGTCAAGGGAGAGAATTAGTTCAGGAGTGGGTGGATCGGCTTATGTGGCCTGCATCTTGCAGGAGGTCAGACTAGATGATCATAATGGTCCCTTCTGATCTTGAATTCTATGATTCTATGATTCTATGGATTGAGAACTGGTTAAAGGACAGGGAACAAAGGGTAGGAATTAATGGTAAATTCTCAGAATGGAGAGGGGTAATTAGTGGTGTTCCCCAAGGGTCAGTCCGAGGACCAATCCTATTCAATTTATTCATAAATGATCTGGAGAAAGGGGTAAACAGTGAGGTGGCAAAGTTTGCAGATGGTACTAAACTACTCAAGATAGTTAAGACCAAAGCAGATTGTGAAGAACTTCAAAAAGATCTCACAAAACTAAGTGATTGGGCAACAAAATGGCAAATGAAATTTAATGTGGATAAATGTAAAGTAATGCACATTGGAAAAAATAACCCCAACTATACATACAATATGATGGGGGCTAATTTAGCTACAACGAGTCAGGAAAAAGATCTTGGCGTCATCGTGGATAGTTCTCTGAAGATGTCCACGCAGTGTGCAGAGGCGGTCAAAAAAGCAAACAGGATGTTAGGAATCATTAAAAAGGGGATAGAGAATAAGACTGAGAATATAGTATTGCCCTTATATAAATCCATGGTACGCCCACATCTCGAATACTGTGTACAGATGTGGTCTCCTCATCTCAAAAAAGATATTCTAGCACTAGAAAAGGTTCAGAAAAGGGCAACTAAAATGATTAGGGTTTTAGAGAGGGTCCCATACGAGGAAAGATTAAAGAGGCTAGGACTCTTCAGCTTGGAAAAGAGGAGACTAAGGGGGGATATGATAGAGGTATATAAAATCATGAGTGATGTTGAGAAAGTGGATAAGGAAAAGTTATTTACTTATTCCCATAATACAAGAACTACGGGTCACCAAATGAAATTAATAGGCAGCAGGTTTAAAACAAATAAAAGGAAGTTCTTCTTCACGCAGCGCACAGTCAACTTGTGGAACTCCTTACCTGAGGAGGTTGTGAAGGCTAGGACTATAACAATGTTTAAAAGGGGACTGGATAAATTCATGGTGGCTAAGTCCATAAATGGCTATTAGCTAGGATGGGTAAGAATGGTGTCCCTAGCCTCTGTTCATCAGAGGATGGAGATGGATGGCAGGAGAGAGTATCAGAGGGGTAGCCGTGTTAGTCTGGTTCTGTAAAAGCAGCAAAGAATCCTGTGGCACCTTATAGACTAACAGACGTTTTGCAGCATGAGCTTTCGTGGGTGAATACCCACTTCTTCAGATGCAAGTGGTGGAAATTTCCTGGGGCAGGTATATATAAGCAAGCAAGAAGCAAGCTAGAGATAATGAGGTTAGATCAATCAGGGAGGATGAGGCCCTGTTCTAGCAGTTGAAGTGTGAAAACCAAGGGAGGAGAAACTGGTTCTGTAATTGGCAAGCCATTCACAGTCTTTGTTTAGTCCTGAGCTGATGGTGTCAAATTTGCAGATGAACTGGAGCTCAGCAGTTTCTCTTTGAAGTCTGGTCCTAAAGTTTTTTTGCTGTAGGATGGCCACCTTAAGATCTGCTATTGTGTGGCCAGGGAGGTTGAAGTGTTCTCCTACAGGTTTTTGTATATTGCCATTCCTAATGTCTGATTTGTGTCCATTTATCCTTTTCCTTAGAGACTGTCCAGTTTGGCCAATGTACATAGCAGAGGGGCATTGCTGGCATATGATGGCATATATTACATTGGTGGAAGTGCAGGTGAATGAACCGGTGATGTTGTGGTTGATCTGGTTTGGTCCTGTGATGGTGTTGCTGGTGTAGATATGTGGGCAGAGTTGGCATCGAGGTTTGTTGCATGGATTGGTTCCTGAGCTAGAGTTACTATGGTGCAGTGTGCAGTTGCTGGTGAGAATATGCTTCAGGTTGGCAGGTTGTCTGTGGGCGAGGACTGGTCTGCCACCCAAGGCCTGTGAAAGTGTGGGATCATTGTCCAGGATGGGTTGTAGATCCCTGATGATGCGTTGTAGGGGTTTTAGCTGGGGACTGTATGTGATGGCCAGTGGAGTCCTGTTGGTTTCTTTCTTGGGTTTGTCTTCCAGTAGGAGGCTTCTGGGTACACGTCTGGCTCTGTTGATCTGTTTCCTTATTTCCTCGTGTGGGTACTGTAGTCTTGAGAATGTTTGGTGGAGATTTTCTAGATGTTGGTCTCTGTCTGCGGGGTTAGAGCAGATACGGTTGTACCTCAGTGCTTGGCTGTAGACAATGGATCTTGTGGTGTGTCCGGGATGGAAGCTGGAGGCATGAAGGTAGGCATAGCGGTCGGTAGGTTTTCAGTATAGGGTGGTGTTGATGTGACCATCACTTATTTGCACCGTGGTGTCTAGGAAGTGGACCTCCCGTGTAGATTGGTCCAGGCTGAGGTTGATGGTGGGGTGGAAGCTGTTGAAATCGTGGTGGAATTTTTCCAGATTCTCCTTCCCATGGGTCCAGATGATGAAGATGTCATCGATGTAGCGTAGGTAGAGAAGGGGCGTGAGTGGACGGGAGCTGAGGAAGCGTTGTTCCAGGTCGGCCATAAAAATATTGGCATATTGTGGGGCCATACGGGTGCCCATAGCGGTGCCACTGATCTGGAGATATATATTGTCAGCAAATTTGAAATAGTTGTGTGTGAGGATAAAGCCACAGAGCTCAGCAACCAGGTGTGCTGTGGCATCATCAGGGATACTGTTCCTGACAGCTTGTATTCCATCAGTGTGTGGGATGTTTGTGTAGAGAGCCTCTACATCCATGGTGGCCAGGATGGTGTTGTCTGGAAGGTCACCAATGCATTGTAGTTTCCTCAGGAAATCAGTGGTGTCACGGAGATAGCTGGGAGTGCTGGTAGCATAGGGTCTGAGTAGAGAGTCTACATATCCAGACAGTCCTTCAGTGAGAGTTCCAATGCCCGAGATGATGGGGCGTCCAGGATTTCCGGGTTTGTGGATCTTGGGTAGTAAGAGGCAGGAGAGAGATCACTTGATCATTGCCTGTTAGGTTCACTCCCTCTGGGGCACCTGGCATTGGCCACTGTTGGTAGACAGATACTGGGCTAGATGGACCTTTGGTCTGACCCGGTATGGCCGTTCTTATGTTCTTATGTTCTTAACCAATTAGGGGCCATGCTCCTCTTGACCTGCTGCTCACAAACAGGGAAGAATTGGTAGGGGCAGTAGAAGTGGGTGGCAACCTGGGCAGAAGTGACCATGAGATGGTTGAGTTCAGGATCCTGACAAAAGGAAGAAAGGGGAGCAGCAGAATATGGACCCTGGACGTCAGAAAAGCAGACTTTGACTCCCTCAGGGAACTGATGGGCACGATCCCCTGGGAGACTAATATGAGGGAGAAAAGAGTCAAGGAGAGCTGGCTGTATTTCAAAGAAGCCTTATTAAGAGTGCAGGAACAAAACATCCCAATGTGTAGAAAGAATAGCAAATATGGCAGGCGATCAGCTTGGCTTAACAGTGAAATCTTTGGTGAGCTTAATCACAAAAAGGAAGCTTACAAGAAGTGGAAATTTGGACAGATGAGTAGGGAGGAGTATAAAAATATTGCTCGAGCATGCAGGGGTGTAATCAGGAAGGCCAAAGCACAATTGGAGTTGCAGCTAGGATGAGATGTGAAGGGTAACAAGAAGGGTTTCTACAGGTATGTTAGCAACAAGAAGGTCAGGGAAAGTGTGGGACCCTTACTGAACGGGGGAGGCAACTTAGTGCCAGATGATGTGGAAAAAGTTGACATACTCAATGCTTTTTTTCCCTCAGTCTTCACAGACAAGGTCAGCTCCCAGACTGCTGCACTGGGCAGCACAATATGGGGAGGAGGTGAGCAGCCCTCAGTGGACATACATAGAAAAGCTGGACATACACAAGTCCATTATCTTTGAAAACTCGTGGTGATTGGGGAGGTCCCAGATGATTGGCAAAAGGCAAATATAGTGCCCATCTTTTATAAAGTGAAGAAGGAGAATCTGGGGAACTACAGACCGGTCAGCTTCACCTCAGTCCCTGGAAAAATCATGAAGCAGGCCCTCAAGGAATTCATTTTTAAGCACTTGGAGGAGAGGAAGGTGATCAGGAACAGTCAACATGGATTCACCAAGGACAAGTCATGCCTGACCAACCTGATTGCCGTCTATAATGAGATAACTGGCTCTGTGGATATGGGAAAAGTGGTGGATGTGATATACCTTGACTTTAGCAAAGCTTTTGATATGGTCTCCCACAGTATTCTTGCCAGCAAGTTAAAAAAGTACAGATTGGATAAATGGACTAATAAGGTGGGATCAACGGCTTGATGTCTAGTTGGCAGCTGGTATCAAATGGAGTGCCATGGGGTCTGTCTTGGGGCCGGTTTTGTTCAACATCTTCATTAATGATTTGCATGATGGGATGGATTGTACCCTCAGCAAGTTTGCAGATGACACTAAGCTGGGGGGAGAGAGGTAGATACGCTGGAGGGTAGGGATAGGATACAGAGGGACCTAGACAAATTGGAGGATTGGGCCAAAAGAAATCTGATGAGGTTCAACAAGGACAAGTACATAGTCCTGCACTTAGGACGGAAGAATTCCATGCACTGCTACAGGCTGGGGACTGACTGGCTAAGCAGCAGTTCTGCAGAAAAGGACCTGGGGATTACAGTGGACAAGAAGCTGGATATGAGTCAACAGTGTGTCCTTGTTGCCAAGAAGGCTAACGGCATATTGGGCTGCATTAGTAGGAGCATTGCCAGCAGATCGAGGGAAGTGATTATTCCCCTCTATTCGGCACTGGTGAGGCCACATCTTGAGTACTGCATCCAGTTTTGCGGGCCCCACTACAGAAAGGATGTGGACAAATTGGAGAGAGTCCAGCAGAGGGCAACGAAAATGATTAGGGGGCTGGGGCACATGACTTATGAGGAAAGGCTGAGGGAATCGGGCTTAATTAGTCTGCAGAAGAGAAAAAGAGTGAGGACAGATTTGATAGCAGCCTTCAACTACCTGAAGGGGGTTTACGTAGAGGATGGAGCTAGACTGTTATCAGTGGTGGCAGATGACAGAACAAGGAGCAATGGTCTCAAGTTGCAATGGAGGAGGTCTAGGTTGGATACTAGGAAAAACTATTTCACTAGGAGAGTGGTGAAGCACTGGAATGGGTTAACTAGGGAGGTGATGGAATCTCTATCCTTAGAGGTTTTTAAGGCCCGGCTTGACAAAGCCCTGGCTGGGATGATTTAGTTGCAGTTGGTCCTGCTTTGAGCAGGGGGTTGGACTAGATGACCTCCTGAGGTCTCTTCCAACCCTAATCTTCTATGATTCTAAGGGTTCTTCTATCTAGAAAACAAAGATCTGATGATTTCAAGATTAAATTGGACAAATTCAGACTAGAAACAAGGCTCAAATTTTTAACAATGAGGGTAATTAAGCATTGGAATAATTTACCAAGCATTGTGGTGAATTCTCCAGTGTCGGATATGTGATCTTGGACATGTAGAACCTTCAAAAGATTATAACAGGTGCTATGGATGTGACACTGGCAGATCTGGTGCCAGCTCAGGCCAAGATATCCATGCCTCAGTTGAATACTGACAAACATAGAGCTAAAAATCAGTCTGGCTCACTTGTGTGTTAGTATTGTTAAAACAGATATTACAATTATAAGAATGTGTTCAGAGTTTATTGAATGCTTGTGAGCTGCTGTATGCATTAATCTCACTTAAACCATCTGTATCCCATATTGTAAGGTAATATTTGCATTGCATTGTAAGCCTTTGTAAATTACCAGACAGGAGAGAGACATTAATTAGTGTGAAATGCTGGTCTCCAACAAAAGGTGTTATGGCCTGCCCAATAAGGAAGGCCCACTGACACCCCACAGACCAGCCTGGAAGATTAAAGAGGACAAAAGAAAGACTTTGTTGTTTACTCTTCCCACCTCTGAGAAGATGAGTCTTGCAAGTGAATTGCTCCCATCAGCTGAGTTGGCAGCTCAAAGCAGAAGTGAGGCAGTGAATAAAACCCCCGAACAAGCAGGAACTGTATCTTTATATTGCTTTGAATCTGGGGGAACAAGGATTACTAGAATAAACAAAAGATCCCCAGTGCTTATCCTGGGTTAGCCCTAAAGATCATACGGACCTTGCTTATTATAGAAGCTTCTATTACTTTTTGAAAGTTAAGATGGTAAGTCATTATCTGCTTCAACCTTGTAAAAAACTCTTGTTTCCTTTTCCTATTTAGTAAATCTTTAGGTAGTTTAGTACAGGATTGGCTGCAAGCGTTGTCTTTGGTGTGAGCTCTAACATGCAGTTCAGGACTGGGCATAACCTGAATATTGCTGTTATTCGTGGTGTAAGGGCCATCTATCACAATGGCAAGCTTCCCTGGGTGGTGAGACAGGGAGCACCCCAGGAGACTGTCTGTGACTCCATGTTAAGAATGTTATAGTGCCTAGGGAGTATACACTTGATAACTGGCTGGTGAAATCTAACTATAGAACTCTCAACCAGTTTGGGGTTTGTGCCTGTTTTTTTAACAGTCTGCCCTGAGGTTGGTACTCATGCTCTTGAGCCACTGCAGGACAGCTTGACAAGGGGTACAGTAAATATCCCAAAGCTTTTGTATCTATAAATGTTATGTATCATTTTCAGATAAGGATTGTAATCTAGCTCCATGGGGAAGGATTATAGAGCTAACTCCAGTAACTAGTGTGTGTGTGTGTGTGTGTGTGTGTGTGTGTGTGTGTGTGTGTGTGTGTGTGTGTGTGTGTGTGTGTGTGTGTGTGTGTGTGTGTGTGTGTGTGAGAGAGAGAGAGAGAGAGAGAGAGAGAGAGAGAGAGAGAGAATCCTGCAAATCCCAGGACAGGTAAACAACTTCAGATAATTACCAACTTGGCGGGGGGGGGGGGCGGCATTTCACATACTGATTCAGACCATGTTCAAGGATCCAGATGACAAAGAAAGGGTTTTTGGTACAAAGGCTCAGCCTGAACTGATTGAGTGACCCTCATTTGATCCTCAAATTAACAGAAGACTAAGTGAGAGGGAAAAACCCTGCTGTTGGGTTTGAAGAACTGGAAACCTACCAGGGTCTCCATGTGGATGATGGGTGTCACCTGGTAAGTTTAGCATGCATGTAGACAATTTTTTAAATTATATATACTCTGTAATGCTTTTGTCCTAAATATATTGTGCTTTGTGAAACAACCATCATAGCCACTGGGAGAGAGCAGAACTGCAGACCTGCTGGGATAAGCACAGCGAATTGGAAGGAGGACTGCAAGCCTAAATACCTAGTCTGGAGGGAGAGGGACATGGGTCCCTGCCCATAGAGAGGTGGTGGCTGGAGGCCTGAGACTTAAAGCGGTGCCTTTGAGCAGACCAAGCCAGAGGTGCCGCTAACCCTGGAACTGTGATATCTCCATCACTGGACGTTCTAACAAAGTTTGGATATTTTCTAAAAGATATGCTCTAGCATAGATAGGAATTCATTCAGGAAACTCCTATGGCCTGTGTTAAGCAGGTCAGACTAGATGATCGTAACGGTCCCTTCTGGCCTAATAATCTATGAGCCCCACCTTCCAATGAGACACAATGTTGGGTGCACACTGTACAGACCTCCTACCCCAAATATTCTGAAAGTATGTGGCAGAAAGCCCCAAACTGCCCCTCAGGTCCAATGGAGCAAAGGCAGCTTAGAACCTCTGTGGAGTCCGTTCCCCTCAGGCCGAAAGGGGCAGAAGGGCCTGGGAGCCTCACCTGCAGGGTCAGCTCTGCATTGACCATCTGCTTTCTCTGACACTTGTCATGCTCCGTGATTCTCCTGTTCAGTTCACAGTAGGCCTGCTGCAGCTGCATGGGAGGAAGGAGGAGGAAACAGATGGGAAAGATGAAGGTGGCCCCCAACACAACTTTGTCTTAGGTGGGGAGGAAAGCAGAATCCTTTGTCACACCAGTAAGACTTAAATTCCATGTCCCTATGCTCTAGATGGGGCTGCAACTTTCCTGTCACACAGAGGGGATAAATTCTACCCTACTGTTCTCAGGAGGACAGTAAACCCCTGGTCTGGATCAGATGTTGGGACCAGTTGGCTGACTGTATAAAAAGGTCAAAGGGGACTGACCAGCAGCTAGGGCAGGCTGGCTGGCAGTCTCTATGCAACTGCAACTGAGCAGCATGAACATCTGTCCCAGGCATGCACTATGAGGAGTACAGAACATATCCCATCAACTCTCTCTTGGAGAGAGAGCAGATGGAATTGCGTTTTCTCTATGCAGGTACAAACCAGTCTTGCACAAATGACACCAATTAGCAAGTGCTGCCCCTCTCTGTAAGACTAGAAGGGCTGATAACTGTAAGTCCAGAGATCAGCAACTAAACGCATACCAATTCCAACTCAATCCCTCCAGGGATCAGCTGAGCAGGAAAGTTGGGAACTGAAGAATGAGAAGAAGTATGGCCACTACAGGGAAGGGCTGGAAATGGGGGAACAATGATACCCCAGGGGCTGTTTAATAGTTTATAAAAAGAGCAGGCCTGACCTCCTTGTTACATCTCTCCTGTGCTTTAGCCAGCTGCTCCACCTCCTCGCTCATTCTATGGGAAAGAATAACACAGTTCAGTCTCTGAGTCCCTCTCAGTGGGGAGGGGCATGGCAGCACTGCAGTTTCTGGACACCCCCACCTTCCCTGACTCTAAAAGATGTCCTGATCAGACAAGGTGAGGAAAAGGAACCAAATGACATCACCCCCTGCAATGGGACAAACTCTTGGGCAACACCTGGGACATAAACTTGAGATTCCTTCTTTTATCCCTGTTTATCTTACTATTCTGCCTCTTTCTTAGCTTCTTTTGCCTTTTGTCTCATAAACAAGGCTGGCTCCAGGCACCAGCCCAGCAAGCAGGTGCTTGGGGTGGCCAACGGAGAGAGGCGGCACGTCCGGCTCTTTGGTGGCAATTCGGCAGCGGGTCCCTCAGTCTCTCTCGGAGCAAAGGACCAGCTGCCGAATTGCCACTGAAGATTGAAGCAGTGGCGGTAGAGCTGATCATGATCACGGCTTTTTTTTTCTTTTTGCTTTTGGGGTGGCAAAAACCCTGGAGCCGGCTCTGCTCATAAAGTTCAAGTTCTCAAACTGTAACCCATTCAAAAGGTAAAAATCCCTTTCAGTGTGACAGTGTTTGTGACTGCTATATCTAACTATCTTCCCTTTCCTGGCTAGGGCTGGGATGCAGGTCTCACCGGTGAGTCTCAGCTTCTTTCTGCTTCTTTTCCTGCAAAACTCTTCTTTGCTGTTCTGCCTCCATCTTCTGTAGCATCAGCTCGGTCAGGCTGATGTCCCAGGAGTGCAGAATGGCAACCAAGCTGTCCAAAGAAGCAATCTTATTGGAAACAAACACAAACACCATTGTGACTGTAAATACATAAATTAATGGTTGCGAACTACCCTCCAAACTCCAATCTCAGCGGCACCAACAATGGGTACTAGGGCTGGGAACATAACCCTTCATCTAAGAGAAGTGGGACCAAAGAAAGGGCAATCTGCACCACTGACATCATAGGACTGCTAACCCTGTGTAGTTTCCTTAATCCAAATAATCAGTCTTAACTTCAGGGACTGTCCCGTTGACACTATTTTACTCTTTGCATGAATGAACCTGATAGGACGATTTATCTCACCCTTGTAGTTAAACAGTCTGCATCACTTCCATGTATGAGTGCCTATCAACAATCCTTTGCTCACATAAAGAATGGTTACTTACCCTACCTTAACTGTAGCTCGAGATGTGTTCTCCGCATGGGATTCCGATTTTGGTGCTCATGTGTCCCATGCATGTAAGATCGGATTCTTTTGAATAGCAGTGTCTGTCGGGGCCATGCTTATACCTTTGGCACTGTTGCAACCCCTCACAGCTAAGGTTATAAGTGGCAGCGTGGCCTCAACCACCTCTTAGCTCCCTTGCCAGTAAGGATCCCTAGGGTCAGGACTTCTGTTAGCAAAGACAGAAAGCAGATCATGGAATCTGTGTGGACAATACACTTAAAGAACTACAGATGCTGTAGGGTAAATAACTACTTTCTTTTTCAAGTGATTGTATGTACATATTCCGCTTTTCATCACTAGCAAGCAGTATCCTTCCTAAGAGATAGGTAAGAGGAGTATCACCTGGAGGACTGCTCTACCAAAGCTTTGAATCTGACCTAGAGGCCTGAACCAAGGCATAGGGGGGACCACACAAAAACAAGGAAGTTAGTTAAACAGAAATTAAGAGGTACAGTGCCAAAAGTGAAATCCCTGCAAGCTGCATGGAAGCTTTTTAAATACACCAAAATAGAGGCTCAACTTAAAGGTATACCCCAAATTAAAAGAACCAAAAAAGTGCAGCCAGGGCTAAACAACAAAGTAAAAAAAAAACAGTGAGAGACAAAAAAGCATCCTTGAAAAACTGGAAGTTAAATCCTAGTGAAGAAAATAGAAAGGAGCCTAAACTCTGGCAAATGAAGTGTAAAAATATATTTAGGAAGGCCAAAAAAAAAAAAAAGAATTTGAAGAACAGCTACCCAAAGACTCAAAAATTAATAGCAACATTTTTTTAAGTACATCAGAAGCAAGAAGCCTGCTAAAAAAACAGTAGAGCCACTGGAGGATTGAGATGCTAAAGGAGCACTCAAGGGGCATAGAGCATGGAGCTAGGCTGTTATCAGTGGTGGCAGATGACAGAACAAGGAGTAATGGTCTCAAGTTGCAGTGGGGGGGGTCTAGGTTGGATATTAGGAAAAAATATTTCACTGGGAGGGTGGTGAAGTGCTGGAATGGGTTACCGAGGGTGGTGGTGGAATCTCCATCCTCCATCCGATGAAGTGGGTATTCACCCACGAAAGCTCATGCTCCAAAACATCTGTTAGTCTATAAGGTGCCACAGGGCTCTTTGCTGCTTTTACAGATCCAGACTAACACGGCTACCCCTCTGATACTTGTCTCCATCCTTAGAGGTTTTTAAGGCCTGGCTTGACAAAGCCCTGGCTGGGATGATTTAGTTGGGTTTGGTCCTGCTTTGAGCAGGGGGTTGGACTAGATGACCTCCTGAGGTCCCTTCCAACCCTGAGATTCTATGATCTTGGCTAGCTGCAACTCCAAGTGTAATTTGGCCTTCCTAATTTCACACCTGCATGCCTGAGCAATACTTTTATACTCCTCCCTGGTTATTTGTCCAATCTTCCACTTCTTGTAAGATGTTTTTTTGTGTTTAAGACGAGCAAGGATTTCACTGTTAAGCCAAGCTGGTCGCCTGCCATATTTACTTTTCTTACTACACATCGGGATGGTTTGTTCCTGCAACCTCAATAAGGTTTCTTTAAAATACAGCCAGCTTTCCTCGACTCCTTTCCCCGTCATGTTATTCTCCCAGGGGACCTTGCCCATCAGTTCCCTGAGGGAGTCAAAGTCTGCTTTTCTGAAATCCAGGGTCTCTGTTCTACTGCTTTCCTTTTTACCTTGTGTCAGGATCCTGAACTCGACCATCTCATGGTCACTGCCTCCCAGGTTCCCATCCACTATTGCTTCCTCTACTATTTCTTCCCTGTTCGTGAGCAGCAGGTCAAGAAGAGCTTTTCCCCTAGTTGGTTCCTCCAGCACTTGCACCAGGAAATTGTCCCCTATACTTTCCAGAAACTTCCTGGATTGTCTGTGCACCGCTGTATTGCTCTCCCAGCAGATATCAGGGTGATTAAAGTCACCCATGAGAACCAGGGCCTGTGATCTAGCAACTTCTGTTAGTTGCTGGAAGAAAGCCTCGTCCACCTCATCCCCCTGGTCTGGTGGTCTGTAGCAGACTCCCACCACGACATTACCCTTGTTGTTCATACTTCTAAATTTTATCCAGAGACTCTCAGGTTTTTCTGCAGTTTCATACCGGAGCTCTGAGCAGTCATACTGCTCTCTTACATACAACGCAACTCCCCCACCTTTTCTGCCCTGCCTGTCCTTCCTGAACAGTTTATATCCATCCATGACAGTACTCCAATCATGTGAGTTATCCCACCAAGTCTCTGTTATTCCAATTACATCATAATTCCCTGACTGTGCCAGGACTTCTAGTTCTCCCTGCTTGTTCCCCAGGCTTCTTGCATTTGTGTATAGGCACTTAAGATAACTCGCTGATTGTCCCGCTTTCTCAGTCTGAGACAGGAGTCCTCCCCTCTTGCAGTCTCCTGCTTGTGCTTCCTCCCGGTATCCCACTTCCCCACTTACCTCGGGGCTTTGGTCTCCTTCCCCTGGTGAACCTAGTTTAAAGCCCTCCTCACTAGGTGCTAAAGCATCCAAGGGTGCTAAAGGAGGTGGCGGATGTGACTGCAGAGTCATTGGCCATTATCTTTGAAAACTCATGGCGTTCAGGGGAGGTCCCGGATGACTGGGAAAAGGCTAATGTACTGCCCATCTTTAAAAAAGGGAAGAAAGAGGATCCGGGGAACTACAGGCCAGTCAGCCTCACCTCAGTCCCTGGAAAAATCATGGAGCAGGTCCCCAAGGAATCAATTCTGAAGCACTCAGAGGAGAGGAAAGTGATCAGGAACAGTCAGCATGGATTCACAAAGGGCACATCATGCCTGACTAACCTAATTGCCTTCTATGACGAGATAACTGGCTCTGTGGATGAGAGGAATGCAGTGGATGTGTTATTCCTTGACTTTAGCAAAGCTTTTGATACAGTCTCCCACAGTATTCTTGCCAGCAAGTTAAAGAAGTCTGGGCTGGATGAATGGACTATAAGGTGGATGGAAAGCTAGATCGTCGGGCTCAACGGGTAGTGATCAACGGCTCCATGTCTAGTTGGCAGCCGGTTTCAAGTGGAGTGCCCCAAGGGACGGTCCTGGGGCCGGTTTTGTTCAATATCTTCATTAATGATCTGGAGGATGGCGTGGACTGCACCCTCAGCAAGTTTGCAGATGACACTAACCTGGGAGGAGTGGTAGATATACTGGAGGGTAGGGATAGGATACAGAGGGACCTAGACAAATTAGAGGATTGGGCCAAAAGAAATCTGATGAGGTTCAACAAGGACAAGTGCAGAGTCCTGCACTTAGGATGGAAGAATCCCATTCACTGCTACAGACTAGGGACCGAATGGCTGGGCAGCAGTTCTGCAGAAAAGGACCAAAGGGGAAGGGGTGAAAGTAATTTACAGGACTTACCAGTACTGCCGGAGTCCTGAGGGGGCGTGTCCTCATCCAGAAAAGGCGTGGCCTCAACCAGAAGAGGCGGGGCCTCTCAAGATTTAAAGGCCCTGGGCCACCAGCTGTGGCTGGGAGCCCCAGGGCCTTTAAATCAACCCGGGGCTCCCAGCTGCAGAGGTGGCTTGGAGCCCCCGGGGCTTACGGGCAAATTAAAGGGCCTGGGGCTCCAGCCGCCGCAGAGCTCCGTGTGTTTTAAATCCCCACCGCAGCTCCAGCTGGGATTTAAAGGGCTCGGGGCTCCCGCAGCTGAAGGGAGCTCCGAGCCTTTTAAATCCCAGCCCCAGCCCTGCTGCCAGAGCTGAAGGCGGGATTTAAAGGGCTCAGAGCTCCCTGCCACTGTGGAGAGCCCAGAGCCCTTTTAATCCCGGACGCGGAAGCCGATGCGGAAGCCAGCACGGCATACTGACTCTTGCCGGTACACCGTACCGGACCGTACCGGCTTACTTTCACCTCTGCACAGGGGTTACAATGGATGAGAAGCTGGATATGAGTCGACAGTGTGCCCTTGTTGCCAAGAAGGCCAATGGCATTTTGGGCAGTATTAGTAAGAATATTGTCAGCAGATTGAGGGAAGTGATTATTCCCCTCTATTCGGCACTGGTGAGGCCACACCTGGAATATTGCATCCAGTTTTGGGCCCCCCATTACAGAAAGGATGTGGACAAATTGGAGAGACAGCAAAGAATCCTGTGGCACCTTATAAACTAACAGATGTTTTGGAGCATGAGCTTTCATGGGTGAATACCCACTTCGTCGGATGCATGTAGTGGAAATCTCCAGGGGCAGGTATATATATGCAAGCAAGAAGCGAGCTAGAGATAACGAGGTTAGATCAATCAGGGAGGATGAGGCCCTCTTCTAGCAGTTGAGGAGTGAAAACCAAGGGAGGAGAAACTCTTTTTGTAGTTGGCAAGCCATTCACAGTCTTTGTTTAATCCTGAGCTGATGGTGTCAAATTTGCAGATGAACTGAAGCTCAGCAGTTTCTCTCTGAAGTCTGGTCCTGAAGTTTTTTTGCTGCAGGATGGCCACCTTAAGATCTGCTATTGTGTGGCCAGGGAGGTTGAAGTGTTCTCCTACAGGTTTTTGTATATTGCCATTCCTAATATCTGATTTGTGTCCATTTATCCTTTTCCATAGAGACTGTCCAGTTTGATGTACATAGCAGAGGGGCATTGCTGGCATATGATGGCGTATATTACATTGGTGGACGTGCAGGTGAATGAACCGGTGATGGTGTGGCTGATCTGGTTAGGTCCTGTGATGGTGTTGCTGGTGTAGATATGTTGGCAGAGTTGGCATCGAGGTTTGTTGCATGGATTGGTTCCTGAGCTAGAGTTACTATGGTACGGTGTGCAGTTACTGGTGAGAATATGCTTCAGGTTGGCAGGTTGTCTGTGGGCGAGGACTGGCCTGCCACCCAAGTCTGTGAAAGTGTGGGATCATTGTCCAGGATGGGTTGTAGATCCCTGATGATGTGTTGGAGGGGTTTTAGCTGGGGACTGTATGTGATGGCCAGTGGAGTCCTGTTGGTTTCTTTCTTGGGTTTGTCTTGCAGTAGGAGGCTTCTGGGTACACATCTGGCTCTGTTGATCTGTTTCCTTATTTCTTCGTGTGGGTACTGTAGTTTTGAGAATGCTTGGTGGAGATTTTGTAGGTGTTGGTCTCTGTCTGAGGGGTTAGAGCAGATGTGTTTGTACCTCAGTGCTTGGCTGTAGACAATGGATCGTGTGGTGTGCCCGGGATGGAAGCTGGAGGCATGAAGGTAGGCATAGCGGTCGGTAGGTTTTCGGTATAGGGTGGTGGTAATGTGACCATCACTTATTTGCACCGTGGTGTCTAGGAAGTGGACCTCCTGTGTAGATTGGTCCAGGCTGAGGTTGATGGTGGGGTGGAAGCTGTTGAAATTGTGGTGGAATTTTTCCAGAGTCTCCTTCCCATGGGTCCAGATGATGAAGATGTCATCAATGTAGCATAGGTAGAGAAGGGGCGTGAGTGGACGAGAGCTGAGGAAGCGTTGTTCCAGGTCGGCCATAAAAATATTGGCATATTGTGGGGCCATGCGGGTGCCCATAGCGGTGCCACTGATCTAGAGATATATATTGTCATCAAATTTGAAATAGTTGTGTGTGAGGATAAAGGCACAGAGCTCAGCAACCAGTTGTGCTGTGGCATCATCAGGGATACTGTTCTTGACAGCTTGTATTCCATCTGTGTGTGGGATGTTTGTGTAGAGAGCCTCTACATCCATGGTGGCTAGGATGGTGTTTTCTGGAAGGTCACCAATGCATTGTAGTTTCCTCAGGAAATCAGTGGTGTCACGGAGATAGCTGGGAGTGCTGGTGGCATTGGGTCTGAGTAAAGAGTCCATATATCCAGACAGTCCTTCAGTGAGAGTGCCAATGCCCGAGATGATGGGGCGTCCAGGATTTCCGGGTTTGTGGATCTTGGGTAGTAGATAGAATAACCCTGGTCGGGGCTCTAAGGGTATGTTGATTTGTTCCGGTGTTAGTGTAGGGAGTGTCCTGAGTAGATGGTGCAGTTTCTTAGTGTATTCCTCAGTGGGATCTGAGGGAAGTGGCCTGTAGAATTTGGTATTGGAGAGTTGTCTGGCGGCCTCCTTTTGGTAGTCAGACCTATTCATGATGACAACAGCACCTCCTTTATCAGCCTCTTTGATTATAATGTGAGGATGGTTTCTGAGGCTGTGGATAGCATTGCGTTCTGCACAACTTAGGTTATGAGGCAAGCGATGTTGTTTTTTCACAATTTCTGCCTGTGCACGTCGGCGGAAGCATTCAATGTATAGGTCCAGACTGTCATTTCGACCCTCAGGAGGAGTCCATGTGGAGTTCTTCTTCTTGTGCTGTTGGTGGGAGGGTAACTGTGTATCAGTGCGCTGTTCAGTGTTGTCCTGAAAGTATTCTTTGAGTCGGAGACGGCAAAAGTAGGCTTCCAGATCGCCGCAGAACTGTATCATGTTGGTGGGGGTGGCAGGGCAAAAAGAGAGTCCTCGAGAGAGGACAGACTTTTCTTCTGGGCTGAGTGTGTGGTTGGATAGATTGATGATATTGCTGGGTGGGTTAGGGGTACCACGGTTGTGGCCCCATGTGGCAGGTAGGAGTTTAGACAGCTTACAGTCCTTTTTCCTTTGTAGAGAGGTGAAGTGAGTAATGTAGATCTCCTGTCTTATTTTAGTGAAGTCCGTTTGTATGGAAGTTTGGTTATTAATGAGAGTCTCCAGGTTGGAGAGCTCTTTTTTGATGTTTTCCTGTTTGCTGTATAGGATGCGGATCAGGTGGTTCCTCAGTTTCTTTGACAGAGTATGGCATAATCTCTCACTGTGGTCTGTGTAGTATGTAGATAGCAGTGGATTTTTTACCTTTAGTCCATTTGGTATGATGTCCATCCATTTGCATTTGGAAAGGAAGATGATATCTGTCTGTATTTGTGCAAGTTTCTTCATGAGGTTGATGGATTTCCACTCCATACGGCTAAATGCAGTGACTTGCATGGTGTCAAACTGGAGAGAGTCCAGCGGAGGGCAATGAAATGATCAGGGGGCTGGGACACATAACTTATGAGGAGAGGCTGAGGGAACTGGGATTGTTTAGTCTGCAGAAGAGAAGAATGAGGAGGGATTTGATAGCTGCTTTCAACTACCTGAAAGGGAGTTACAAAGAGGATGGATCTAGACTGTTCTCAGTGGTAGCAGATGACAGAACAAGGAGCAATGGTCTCCAGTTGCAGTGGGGCAGGTTTAGGTTGGATATTAGGAAACGCTATTTCACTAGGAGGGTGGTGAAGCACTGGAATGGGTTACCTAGGGAGATGGTGGAATCTCCTTCCTTAGAGGTTTTTAAGGTCAGGCTTGACAAAGCCCTGGCTGGGATGATTTAGTTGGGGATTGGTCCTGTTTTGACCAGGGGGTTGGACTAGATGACCTCCTGCGGTCTCTCCCAACCCTGATATTCTATGATTCTATGATGGACTGAAACAAATGGGGAGGTTTCTTGGCCAGCTTGCCTGAATCAGACAACGCTTGCATCAAAGCCTCCAGAAGACGTAACTTTAGTCTGCCCTCTCTGGATTAAAGTGTGTACTTTGAAAATCTGTCATTAAGTAGTGCTCAGGCATATGGTCTTTGCCTAAGCATAGAAGGTACTGAGCATCAATCATGAGCTTTGCTGAGTCCCAGGTAGAAGAGATCTTGAATCCTGGAGCTTTGCCTTTAGGCATTTTGATCTTATGTATGGGGTGTGTGTGTGTGTGTGTCTAACCATGTACAGAGGCTGGCATGGGGGCGGGGGGCAGAAATCCTATCAACACACTGTTTCCACAGGGAATAGAGGACAGGTATGCTAACTAATAAACTGTAAATAGCGAATCAGAAAACAATAGCTAAATTATCTCTTGCAGATTGGAGGTCACTGAGATCACAGGGCTCCATCCTGAAGCCATAGATGGTCAGGAGGAACTGAAAGGCTGTTCAGGCTGCCCTGCTCCTTACACCCTTGGATACGGTGGTTGCAGGGGCTCCCAAGATGCAGGGGAATTCCTGTGGGACACAGCTATTCAAAAGAATATGATTGCATGTGCACAGGGCACATGTGCACCAAGAATGGAATCTGTGTGCACAATCACTCAAAGAAATGAAACAGCAGTTAAACTGAAACTAAATGGACACAACTCAACTCAAAGTCACATGCCTGGCTGAAAATGCTTTACCTGCTCTTGTTACAAGTAACACCTGAGATCAGTAGAGCTAAGTTTAGCGAAAAAAGGATATATTTTCACCTCTGTTTTCAGGCTTACTTCCTACAGTTTATAGCACTCTGGGTAGAGTCAGTGCCACCTCGCCCCCTGCATAGTCAGTCAATATCCACTCTTGTTTGTGAGGCTCACTCAGGGAGCAGAGGAGACAATATAAGAGACCAAAAAACAAAAAGAAACAATGTTATTGTAAGGCAAAGGGAAATAGAACAAATTGCCCCTACTTGTTCAGGCGTGTTGCCATCATCAGCATAAAGTCTGGGGTCTGCTCCATATTGAAGAAGCGTCTCCACTGCAGCCATGTGACCACCAAAAGCAGCACGATAAAGCGGGGTCCTGCCAAAAGCTCCCTACACAAATAAAAACAATAAACTTGAGGAAAATAGTGTCTGACGCAATCTGCTGTCATCAATGCTCTGTACATCTCCACCCAACCTGCATAAAGGACAACCTATAAAGCTCCCTCTCCCTCTGCAGAAGTGGGTACCAGCAGAGCCTGATTAAAGCAATTTGGGGCCCTAGACACCCTCACATGAGGTCTCTTCTGTGCCACAACCCTACTCCTCCACACCATCATCCCATCCCTGCTTAGAGTTGTAATGGCCAGGGCCACGCTCATCTGGGTGACCTTTCAACCTTATAGGGTGACAAGATGTTAAGGGTGGAATATCGGGACCGCTGCAGGGAGGAGGTTTTTTTTTGTTTTGTTTTGTTTTGTTTTTTTTTACACTCACCCATCCAGGAGTTCGGCGGCAATTCGGCAGAGAGCCCTTCAGTCGCGGACAGTCTTCGGTGGTATTTCAGCAGCGGGCAATAAACCTTGCCGCCAAAGACAGAAGCACTTGCCGCTGAAATACCACCGAAGATCATCCACAACTGAAGGACTCTCCGCCGAACTGCTGCTGAAGACCAGGAAAAAAAATATCGAGACAAATGGCGTCCCGACCGTACTCTGGTCAGGACGCGGGACAAACTCCTCAAAATCGGGACAGTCCCAATAGTCAGGACGTCTGGTCACCCTACAGACTTGGGGGGGAGAAGGGGGAGGAAGCCAGAGAATGTAGGAATTCTTTAAAAAGGGTTTACCAGTATTTATTTTATCTACACCCATTTACTTTCAGTCCTATTTCCTTGTAAGTTTCCCTTTGCGTACCCAAAGCCTTTTTATTCTCTAGAAAGTCCAAAGTCTTCATAGGGAGGCAGAGCCCAGCCTGTGCCCAAACTCAGTACCTTCTTTTCTAAGGTGTTACTGCGCCTCAGGGCTTGGCTACACTTGAGAGTTACAGCGCTGGTGGTGGCTTTACAGTGCTGTAACTTACTCCCCGTCCACACTGGCAAGGCACATACAGCGCTGTATCTCCCTTGCTACAGCGCTGGTTGTACTCCACCTCGGCCTGGGGAATAACGACTATAGCGCTGCTCTTGCAGCGCTGGGGTGCCAGTGTAAACAGTGATTAATCTTACTACACTGTAACTGACCTCTAGAACCTTCCCATAATGCTTTTTAAGTAAAGATAACACTCTTTGTTTTGTTGTGATGCCTCTCTTTGTTTTGTTGTGAACTCGGGGATCCCGGAGCTGCTTATCTAAAAAACAAACACAGCTACTGTTTGCTCGAGCAGAGGCAGGGAGGGGGGATCCCCTAGTGTTTGCTTGAGGAGAGAAGCAGCCCGGAGTGGGGGGGGGTCTGTTTTGGAGCAGCTGCTTATCTGGTCTGAAGGCTATTTGCATTTAGTGAATGAGAGAGGGGTGGGGGAAGGGGTCGAAACTTTTAAAATGATTGAAGGTTGGTGCTGTGTATCTTCAAGTCCTTAGAACTTGCAAGGCAGGGAGCTGACACAGTGTCAGTTCCAAAAATCCACTCTCTCTTCTGTCTCCCCCACGCTCCCTGTCACACTCCACCCCACCCCCCTCTTTTGAAAAGCACATTGCAGCCACTTGAACGCTGGGATAGTGGCCCATAATGCATCACTCCCAACACCGCTGCAAATGCTGCAAATGTGGCCACACTGCAGCGCTGGTAGCTGTCAGTGTGGCCACACTGCATCGCTTTCCCTACACAGCTGTACGAAGACAGCTTTAACTCCCAGCGCTGTACAGCTGCAAGTGTAGCCAAACCCTCAGACAATGATCTGGTGCTGTCTTTAAAACTCCCCTCTCTGGAATTGTTCCCCCAACCTCAGAATGAGGTGGGGCTGATTTATGTAAGTCCCAGATCCCTTCCACTCCCAGCAGCTTCTGAGAGGATTTGTGATTGATTAGAGCCAGCTGAACCACACCCTAGTTCTAATTTTCTGGGGTAGTCCACTACCTACAGATTCTTGGGGTTGTTTGGGTTTTTTTCACCCTTGTGACAGTTCATTCTCTCATAGTCACACATATAAGAGCAACTTGCTGGGCTAGCGGGTGGTCTACCGTTGCTCCCCTTTGTGCAGGCTGTGGTCTCCCTCCTTTCTAGAACATCACTCTATCATCATACAAGCTGGGTTCTGTCCAGAGGGAAGGAGGCCTCAGCCCCATCTCATCTGGGCAGGAAATGCTATGTATGCATCTTTCCCACTCAAACTATGATGGAGGTGGCTTCAGCACGTCCACTGAGTCCACTTTTCATGGGGTGTCAGCAAAGGCCCTCATGCAGAGATAGCAACTCATGGCCCCTCTTTTTTTTTCTTCTCGTGTGTTGAACAAATGGCTGCCCAACCTCATAGCACAGCCTCTCCTACCCTCACACATTCCCTTCTTCCTCTATCCTCTCCCTCATTACATCTGCTCCTTTCATTCATTCTCCTTCCTGCCTCTTCAGGATCCTACATTCATTCCAATGAGACTTTATTAGCATGACAAGCTACAGAAGTGTTTCCAAAGTGGAAGGCAGAAACAGACTGCTCAGGTCTCTGTCAGGAATGGATGCAACCCACCCACAATAGGATCTCACACTGCATCTGAGGTTTCAACTTTTGCCCATTTATCATTCCTATCCATTCCTGAGCTGCCAGCAGGTTGCTCCACAGCATGATGCTCTGTCACTCTTTTTCCCCACAGTCAAGAACAGTTTTCCTCATCACTTTTTGATGACACATCTTTATGATACCTGATAACTTGAAAAAACATCCATCTTGCTCTTTCTCTTACTTGCAATATTGGCCTAGAAAATGTTTATCTCAATCCCTCCTTTCACATTGGCTGCACAGTCGCTCTTTTCTGAGTTTAAACACTTTCTCTCCACTATTCTCCACTTTCCTTATCCCTCTCTTCCCCATCTCCTTCATCATGTTTGTTAAATTTGAGTGCTCAGTCATTCATTCTGCACACTGAAAAAGAAAGAGGCCACAAGGAGATGTGCAGTGCCTCTGGTCTCTTTCCTTTATTGGTCACTCACGTTCATCAGAGCCAGAAGCTGAGTCCGCCCCACAGCTGAGTCCCATTTCCCTGGTACAGTGAAGCACCCCTCAGAGGGGCTCCTCATAGTGGAAGGCCAATCCTCCCAGGGCCCCCTGGGCAAGCTAAGAAGTTTTCCATTTTCCCTTGCCTTCATCCCCCCACCATTAGAGCCAGAAGAGCAACAAGGTCCTCTTAGCACAGCAGGGGCCTGGTTGCCTCTGGTGGTAGGTGTGGGGCCAGCCATGTCTTCTTTCTGCTGGAGGGTCTCTGCAGTCTCAGACAAACAGTACTGCATTGGTTTCACTTGAGTCATATTTTCAAACTTTACTTTTTTTTTAAATGGAAGTGGAGGTTCTGGCTTCAAGTGATTTCAGGATCTGGGGCCTTAGGTATAGGTTTATAATGCCTATGTAAAGTAGTTATGGAACACGATCCACAGTCATAGCCTGAGAAGCAGGCTCCTACCCCACTAATATCAGAAGGGCTGACTTCACCAAACTGCTATTTTCTGAAGGGAAAAGGGATTTGGGGGTGAAGGTAGGAGGACTGACTACCAGGAGGGAGATGTTGGAACATAACTAAAAGAAAGGCAATTGATCTAGAGGATGGATCTAGACTGTTCTCAGTGGTAGAAGATGACAGAACAAGGAGTAATGGTCTCAAGTTGCAGAGGGGGAGGTTTAGGTTGGACATTAGGAAAACCTTTTTCACTAGTAGGGTGGTGAAGCACTGGAATGGGTTCCCTAGGGAGGTGGTGGAATCTCCTTCCTTAGAGGTTTTTAAGGTCAGGCTTGACAAAGCCCTGGCTGGGATGATTTAGTTGGGTTTGGTCCTGCTTTGAGCAGGGGGTTGGACTAGATGACCTCCTGAGGTCCCTTCCAACCCTGAGATTCTATGATTCTATGATCAGTGTGTGAAGATGGGAGGGGCACAAGAGAAATTAATAGGTAATGATATAGTTTAGTCATGGGTATTTTTAGTAAAAATCATGGACAGGTTATAGAATCACAGAATATCAGGGTTGGAAGAGACCTCAGGAGGTCATCTAGTCCAACCCCCTGCTCAAAGCAGAACCAACCCCAACTAAATCATCCCAGCCAGGGTTTTGTCAAGCCGGGCCTTGAAAACCTTTAAGGATGGAGATTCCACCACCTCCCTAGGTAACCCATTCCAGTGCTTCATAAGAACATAAGAACATAAGAAAGGCCATACCGGGTCAGACCAAAGGTCCATCTAGCCCAGTATCTGTCTACCGACAGTGGCCAATGCCAGGTGCCCCAGAGAGAGTGAACCTAACAGGCAATGATCAAGTGATCTCTCTCCTGCCATCCATCTCCATCCTCTGACGAACAGAGGCTAGGGACACCATTCCTTACCCATCCTGGCTAATAGCCATTTATGGACTTAGCCACCATGAATTTATCCAGTCCCCTTTTAAACATTGTTATAGTCCTAGCCTTCACAACCTCCTCAGGTAAGGAGTTCCACAAGTTGACTGTGCGCTGCGTGAAGAAGAACTTCTTCTATTTGCCTCACTAGGATTTGACTTCCACTTTTTAAAGGAAGTCTTTTTATCTTTCACTGCTTCTTTTACATGGTGGTTAAATTAGCCTGCCTTTTTCTGATGTGCCAGATTCTTTTTTATGTGACTGTTCATCATCTGATCCGGCCCTTACATTATATTTCTCATTCCTCTGCTCCTGACTATAACCTGGAGATTCTTTATCATCAGACTCTCCCCTAAGAGAAGTCTGTGTCCGATCCACACGCTTCTCTGCAGCAGTCGGCTTTCCCCCATCACCTAGTTTAAAAACTGCTCTACAACCTTTTTAATGCTTCACCACCATCCTAGTGAAATAGTGTTTCCTAATATCCAACCTAGACCTCCCCCACTGCAACTTGAGCCTATTGCTCCTTGTTCTGTCATCTGCCACCACTGAGAACTGACTAGGTCCATCCTCTTTGGAACCTCCCTTCAGGTAGCTGAAGGCTGCTATCAAATCCGCCCTCACTCTTCTCTTCTGCAGACTAAATAAGCCCAGTTCCTTCAGCCTCTCCTCATAAGTCATGTGTCCCAGCCCCTTGATCATTTCATTGCCTTCCGCTGGACTCTCTCCAATTTGTCCACATCCTTTCTGTAGTGGGGGGCCCAAAACTGGACGCAATACTCCAGGTGTGGCCTCACCAGTGCCGAACAGAGGGGAATAATCACTTCCCTCAATCTGCTGACAATATTCTTATTAATACTGCCCAAAATGCCATTGGCCTTCTTGGCAACAAGGGCACACTGCTGACTCATATCCAGCATCTCATCCACTGTAATGCCCAGGTCCTTTTTTGCAGAACTGTTGCTTAGCCAGTCAGTCCCAAGCCTGTAGCAGTGCATTAACTGAGGACCTCCAAAATATGGAACAATATTTCTGGAAATGGAGGCTCAAACCTGTGACGGAGTAGGGAGTATTAACCTGGTAATGTTGCATGGGAGTTTTACTAGTTTACTGTCTTCTGCTAACATAGGGCATGCCTCTGTTTCCCTGGGGTACTGCACCAATACTAGATGGTGATGGGAAATAAAGGGGTGACTTCACTAAGGGATGATACTTGAAGGCCAGTACATAAATGATGGTGACTGCCCTTCGTAACCTGAGCCCAGGATGGGGTTGGGACCAAGTGACACCTTCTGCCCAGGAAACTGGACAAAGGCTGGAGGAGGGGTCAGGGGTGTGGCTGGGGGAGGCAGCAGGAAGAGGTTTCAGTTTGGAGCTGGCTGGGGAGACGGGAGGGAGGCCCAGAACCCAGGTCTGGGCTCCCCATCCCCCAAGAGGGATCTGACTGAGGGGTCCTGTTTTCTGTACCTACATGCTCTGTTTAGACTGTGTTCCTGTCGTCTAATAGAAGCCTAGGAAGCCTCTGTTCATTGACTGAGCCTTAGTCAGGGGGCGGGGCTATCAGGAAGGCCAGGGCTTTATAAAGCCGTGAGTGACCAGGGAGCTTTGTGAACAGAGGCCACTAACAGGGAGTTTCGAGAGGGAGTTCGGAAGGGGAGTGGGAAGGGGGCGAGGTACACTTGCCATTCTTTAAAACCTTTAAACTAAACTATAATTAAATCTTCTTGATTTAAACAAAAACCCTATCATTAACCTTGGTAGCTGTAGGAGAGAATGCAGGCAGACGCCCAGCAGCAGAATGGGGGCTATCCTGTTTATTGTGCTCAGTGTAGCATGTATGATTACCTGCCCTGTGAGCGGGTGGTGTATGTGTGCATTTGGTGCAAGGAGCTCCTGGCCCTCAGAGACTGTATATGGGCTTTGGAGGCCAGGGTCGCTGAACTGGAGGAGCTAAGGGAGGCAGAGAGTTATGATGAGGCTTTCCGGGACACTGTAGAATTGTCCCACCTCCCGTCAGACAGCCCCTGCACTGTTGAGGAGGATGAAAGGCCCAGGGAAGCAGAGCTGTCAACGGGAGCAGAGGGAAACCTTCCCATAGTTGGGACCTTCCTTCCAGATGGTGCTGGGGTTGCCTCTCGCACTGAGGTTACCTCTCCTGGGGAGGGAACTCCAGTCACTAGGAAAAGGCAGGTGTTAGTAGTGGGAGATTTGATCATTAGAAACATAGATAGCTGGGTTTGTGATAACCAGGAGAACAGTATGGTGACTTGCCTGCCAGGTGCAAAGGTTGCAGATCTCTCGAGGCATCTAGACTGACTTTCGTGTAGTGCTGGGGAGGAGCCAGTGGTCGTGGTACATGTTGGTACCAATGACATAGGGAAGGGTAGGAGAGACATCCTGGAGGCCAAATTTAGGCTGCTAGGAAAGAGACTGAAATCCAGGACCTCTACATTCTCAGAAATGTTTCCAGTTCCACGCACAAGGCCAAGTAGGCAGGCAGAACTGCAGGGTCTCAATGTGTGGATGAGACGATGGTGTAGAGAGGAGGGGTTTAGATTTATTAGGAACTGGGGAAACTTTTGGGATGGGGGGGCCTATACAGGAAGAATGGGCTCCACCTAAACGATAAGAACAGCTATACTGGGTCAGACCAAAGGTCCATCTAGCCCAGTATCCTGTCTACTGACAGTAGCCAATGCCAGGTGCCCCAGAGGGAGTGAACCTAACAGGTAATGATCACGTGATCTCTCTCCTGCCATCCAACTCCACCCTCTACAGCACTGATGGAGCTGGACGCAGCACTGAGGCACTCCCCACAGCCTGTGGTGCCACCACCTGTCCCAGCAGGGCAGAGTGCTCAGAGGTGGGCACCAACACCTGCACCTGTAGCAGCAACAGCAGCACCGACCACTTCGGTGCCAAAACTACTGGTACACTGTACCATTTCCTACAATGCCGCAATTCGGCACCAATTTCTCTCTGGTATGCACAGTACCATGTCAACCTGCTTCACCATTGGCTCCTCCGCCTAGTGAGGAGGAAGATAATGAGGAGGGGGTGCCTTTTTCTCGGACCACTCTTCTCCCATCCAAATTACTACACCCTTAGGCCCACCCATGCAGACTAAATCCATCCACAAGATGGGCACCCAGTCCTGGTATGATCACCTATGGCTACCACCACCTATGCCTTTTCCCACACAGTGGCCTTATTGGGACCCTGGGCAGCATACAGGGGACAATACCCCAGACCCCCGAGTTCCTACAGGGAAAAGATTAGGAGTTCTCCACCAGCCTCAGTGTAGCACCATCAGCACCCCCTGAGAAGAGGTTTAAGGAACAGGAGGAAGCCTTGGAACAGGAGATGATGCCTCAAACCAACATTTCCTCTTCCTCCCCAAACAAGGCCGTAATGCCTCCACCGTCCACAGCTACTGCTGATTTCAAACACTTCGAGGAGATGTTCAAGAGAATCTCAGATTCCCTAGAGATCCCTCTATAAGACATCCCATAGTCAAAACATAAATTACTGGATATTCTACACACCTCATCTGCATCAAAAATAGCGCTTCCTATAAATGATGTGCTGATGGAACCAGCCAAAGACATATGGTGGACTCTGGCAACTATACCACCCACCTGTAAGAAAGCGGATAAAAAGGGGATGGACCTTTTATTTTCTCACCCAGCACCAAACTCTCTAGTTGTTGACGCAGTCTATCAGTGCAGTAAACAACATAATTTCAGATCTGTGCCATACAACAAAGAATGGAAGCGACCAGACCCTTTTGGCCACAAGGCCTACTCATCAGCCACTCTGCAATTCTGGATTGCCAATTACTTCATATTGATGGCTAAATACAACCAAATCAATTTATGCTAAATTAATTGACTTTAGTGATTGTATCCCAGAAGACAAAAGGGAGCAATTCAAAACCATCATATTCTTTGATGTGACAAACACGGCAGCACGCTCCTCTAGTCATGTGCCGAGCATCACGGCTCCACCTATCTGGCTTACCCAGGGAGGTGCAATGCATGGTGGAGGATCTCCCCTTTGATGGCCAAAAGCTGTTTGCCACAAAGAGGGTTGAGACCCTCCACATCCTGAAGGATTCTCAGGCAACCCTTTGTACTGTGGGTATATATACACCTGCAAAGTGGAAAAAACCAGGGTAGATACTGTCCTTCCCAGTGCACATTTCTTCCCCAGACACATAAAAACTGAGGCAGTGTGATTCACAATGACAGAAGCAGAGACCTCCAAGACATCAACCAGCTCCACCCATCAGCGTCCCAACAACCCTTGTTGAAACAACAATTTTGAGGGTTTGGTCAAAGGCCTGAACAACCTACTCCATTCATCAGTGCTCACTCCATCTCTGACCATCCCCCATTTTGGATACTGTTTCACCCCTTTCTATTCAGCATTGAAACCCACCACCATGGACAAATGAGTTCTAGAAATAATCCATACAGGCTATACAATACTGTTTATTTCCACGCCCCCTGCCCACCATCCTTCCCCATCCCCCTTCAGGGATGCTTCTCATGAACAGCTTCTATAGCAAGAAGTAAAACACCTCTTGCATCTGGGTGCTGTAGATATGCTGGAGGGTAGGAATAGGGACCAGAGTGACCTAGGCAAATTGGAGGATTAGGCCAAAAGAAATCTGATGAGGTTCAGCAAGGACAAGTGCAGAGTCCTGCACTTAGGAAGGAAGAATCCCATGCACTGCTACAGCCTGGGGACCAACTGGCTAAGCAGCAGTTCTGCAAAAAAGGACCTGGGTATTACAGTGGATGAGAAGCTGGATATGAGTCAGCAGTGTGCCCTCATTGCCAAGAAGGCCAACGGCATATTGAGTTGTATTAGTAGGAGCACTGCCAGCAGATCGAGGGAAGTGATTATTCTCCTCTATTCAGCACTGGTGAGGTGTCCAGTTTTGGTCCTTCCCACTACAGAAGAGATGTGGACAAGTTGGAGAGAGTCCAGCGGAGGGCAATGAAAATGATTAGGGGCCTGGGACACATGACTTATGAGTAGAGGCTGAGGGAAGTGGGCTTATTTAGTCTGTAGAAGAGAAGAGTGAGGGGGGATTTGACAGCAGCCTTCAATTACCTGAAAGGGGGTTCCAAAGAGGATGGACCTAGGCAGTTCTCAGTGGTGGCAGATGACAGAACAAGGAGCAATGGTCTCAAGTTGCAGTGCGGGAGGTCTAGGTTGGATATTGGGAAACACTATTTCACTAGGAGGGTGGTGAAGCTCTGGAATAGGTTACCTAGGGAGGTGGTGGAATCTCCATCCTTAGAGGTTTTCAAGGCCTGGCTTGACAAAGCCCTGGCTGGGATGATTTAGTTGCGGTTGGTCCTGCTTTGAGCAGGGGGTTGGATTAGATGACCTCCTGAGGTCTCTTCCAACCCTAATACAGTATTCTATGATTCTATGAAACACCTTTTACCTGCAGACTCAGGGCTTAATCTTTTGTGGGTTTACGGGGTCTCTCACCAGCGAAAGAGCCCCACACCGCAATACCCCACTCAAGCTCCACCTATTAACAATTACCAAAACAGAATGCACACATCATACACACAATGCTCACCACTCCTAACAAGACAGATGAACCCTTCCTGATGGCCAGCCAGGATCAGATCCATCTGGGGGACTCCAGCCTCTGCACGGTGCCATGGCAGAGTGCTGAGGTCTGGCAGCTCCAACCCTGGGGCTGTTTCCTGGAGTTGGTTCCCTTAGAGCACCCCCTTTCCAACCCTAATATTCTATGATTCTATTATGAGGAAATTTCAGATAGGATTAATTGTTCTCCCTCATCTGCCTGATCTTCATCGCTCTCCTCCTCCTGTCTCTAGCATCTGAGGCTACAGTAATTGACCAGTCTGGGAGAAAGGGATCTAGTCCCGGGGCGGGGGGTGGGAGGCAGGTATGGGATCGCATGCCCTGTGGTGTCCAGTAAGGCCAAGGTCAATAGGCATACGGACACTGCACTGGTAGACACACCAGGGGGCCTATGAGATTCATGCCATTTCCTATCACGAGACCAGTCCCTAGAGTCCCTCCCAGATTCCCACTGTAATTCCCATAGAAGGGAGGGAGGGTGAGCAAGTGGGAGATGAGCCCCTACTGCGCATTGACTGTGAGAATGAAAAGGAGTACACCTGCTCTGAAGGTGGGGCTAAACTTTGAAGTGTACAATGTCCCCTCCACTCTGGTATTGATGGAGTTGATACTGCTGACACTTATCATCTGCAGTACAGAGGTCTTGGTGACTGGTGGTCTAGCCAGCCTCACCTTCAACCTGTCTAGCAATGATGACTCCAGTACCTGGTCTATAGCTAAATCCCATGGTACCACAGGGACTGTACCTATGAACTGGGTGCCAGTGAACAAGTTACTGAAGCGATTAGTATATTGAGGCTGACGCTGGAGGAAGGGAAGTCCACATGTTTAGTGGGTATCACTGGTACATGTTTAACTGTTAGCACAGAGGCAGCAGAGGGACTTTTGTCAGGCTATTGCTGTTCTTTGACTGTTAAGCCTGAGATGACTAAGTCGCTTACAGACTAACAAATAATTAATTAATAATACTAAGAGCTTGTCTACACAGCAAGTTAACATATGGAAAGCCAGTGTGTGAATCTACAGTGTACTAGCTTGCCATGCATTATCTCACTCCATAGCCAAGTCCTAAGAACTTTAACACTAATGCTGGCAGAGAAGCAAGTGGACACTGCAGGGATTCTGTCTCACTACCAGGGGGTAGTTGTGTTAGTCTGTATCCACAAAAACAACAAGGAGTCCAGTGGCACCTTAAAGACGAACAGATTTATTTAGGCATAAGATTTCATGGGTAACAAACCAATTGGTGGTCAGTATAATAATGCCTGCATCTGTAATTTTGCACTCCATGCATCTGAAGAAGTGGGTTTGTTACCCACGAAAGCTTATGCCCTGTCATAGGTTTATTCCCCACTTTGAACTTTAGCGTTCACAAGATGGGGACCTGCATGGACTCCTCTAAACTAAAATCCTAGTTTAGATTTGGTTCTCGCTGCCACCAGTCAAGTTTTAAGTGTCTGACACACTCCCTGTTCCCCCAAAAACGTTTCCTGGGGAACACAGATCCAAACACCTTGAATCTCAGCACAAAGGGAAATAATCCATTTCCCCAACCTTCTTCCCCCTCCCCTTGTCCTTGGGAGAGATACCTTGATTCAAACTCCTTGAATCAAACAAAGAGGGATTCACTTTTCCCCCTCCCCTTCCCTTAGTCCTTGGGAAAAATACCTTGATTCAAACTCCTTGAATCAAACAAAGAGGGATTCACTTTTCCCCCCTCCCCTTCCCCTGAAAATCCAAACAAGGGAAGAAATCAATCAAGTTCTAAAAAAGAAAAGATTTTATTAAAGAAAGAAAGTACATTATCTCTGTAATACCAGGATGGAAAATATCACAGTGTCTGACTTATAAACCTGGAGAGCCTTCCCCCTCCCTCCTCCTCAGAATAATCAAAGTAACAGCAAACAGGAATAAAGAATTTATCCAGCAAACACACAATTGCAAATACAGAAAGTAACTCAAAAGACTAATCCGCCTTTTTAACTAATACTCACTATATTGAATAGAAGAGGCTATTTCAGGAAACTTGGAGAACTTGAAGGATATGACTGGCCTCTCTTAAATCCAAAAAGAGACTAACTCCAAACAAAGAAACACAGACAAAGGCTTCCCTCCACAGAGATTTGAAATTATCCTGTCCCTCGATTGGTCCTTTGGTCAGGTGTTCATCAGGTTACTGAGCTTGTTAACCCTTTACAGGTAAAAGAGACTTTAACCCTTAACTATCTGTTTATGACACGCCCCCCAAATTGCAGACAGTGGGGGAACCACACTGGCGGTGATTTCCTCCTAGAACTTTAAAATAAACAGATTAATAAAACACATGCACTATTACATATATTACTAAGTATGTAAACAACAAGATATTTGACATTGAAGAACACTTTTTATGCATTTGACCGGACATACTTGGCAACGTCCTTGCCCACTCCCCCCCTCTTGGCCAGCTCCACATGGTTGGCCAAGTCTTCCCCCAGTAGCATGGGGATGGAATAATTGTCATAGACAGCAAAAGTCCACTTTCCTGACCAGTTCTTGTACTGGTCTTCAGGGATGCTGTACCCATGGCAGGTCCTTTTAAAAAATTTTAAGAAGGCCTCAGTGTCCTCACCTGCCATGTAGGTGGGAAATTTCTTGGGATGGGGAACAGTGCCTGGATAAGGATTGTTAGGGTTGGCTGGAACATGTGGGTTAGCTCTTGCTAATTCCAGGGCCTGCTGGTGGGCCTCCCTCTGGAGCTCCAACGCACTCCTGTGGTCAGCCTCTTTCTTTTCCATCTCTCTCCTGTGGTCAGCCTTTTGCTTCTCCAGCTCTCTCTTGTGGTCAGCCTCTTGCTTCTCCAGCTCTCTCTTGTGGTCAGCCTCTTTGGCTTTTTGTTTCTCCATCTCTTTTTTGTGGGCAGCTTTCTCCCTGGCCATTTCTGCATTAATTAGTTTTATCTGCACTCTAGCAAGTTCCAGTTTGTTAACTGTGTTACTGCTACTCATGTTTGTGCCTTCTGGTGCTGGCCACACCCCTCTGCAGTCAGTGAACTGTGTTGCTTGGTTCAGTTGCTTGGTTTACAAATTCCTACCCTTTCTATTCACGACTGAATAAAAAGAAACAAAACTTCATTTGCAAATGGTGTTTTACTGACTGTTTGCTGGCTCACAAGAAACTAGAAAATCTGGTTTGGTAACTTGTCTCTAGCAATCTGCTAATGCCCTCTCAGTGGGGGTCCTTCCTAACAAGCCTTGTTATAAAAACCTTACACCTCCTTTCCCCCAAGCTGCTTTTTCAAGCAACCAGAACGAAAAAGAAAAAAAATCTCTCTCTAACAAAGCCTGTTAGAAAACTTTATTACCTCCAACTTAGCCCAGCTGGAAACTCCTTCTAACAATACCTTGTTAGAAACTGAATACCTCTACCCCCCCCGCCTCTTCTCAGGCTGCCTCCCTGCTCTAGAGGGAAAGAATAGCTCTCAATGGCTTCTGGTTCTTAATACCATCCCACCACTGCCTACCATGTCATAGGTTTATTCCCCACTTTGAACTTTAGCGTTCACAAGATGGGGACCTGCATGGACTCCTCTAAACTAAAATCCTAGTTTAGATTTGGTTCTCGCTGCCACCAGTCAAGTTTTAAGTGTCTGACACACTCCCTGTTCCCCCAAAAACGTTTCCTGGGGAACACAGATCCAAACACCTTGAATCTCAGCACAAAGGGAAATAATCCATTTCCCCCACCTTCTTCCCCCTCCCCTTGTCCTTGGGAGAGATACCTTGATTCAAACTCCTTGAATCAAACAAAGAGGGATTCACTTTTCCCCCTCCCCTTCCCTTAGTCCTTGGGAAAAATACCTTGATTCAAACTCCTTGAATCAAACAAAGAGGGATTCACTTTTCCCCCTTCCCTTCCCCTGAAAATCCAAACAAGGGAAGAAATCAATCAAGTTCTAAAAAAGAAAAGATTTTATTAAAGAAAGAAAGTACATTATCTCTGTAATACCAGGATGGAAAATATCACAGTGTCTGACTTATAAACCTGGAGAGACTTCCCCCCTCCCTCCTCCTCAGAATAATCAAAGTAACAGCAAACAGGAATAAAGAATTTATGCAGCAAACACACAATTGCAAATACAGAAAGTAACTCAAAAGACTAATCCGCCTTTTTAACTAATACTCACTATATTGAACAGAAGAGGCTATTTCAGGAAACTTGGAGAACTTGAAGGATATGACTGGCCTCTCTTAAATCCAAAAAGAGACTAACTCCAAACAAAGGAACACAGACAAAGGCTTCCCTGCACAGAGATTTGAAATTATCCTGTCCCTTGATTGGTCCTCTGGTCAGGTGTTCATCAGGTTACTGAGCTTGTTAACCCTTTACAGGTAAAAGAGACTTTAACCCTTAACTATCTGTTTATGACATGCCCAAATAAATCTGTTCGTCTTTAAGGTGCCACTGGACTCCTTGTTGTTTTTGTCTCACAACCATTAGTAGTAGGAAGGCACTGAGGGACAGTAGGGCACCTCCACACTTGATGGCCTTGGGTTGTGTGGAGGCAAGGACATCCAGAGCACAGGCATGGCCCCAACGGACTCTGCTGGCCCAAAGAGTCCAGTCTCCTATGCATGGTATACATGTGCACAAAGGCTACAATCCATGTGGACAAACACATGAAGAAACCACTTGATTACTGTGCTGGGGATTCTGCTAGTGGAGGATTTAACACAGCCCCTCCTAACTATTTACCCCCTGGAGATCTCTCTCACATGGATTTCAATTCTGGACCCCCAATGGATTGTTTTAGGGGTTAATTACCTACTAAGGATTGAACCTTGCCCTCTTATCCCCACTACAGCAAGTAAGGCAGTATGAGTTGAGTACTGAAGTGCAATTAGACACATAGCACATTAGCTGACCCTGCAGTCTAGCCAAGCTATCTTTCATAACATTGTTTATACAAGTTGCTGTGAGTCTTGTTCTATTGAATCTCAGGCAGTTCCCATCTCAGTTGTGGCCTATTTCCTTCCACCACCACAATTTCGTACCTTGCAGTTGGGATTGGCTCCATTTTCTATCAGCAGCTTGATAGCACTGGGATGGCCACCTCCTGCTGCCTCCGAAAGGGGGGTGTTCCCATTAGCGTCAGTGCACTCCACCATGTCGATGTGATTACAGAGACGTGTGGCCTTCCCTTTTTCATCGGTACCCACACCATTCTTAGTATCCAAATCTGACACCTGGATAGAAACAGACAAATGTAGAATATAAACATGGAGAATGGGAAAAGAATGCCTTCTGCTCTGGGTAGCCCTGGAAATTGTGTATTAGCTGAAAGATTAGTGAAGAGAGATTTTTGGATACAGTTTATTTACATTGTGAAGTTTCAGGTATGTTCCAGACACACACAAAGCATACTCCCTGCATCAAAGAGCTCACAATCAAAGCAGGCAAAGCAGGCAGAAAGAGATTAGAGGCAGGAAGAGACAAACACAGCATGATGCAACCCAGATGCATGGCAAACACCTTACTAGCTCCCTACTTCATTTATGTTTTGTCCTTTGTTACCTAACGAACAAGTCTCTGAGGGGAGGAACCAGGAGGCTTGGGGCCTCTTGCATAAAGCATGTTTCAGAAGGAACCGTTTCTACAGCCTTCAGCAATGGACTATGATCCAAATCAATACATTTGGAAATGAACAGAGCTCACGGAAAAGGACATGAGGTCCCTCCCTTTCTTATGTGTATTCCAGTTCCTATGGAACCTCTTCCCTGCCAAGTACTAACTTCCTTTAGCACAGCCTTCATCTCTTCCACATCCCCATCAAATGCCGCCTCCAGCATCCGTTTCTTCCTTTGTTGTATTTCTCGTTGCTGCTTCTTTTTTTCTTCCTCTTTCTGTCTCTCCCGTTCAGCTTCTTCCTGCTCCTTCTTCACCATCGCAATGAAGGCCTGCAATAAAACAGTCATTGCAGCTTTAAACTCAAAGGGACTCTCAGCCATGTGCAGCAGAAAACAGAGGCTCCAAGCACCCACATGAAAAGGGAAGTGGGCTGAAGTAGGGTTGCCAACCCTCCCAGACTGGCCGGGAGTCTCCTGGAATTGGCCTCAATCTCCTGGTGACTATTAAAGGCAATCCGGGAGATTTTAATAGGCCAAAGTCCAGTTGGCGGCGCAGCGAGGCTAAGGCAGACTCCCTACCTGCTCTGGCTCCGCGCAGCTCCTGGAAGCAGTTGACATGTTCAGCTCCTATGTGCAAGAGCGGCCAGGGGGTCTCTGAGTGCTGCCCCCATTGGGAGCTGTGGGGACAGTGCCTGCAGGCAGGGGGCGGTGTGCGGAGCCACCTGGCCACCCCTGAGCCTAGGAGCCAGACATGCCGTCTGCTTCCGGGAGCTGCCCGAGGTAAGCACTGCCTGGCTGGAACCCGCAACCCTTACCCCCTCCTGCACTCCTACCCCAGCCCTGATCCCCCTCCTATACTCAAACTCCCTCCCAGAACCTGCACCCTGCACCTCCTCCCGCACCCAGCCCTGAGCCCCTTCCTGCACCCAAACTCTGTCCCAGAGCCCAAACCGCACACCCCCTCCTGTACCCCAACCCTCTGCCCCAGGCTCAGCATGGAGCCCCCTCCCGCACTCTGAACCCCTTGGCCCTACTCCCCAGCCCAGAGCCACACACACACCTGCACCCAACCGCCTGCCCCAGTCCGGTGAAAGTGAGTGAGGGTGGGGGACAGCAATTGATGGAGGGACAGGGGATGAAGTGAGCGGGGAATGGCGCCTTGGAGAAGGGACTTGGCAGGGGTGTTGGGTTTGTGCGATTAGACATTTGGCAACCCTAGGCTGAAGATGGTTTCTCCATTGTTATTATAATTATAATTAAGTTGTTATTATAATAACTTATTAAATATATTATTATTATAATAATAACAGAAAATGTGGACATGGTAGAGGTGCTTAATGACTTCTTTGTTTCGGTTTTCACCAAGATGGTTGGTGGTGATTGGACGTTTAACATAGTGAATGCCAGTGAAAATTAGGTAGGATCAGAAGAAGTTAAATATTACTTGGACAAATAAGATGTCTTCAAGTCACCAGGGCCTGGTGAAATGCATCCTAGAATACTCAAGGAGCTGAGTGAGGATATATCTGAGCCATTAGCAATTATCTTTGAAAAGTCATGGAAGATGGGAGAGATTCCAGAAGACTGGAAAAGGGCAAATATAGTGCCAATCTATAGAAAGGGAAATAAGGACCACCCAGGGAATTACAGACGAGTCAGCTTAACTTCTGTACCCGGAAAGATAATGGAGCAAATAATTAAGCGATCAATTTGCAAACATCTAGAAGATAATAAGGTAATAAGTAACAAGTCAGCATGGATTTGTCAAGAAGAAATCATGTCAAACCAACCTGATATCTTTCTTTGACAGGGTAACAAGCCTTGTGGATGGGGGGAAGCGGTAGTTGTGGTATATCTTGACCTCAGTATGGCTTTTGATACTGTATCACATGACATTCTCATAAACAAACTAGGTAAATGCAACATAGATGGAGCTACTATAAGGTTGGAAAACCATTCCCAGAGAGTAGTTAACAGTGGTTCATAATCATGCTGGAAGGGCCTAACAAGTGGGGTGCCGCAGGGATCAGTTCTGGGTCCGGTTCTGTTCGATATCTTCATCAATGATTTGATAATGGCATAGAGAGTACACTTATAAAGTTTGCGGACAATACCAAGCTGGGAGGGGGTTGCAAGTGCTTTGGAGGATAGGATTAAAATTCAAAAAGATCTGGACAAACTGGAAACACGGTCTGAAGTAAATAGGATGAAATTCAATAAGGACAAATGCAAAGTGCTCCATTTAGGAAGGAACAATCAGTTGCACACATACAAAATGGGAAATGACTGCCTAGGAAGGAGTACTGTGGAAAGGGATCTGGGGGTAATAGTGGACCACATGCTAACTATTAGTCAATAGTGTAACACTGTTGCAAAAAAAATGAACATCATTCTGGGATGTATTAGCAGGAGTGTTGTAAGCAAGACATGAGAAGTAATTCTTCTGTTCTACTCTGCGCTGATTAGGCCTCAATTGGAGTATTATGCCAAGTTCTGCGTGCCATATTTCAGGAAGGATGTGGAGAAATTGGAGAGAGTCCAGAGAAGAGTGACAAAAATGATTAAAGGTCTAGAAAACATGACCTAGGAGGGAAGATTGAAAAAATTAGAGAAGTCTGGAAAAGAGAAGACTGAGAGGGGACATGATAACAGTTTTCAAGTATGTAAAAGGTTGTTACAAGGAGGAGGGAGGAAATTTGGTCTTCTTAACCTCTGAGGATAGGACAAGAAGCAATGGGCTTAAATTGCAGCAAGGGAGATTTAGGTTGGACGTTAGGAAAAACTTCCTAACTGTCAGGGTGGTTAAGCACTGGAATAAATTGCCTAGGGAGGTTGTGGAGTCTCCATTATTGGAGATTTTTAAGAGCAGGTTAGACAAACACCCGTCAGGAATGGTCTAGATAATACTTAGTTCTGCCACGAGTGCTGGGGACTGGATTAGATGACCTCTCAAGATCCCTTCCAGTTCTATGATTCTATGATTATTTATAATGCAGCAGCAGTGCCATGTTGTGCTACGCTATGTACACAATCATAACATAACAAAGAGACCATGCCTTCCTCTAAGAGCTTACAGTCTAAGGCCTGGTCTACACTAGGGTGGGGGGTCGAACTACCTTAGTTTGAACTTCTTACCTGTCCAGACGCCGCGGGATCAAAGTCCGTGGCTCCCCCATTGACTCCGCCACCGCCGTTCGCGGTGGTGGAGTTCCGGAGTCGACAGGAGCGCGTTCGGAGTTCGAACTATCACATCTAGATTAGACGCGATAGTTCGAACTCCGAGAAGTCGAACACTACCCGTCGACCCGGCGGTAAGTATGGACGTACCCTAAGTGTACAGTAAGAGACATATGAATGATACAATAGACAGGGATGCACAAAGTAACACTGAGACAATTACAGTTTTCACAGGACAGCATAATACAGGGAGAAAAATTCTGATGTTAGAGAGAGCTTTAATTAAGCAGATAAAGACATAAAATCCAATGTCTAGAAGTTGAAACTAGACAAATTTAAATGGAAAATAAGGCACACATTTTTAATAGGATAATTAAGCACTGGAACAGGTTACCAAGGGATGTGATGGATTCTCTGTCACTTGAAATCTTTAAATCTAGATTGGGCATCTTTCTAAAAGAGATGCTCCAGTTCAATCACAAGTTACATAAGAATGGCCTTGCTGGGTCAGACCAATGGTCCATCTAGCCCAGCATCCTGTCTTCTGACAGCGGCTGGTGCCAGGTGCTTCAGAGGGAATGAACAGAACAGGCAATCACTGAGTGATCCATTCCCTGCTGTCCACTCCCAGCTTCTGGCAATCAAAGTCTACGGACATCCAGAGCATGGGGTTGCATCCCTGACCATCTTGACTAATAGCCATTGATGGACCTATCCTTCATGAATACATCTAGTTCTTTTTTGAATCCCATAGTTTTGGCTTCACAATGTCCCCTGGCAATGAGTCCCACAGGTTAACTGTGCACTGTGTGAAGACGTACACAAGTTACTGGGCTCAGTGTATGAATCATGAAGTGCAATTCTATCTCTTGTGTTGTGCAGATCAGTCTAGAATCAGATGGTTATTATGGTCCCTTTTTTCCATCTAATTTATGAGATGCTGAGATACTACTTCAGGGGTGCGCAAATTTTTTAGCCTGAGGGCCAATAAAAATTGGATGGTGGGCCATGAATGTTAATGAAATTGGGGGTTGGGGTGTGGGAGGGGGTGAGGGCCCTGGCTGGGGGCGAAGGCTCTGGGGTGGGGCCAGAAATGAGATCAGGGTGTGGGAGGGGGCTCCGGGCTGGGGCAGGGGGCTGGGGTGTGTGTGTAAGGACTCTGGCTGGGGGTGTGGGCTCTGGGGTGGAGCTGAGGATGAGGGGTTTGGGGTGCAAGAGGGTTGCTCCAGGCTGGGACCAAGGGGTTCAGAGGGTGGGAGAGGGATAAGGGCTGGGGCAGGTGGGCAGGGGGAGTGGAAGGCACTGGCTGGGGGTGCAGGCTCTGGGGTGGGGCTGATGTGTTTGGGGTGCAGGAGAGTGCTCTGGGCTGGGACTGAGGGGTTGGGTGGCGGGAGGGGGATCAGGGCTGAGGCAGGTTTGGGTATGGGGGGGGCCCTCAGGGGTACAGGCTCCAGGTGACACTTACCTCAAGTAGCTCCCAGAAGCAGCGTCATGTCCCCCTCTGGCTCCTACGCAGAGGCACAGAGCCGGCCATGCGGCTCTGCACGCTGCCCCATCCACAGGTGCCACCCCTGCAGCTCCCATTGGCCACAGTTCCCGGCTACAGGGGTGGTGCTTGGGGAGGGGGCAGCGTGCAGAGACCCCTCTGGCTGTCCTAGATGGAGCTCAAGGGCTGGATTAAAAGGCCTGATGGGCTGGATGTGGCCCACAGGCCTTAGTTTGCCCCCCGCCCCACCCCCGTGCTACTTCTTTCATGTACCCTGAGCTCCAGGAGAGAAGCCCTAAGCCTCACCTTTTTAAGTGCGATTATTATTTTTGCAGCAGTTTGAAGCCTTCAGGGGTTGGACTTTGCCAGTTGAGAGAGCTCAAGCTTTTCTAGGAAAGCTGTTATCTTTGCTCTAGGGTCTCAACTTTCATTTTAAAAATGAAGTATCTAGCCTTATAGTTGTGAAGACAATCTTCAAAATATGCCCCAACTTTAACCAATTCCATGAAGTCTGTCTGAGTCTGCAGGCAGACTGAAAAAAAAGACGGTTACTCACCGTTGTAACTGTTGTTCTTCGAGACGTGTTGCTCCTATCCATTCCAGTTAGGTGTGCGCGCCGCGCGTGCACGGCTCTTTGGAAGATTTTTACCCTAGCAACTCCGGCGGGCCGGCTGGGCGCCCCCTGGAGTGGCGCCGCTATAGCGCTAGATATATACCCCAGCCAGCCCGTCCGCTCCTCAGTTCCTTCTTGCCGGCTACTCCGACAGTGGGGAAGGAGGGCGGGTCTGGAATGGATAGGAGCAACACATCTTGAAGAACAACAGTTACAACGGTGAGTAACCGTCTTTTCTTCTTCGAGTGATTGCTCCTATGCATTCCAGTTAGGTGACTCCCAAGCCTTACCTAGGCGGTGGGGTTGGAGTGAGACGTGGCAGAATGTAAGACTGCTGAGCCGAAGGCTGCATCATCTCGAGATTGTTGCACCAACGCGTAGTGGGAAGCGAAGGTGTGGACGGAAGACCAGGTGGCCGCTCTGCAGATGTCCTGTATGGGGACATGGGCCAGGAAGGCGGCAGACGAGGCTTGTGCTCTTGTAGAGTGAGCGGTGAGGCGGCTAGCCGGCACTCGAGCAAGCTCGTAGCATGTCCGGATACATGAAGTTACCCAGGAGGAAATCCTTTGAGAGGAGACCGGCTTGCCTTTCATGCGATCAGCAACCGCTACGAACAGTTGGGGCGAACGTCGGAAGGGTTTCGTTCGCTGTATGTAAAATGCGAGGGCCCTGCGGACGTCGAGGGTGTGAAGCTGTTGTTCACGACTTGAGGCATGCGGCTTCGGGAAAAAGACCGGGAGAAAGATGTCCTGGTTCAAATGGAAGGCCAACACCACCTTAGGGAGGAAGGCCAGGTGTGGCCGAAGCTGCACCTTGTCTCCATGGAAGATGATATACGGCGGACCAGCCGTTAGGGCACGAAGCTCGGAAACTCGTCTCGCTGAAGTTATAGCGACGAGAAAAGCCGTTTTCCATGATAGATAGAGCAGGGAACACGTGGCCAAGGGCTCGAAGGGGGCTCCCATGAGCCTGGCTAGAACTAGGTTCAGATCCCAGGATGGGGCCAGGCGTCGTACTGGCAGGAACAAGCGATCTAGGCCCTTAAGGAAGCGGGAAACCATCGGGTCAGAAAAGATGGACCGGTGACCTACGGCCGGCCGAAAGGCGGAAAGGGCCGCTAGGTGTACTTTCAAAGACGAGACCGTGAGACCTTGCTCCTTAAGGGACCAGCGGTAGTCCAGGATCGTTGGAATAGGGACAACGAACGGATTAAGGCCTCTCTGATCGCACCAGAGTGCGAAACGCTTCCATTTCGCGAGGTAGGTTGAGCGAGTGGAAGGCTTCCTGCTTTCCATCAGGACTTGCTGCACCGCTGCCGAACAGTCACGCTCCACGTGGGTCAACCACACAGGTACCAAGCTGTAAGATGGAGGGACTGTAGGTCCGGGTGGCGGAGCCTGCCAAAGTCCTGCGTTATCAGGTCCAGCCATAACGGTAGGGGAATGGGATCCTGTACGGAGAGCTCGAGCAGCAGAGTGTACCAGTGCTGCCTCGGCCAGACCGGAGCGACGAGTATGAGGCGGGCCCTGTCCCTCCGAAGCTTGAGTAGCACCCGATGTACGAGTGGGAACGGAGGGAAGGCATATAGGAGGCGATTCGTCCAGGAGCAGAGGAATGCGTCCGACAGGGAGCCTCGGGAGCGACCCTGGTAAGAACAGAACTGGTGGCCCTTCCTGTTCTCTTTGGAGGCAAACAGGTCTATCTGGGGAAACCCCCACCTTCAGAAAATTGTGTGCACCACATCTGGATGAAGGGTCCACTCGTGGGAGAGGAACGACCTGCTGAGATGGTCGGCCAGCGTGTTCTGCACTCCTGGAAGAAAGGACGCTACCAGGTGAATCAAGTGGGTTATGCAGAAGTCCCACAGGAGCATCGCTTCCGTGCAAAGCAGGGAGGAGCGGGCCCCGCCCTGCTTGTTGACATAAAACATCGCCGTCGTGTTGTCCGTGAGCACCGCTACACAGCGCCCTTGAAGATGGGCGTGGAAGGTTTGACACACGAGGCGGATCGCCCGCAGCTCCCTGACATTGATATGTAGGGAGAGCTCTCGGGGCGACCAGAGACCCTGGGTGTGTAGGTCGCCGAGGTGTGCCCCCCACCCCAACTCCGAGGCATCCGTGGTCAGGATGACGGACGGGCGAGGAGGGCGGAATGGGACTCCGGCACACACGACCTTTGGGTCCCGCCACCAGTTGAGTGAAGCGAGGGTCGGTTTCGTGACTGTGACTACCATGTCTATGGGGTCACGGTGCGGCCGGTACACCAACGCAAGCCAAGTTTGACACGGGCGAAGGCGCAGCCTCGCGTACGTAGTCACGAACGTGCACGACGCCATGTGGCCCAGGAGGCGGAGGCAGGATCGCACCATTGTTGTGGGAAAGGATTGTAGGTCCCGGACGAAGGAGACCATTGCCTGGTGCCGAGGTCGAGGGAGGCAGGCCCTGGCTAAATTGGAATCCAGGACCGCTCCGATAAATTCCACTCTCTGTGATGGAGCTAAAGTGGACTTCTCGGCGTTTATCAGAAGGCCTAGGCACTGAAACAGGGCTAGGATCTCTGCCATTTGACTTGCTACCCGTTGGCGGGATGGCCCGTGGACCAGCCAGTCGTCGAGATACGGGTACACGTGCATGCGACAACGGCGGAGGGCTGCGGCAACCACTGCCATGCACTTGGTGAAGACCCTCGGCGCGGTGGAAAGGCCGAAGGGCAGCACCGCAAACTGGTAGTGCACGTTGTTGACTACGAACCGCAGGTAGCGTCGATGGGGAGGGTAAATTGCGATATGGAAGTACGCGTCCTTCATATCGAGGGCGGCAAACCAGTCTCCCGGATCCAGGGAGGGAATGATGGTCCCCAGGGTTACCATGCGAAACTTGAGCTTGAGCAGGTATCTGTTGAGCTCTCGGAGGTCTAGTATAGGTCGGAGACCTCCCTTCGCCTTGGGGATTAGGAAATATCGGGAATAAAATCCCCTGCCTCGCATGTCGTTCGGCACCTCCTCTATGGCACCCAAACTCAGCAGAGTCTCGACCTCTTTCAAGAGGAATTGCTCGTGAGAGGGGTCCCTGAAGAGGGACAGGGAGGGTGGGTGGGAGGGAGGGAGTGAAACAAATTGAAGGCGGTAACCAGACTCTACCGTGCGCAGAACCCAGTTGTCCGTTGTTATCTGGGACCACGCCGGGAGGAAGTGGGAAAGACGGTTGAAAAATAACGGGGAAGGATCCGGTGAAGAGACTGATGGGCCGTCCTCGGGCGTCCCATCAAAACGCCTGCTTAGGCCCTTGAGGGGCTTTGGAGGGCGCCTGGGACTGGTTACGCCGGTTGCCCGATGGTCTACGGCGGTTCAGCCTGCCTCTGTGCCCATTATCAGGCCGTGACCTGGCCTGATTAAATGGCCGGTACGGCTGCTGCCGGAAGGACCTCCGCTGGGTAGCCGGTGTGTGCATACCCAGGGTGCGGATGGCGATTCGACCATCTTTGAGGGTCTGAATCCTCGAGTCCATCTTCTCTGAGAAGAGGCCCTTAGTGTCGAAAGGGAGGTCTTGCAGAGTATACTGGACCTCGGGTGGCAAGGTGGAGGCCTGCAGCCAGGAAATTCTCTGCATGGTGACTCCCGAGGCCAGGGTTCTGGCTCCTGAGTCTGCTGAGTCCAGAGAGGCCTGGAGGGAGGACCGGGAGGCTTTCTTGCCCTCCTCAAGAAGGGCTGAGAATTCCGGTCGGGAGGCTGCTGGGATCAGCTCCGTAAATTTAGAGAGGGACACCAAAGTGTCATAGGTGTAGTGACCAAGGAGAGCCAGCTGATTTGCAATCCGTAGCTGGAGGCCACCGGCCGAATAGACCTTCCGGCCCAACAGATCCATTCTCTGTGCATCTTTGGATTTTGGCGCCGGAGCAGGTTGCCCATGTTGCTCCCGGTCATTCACGGACTGTACTACGAGGGAGTCCGGAGTTGGGTGCGTGTAAAGATACTCGTACCCGCTGGGGGGAACCGAGTATTTCCGTTCCACCCCTCGAGCGGGGGAGGGATGGACGCCGGCGACTGCCAGATCGTAGTGGCATTCTTTTGGATAGTCCTGATAAAGGGCAGGGCCACCCGCAGCGGGGCCTCAGCTCCAAGCACCCTGGTCACCGGGTCCTCGTCTTCAGCGACCTCTTCAACCGGGAGGGCAATGGTGTGTGCCACCCGTCGAAGCAGGTCCTGGTGGGCCCACAGGTCAATCGGTGGGGGGGTCTGATGTCGATGCCCCCGCCACCACCTCATCCGGTGAGGAAGACGAGGATAGGCCCTGGCCCATGACTTCTGGAGGTGGTTCATCCATGGGGTGGGAAGCCTCCGCGTCTTCGGGATGCTCTGCCGCTACAGGAGGCGGTGGAGCCTCAACCGGCGGTGATGGAGGAGGCCTGTTGACCGTGGCTTCCGGCACCCTGTGGTCGGAGGCCCTGGGTCCCTGAGGGAAGGGGACCCCTTGAGCCTCGTTATAGGCCCAGGGGGTCCAGAAGCCCCACTGCTGCGGTCCGTGGTCTTGCCCTTGGGGGTCGGCCCGGAGATCACCACCACTGCCCGCTTGAGAGGCGACCGAAGGTTGGCGAGAAGGCCACGGGGGGGGGGGCAGAGGCGCTCAGGGACTGCGCCGTCGATGCCGCCGGTCTGTCCCTGGACGGTGCCGGGGATCGGTGCCGGTCGTCGCGATGCTGGGAGCGAGAGCGGGACCATCGACCGTGCAGGTGCCGGGAGGTTGACCGCGATCTCGACCGACGTCGGCGGGAGCGGCTTCGCGATGAGCGGTGCCGAGAGCGGTACCGGGATCCGGACCTTCCTCGGTACTGACGGTCGGGAGACCGGGACCGGGATCGTCTCCGGGAGTGTGACCGGTACCGCGATGTGGAGCGGTACCGGGACTGCGACCGGCACCGAGATGGAGAACGGTACCGGGAACGTGACCGGTGCCGGGACCTGGATCTGCGAGAAGGCGATCGTCTCCGTGATCAGGATTGGGACTGGGACCTGGAACGCTTTCTATCCCGTCTGTCAGGGGAAGGTGGCCTCATGATGGCCGGCTTGCCCACCGACTGCACAGCCCGCACTGGCGGTGCCAGGGGCCGGAGGCACGGTGCCTCTGTGAGCTCTATGAGCTGTCTCGCCGTCGAGAAAGTCTCGGGCGTCGACGGGAGAGGCAGCTCGACCACGGTTTGCACTGGGGAGCAGGGCGGTACCGGACTTGACGGCTCTTGTGGCGCCGGAGTCGACGGTACTGTGCACGGTCTGTGCACCACCACAGCCGGTGCCGGAGGTGCCGGCGGTGGCTGGGTGAGCGGTCCCGGTGCAGGAGGCTTGGTGGCCGTCTGCGCCGTCTTTCGCTTCCTCGCCAGAGAAAGGGACCGGTGCCGGGGCGCCGGTGCTGGCTGTACCTTTTTAAGAGTCTCGGTACCGGACCGGCTCGGGACCGCTGGTGCGCTTCGCACTGAAGAGGACTGTTGAGCCGCTGGGGTCGGCACCGTAGGGCTAAGTGCCGATTTCATTAAGAGCTTCTTTAGCCTAAAGTCTCTCTCTTTTTTAGTCCGCGGCTTAAATGACTTGCAAATCGGGCACTTATCTGCTCGATGGGACTCTCCGAGGCAGCGCAGGCAGGAGTCGTGAGGGTCACCGATCGGCATGTGCCGCTGGCAAGCCGAACAGGGCTTGAACCCCGGTGCCTTGGGCATGAGCCCTCACCGTTTCGGGAAAAAGAGGGGCTAGCCCCCCCTTAATTCCCCTTAATACACTAACTAACTAACTTATTTAACTATTTTAACTAACTATAAACACTTATACAATAGAACTAGAGATACGCTAGGGATGTGGAGGTCAAAGGAGCACTCCACTGTTCCAACGGCCGTCACGGGCGGGAAGAAGGAACTGAGGAGCGGACGGGCCGGCTGGGGTATATATCTTATATATATATAGCGGCGCCACTCCAGGGGGCACCCAGCCGGCCAGCCGGAGTTGCTAGGGTAAAAATCTTCCGAAGAGCCGTGCACGCACGGCACGCACACCTAACTGGAATGCATAGGAGCAATCACTCGAAGAAGAAAAAACGGTTACCTACCTCTTGGTAACTGTTGTTCTTCGAGATATGTTGCTCATGTCAATTCCAAGTAGGTGTGTGAGTGCCGCATGCAGTCGCCGGAAGGTTTTTTCCCCAGTGGTATCTGTAGGGTCAGCTCTGGAGCCCCCTGGAGTCGCGCCTTCATGGTGCCGTATATAAGGCCCTGCCGACCCCCCCCCCAAATCTCTTCAGTTCCTTCTCGCCAGCTGACTCCGATAGAGGGGTAGGTGGGTGGGTCTTAGAATGGACATAGCAACACATCTCGAAGAACAACAGTTTTGAAAAAGGTATATAACTTTTTTTTTCTTCGAGTGCTTGCTCATATAGATTCCAAGTAGGTGACTCCCAAGCAGTCCCTAGACGGAGGGGTCTGAGGTCACGCAGCTTGCATCACTGATTCACGGATTGAAGTACTGCCCTGCCAAATGTGGCATTGTCTCTGATGAAGGGTTAAAATCCATGTGCATTTTATATAACAATCTGGTCTATGGATTGTGCCAGCTCTTTTCCAGACCGAAAGTCCAGAGTATGGTTAAGAGACCAGAGGCCTAGCAAACAGTGATCAGCTAAGAGAAAGCTGGGGTAAACAGATAATCTTGTTTTGCTAAAATAAGACTAGTCAGCCAATTGCCAGGTTTTGGAGCTAAGAACTAAATAATTGTGTCTTATTCAGAGTTACGCATTGAACAAAGAATCCCTGTTCCTATTGTGATAGTTTCTTCTGTAGGGAGATGTTCTTCCCACAGATCCAACCTTGAGTTTATGAAAAGTTGGCACATGTCAGTATAAGATATGGCATCCTCCCACCTCCCCTTCCAAAGGACCAATCCCTTGCCTTAAGACATAAAGGAGACAATCTTTATTGCCATATACTTTCACTGTTTCGTTGCTTTAACCCTTAGGAATGTAACTGTTGGACAATCAAAGGAGTTGCTCTGTTCCTATGGACCCCAAATCAGAATTCAGCATATATATTTTATAATAACAACATTTTATCAAAGTATTAATTAAATGTTAACTTGCTAACTTGAGATCATGGGTGGAGACATTATGTAACCTGTTAACCATTGGCTACTGTGCTATCTTGTCTTGCTGCAAAACCTATCCCAGGGTGCCTACCCCCGTCACTTTCCCCCACCCATGGAATATTGCTACAAAACGCTGAGTTGTCTTCCGAAACAGTTTTGTCCTTTCAATATAAAAGGCCAATGCCTACCTAATGTCCAGGGAATGGAGTTTTCACTCTCGGCTGTTGGCATATGGCTTTAGGTAGAAAACCGAGGAAAGTGTCTTGGTTTGTGAGGAATTGTGAGACTACCTTCAGAAGGAAGGCTGGGTGAGGCTGTAGTCAAACCTTGTCCTTACAGAACATCATGTTCAGATGTGAAGGCTTGAGTTCAGAGACCCTCCTGACTGAAGTGATAACCGCCAGGAAAGCCACCTTCCAGGATAGGTAGAGCAGTGAACAAGTCGCTAGAGGCTCAAACGGGGTCTCATGAATCTTGATTGTACAAGATTGAGATCCCATGCAGGGACTGGTTGTCGCATTTGGGGGTATAACCTGTCCAGCCTCTTGAGAAAAACAGCCAACAATTGGGTTAGCAAAGACTGATTGGTCAGCCACCCAGGGGTGGAATGCCAAAATCGCAGCCAAGGGAACCTTTATGGAGGACCCTGACAGCTTGCTGTTTTAGGTGCAACAAATAGTCCAAAATGGAGGGTATTGATGACTGCAAAGGTGAAGTCCCCTTCTGCACTGACCAGATGGAAAATCTTTTCCACTTAGCCAGGTATGTGGCCCTAGTGGATGGTTTCCTGCTGCCGAGGACCTCTCTAACGGGTCCTGAGCATGCCAACTCCAAGGGGCTTAGCCATGGAGTTTCCATGCTGTGAGGTGGAGAGACTTGAGGTTGGGATGTTGAACATGGCCATGGTCCTGTGTGATCAAGTGTGGAACTAGGGGCAGGCTGATTGGTGTCTTCACCGACAGGTTTAGGAGTGTAGTATACCAGTGCTGACGTGGCCAGGCTGGAGCTATCAATATCAAAGGCGACCTTTCCTTCCTGACCTTCAGCAGAGCCTTGTGAATGATGAATGATGGGTGGAAACGTGTAAAATAGGTTGTCCTTCCAGGGAAGGAGGAATGTACTTGCGATCGAGCCCCAGCTGTGATTCAGGAGAGAACAGAACTGCAGGCATTTCCTGTTGTGTCTTGTTGCAAACAAGTCTATGTGGTGTCAAGTATCAGAGGGGTAGCCGTGTTAGTCTGGATCTATAAAAAGCAACAAAGAGTCCTGTGGCACCTTATAGACTAACAGAAGTATTGGAGCATAAGCTTTCGTGGGTGAATACCCACTTCATCAGACGCAGTGGGTATTCACCCACGAAAGCTTATCCTCTAATACTTCTGTTAGTTTATAAGGTGCCACTGGACTCTTTGTCGCTTTTTACAAGTCTATGTGGGGAACTCCCCATCTTTGGAAGATGCTGTTCACAATGTCCAGGCAAATAGACCACTCGTGATTGCAGAAGGACCGGCTGAGATGGTCCACCAACTCGTTTTCGGATCCTGGAAGGTAAGAAGCGTTGAGGGCTTCCTGACACAGGGAAGAGGAACATGTTCCACCCTGTCTATTTATATAAAACATCGCTGTTGTATTGTCCCTCATGACCAATAAAGATTTTCCCTCCAGTAGGGCTTGAAAGGTCGAACAGGCCAGGAATACTACTCTTAGCTCTCTGACACTGATGTGGAGCGAGACCTCCTCTTGGGACCAGAGGCCTTGAGTCCTCAGCTTCCCTACCCCACCCCTGACCCCTCTGTAACTAGAGATAGTGCAGGGTGAGGTCTTGAGAAGGGAGCCCTTGCACAGGCCATTCATGTATTGAGCCACCACAGGAGGGCCTCGACTACCAAAGAGGTCCAAGTGGTCTCGTCTTGGGCGATACACTAATGCCAGCCAAGATTGAGGAGGCCTGAGCCACAGTCTTGCTTGCTGAACCATATACATATATGCCGCCACGTGCCACAGAAGTTTCAGGCAGTTCTATGACATGATAGTAGGGTAGTAGTTCCTGAGGTCTTCTATGATGGAAAAAATAGCCTGGAAACGAGACTCTGGGAACAATGATCTGGCTTGCTTTGAATCCAGCACAGCCTATATGAACTCTATCCTCCGAGTGGGAGTAAGAGTCAACTTTTGTGTATTTACCAATAGGCCTAGCCCAGGGGTGGGCAAACGTTTTGGCCTGAGGGCCACATCTAGATATCAAAATTGTATGGCGGGCCAAGAATGCTCACAAAATTGTGGTTTGGGGTACAAGAGGGGGTGAGGGCTCCAGCTGGGGGTGTGGGCTCTGAGGTGGGGCCAGAAATGAGGAATTCAGGGTGTGGGAGGGGGCTCCAGGCTGGGGCAGGGGGCTGGGGTGTGGGCTCTGGCTGGGGGTGCAGGCTCTGGGGTGGGGCTGGAGATGAGGGATTTGGGGTGTAGGAAGATGCTCCGGGCTGGGACCAAGGGGTTTGGAGAGCAGGAGGGGGATCAGGGCTGGGGCAGGGGGTTGGGGCATGGAGGAGGTTAGGGGTGGAGGCTCTGTGTAGCGCTTACCTCAAGCAGCTCCTGGACACAGCGGCACGTCCCCTCTCCATTTCCTATGCGGAAGTGCAGCCAGGCAGCTCTGCACGCTGCCCCGTCCACAGGTGCTGCCCCTGCAGCTCCCATTGGCTGCAGTTCCCAGCCAATGGGAATTGGGGGGGGGTGTCTCTTGGGGCAGGAGCAGCGTGCGGAGCCCCCTAGCTGCCCCTATACGTAGGAGCCGGAGGGGGGACATGCTGCTGCTTCTGGGAGCCGCGCGGAGCCTCAGCATGCACAGAGAGGGGAAAGCCCCCAACCCCACTCCCTGACTGGAGTGCCAGAGTGGGGCAAGTCACCGACCCCAGTCCCTGGCAGGAGCTCAAGGGGCGGATTAAAAGGTCTGATGGGCTGGACACAGCCCGTGGGCTGTAGTTTGCCCACCTCTGGCCTAGCCTGTCAAAAGTTGACCTTATCAGGTCCACGTGCTCTTCTATCTGCACCCTGGTGTGTGCCTTGATCAGCTGGTCATCGAGGTATAGAAACACCTGTATACTTTGTTTCCTCAGGAACATGGCAATGACTGCCATGCACTTGGTGAACACGTGAGTGTCCCTGCCTGCAGGTATATGGGATCTTGGGGAGCAATTACCACACGGGTGGGGTGCAAATTAATTTCTTTATTAAAGGAAAAAGGGAGTGGTGAGTATTTAACAATGAAATACGATGGGATGGGGTGTATAGGGTGTTTACAATAGACAATGATGGTGGGGGGGTTTCTTATTGAGCAGTGTAGGGAGTTCTAACAGTGGGGTACAGTAAGTGGGGTTTAGCACAATGGGATACAGTACAGTTAATAAGCAACCCAACTTAATATAGGAACAGCTCTAGATACAATGTGGAATGTAAAACATACCAAAAGGAAATGCAAAATAAAATAGTAGCTTCTATATAGAATGGTCAACAATCTTAGATAGAATGTATTAAGTGGTAGGTGGCCTTATTCAGAATGTAACACAATAGTATCAATGCAAATACAAAGTATATCAGAAAGGTGGAAGTAATATGTGAATCACAGTGCAATAATACAATATGAGTGATAAGTGAAATTATGCAGTGTAGACTTAATTTAGGGGCTGTGATAGCAAGAGTGTACCCAAAGGCTGGGTCAAGAAACAGGAGGGGGGGGGGAATGATAGTGGCAACTGATGAGAGATGCAGCTGCAAGCAGCGAGAGACTCTGAAGCCCTGCGAGGTAAGGACAACAGAGCAGTGTGTGTGTGGGGGGGGGGGGGGTGGGGGGGGGGGTTGGGAAGTTCAGATGGTGATGCAGACGTGGGGGAGAAAGCAGCAAGGAGTTTGGGAAGTTCAGAGGTGATGCAGACACAGGGGAAAAAGCAGCAAGGGATTTGGGAAGTTCAGAGGTGATGCAGAGGGTGATGCAGACACAGGGGAAAAAAGCAGCAAGGGATTTCGGAAGTTCAGAGGTGATGCAGACACAGGGGAAAAAGCAGCAAAGGGGTTTGGGAAGTTCAGAGGTGATGCAGACACAGGGGAAAAAAGCAGCAAGGGGTTTGGGAAGTTCAGAGGTTGATGCAGACACAGGGGAAAAAAGCAGCAAGGGGTTTGGGAAGTTCAGAGGGGGAGATTGGAACAGCAAGAACCTTATCTATCCTCTAACTTAATCAAACTTATATAAAATGACAAGCAGCTTCTACAAAGTAACAAAAACAGGTACAGAATACAATCAGGCAATGACTTTTTAAATCTATCTTAACCAATGACTAGGCAAAACAACAAATATCACAATTCTAAGCAAACTGCAACAAGCAGCTATATGGAGCAACAAAACAACGAACTATAGCAAGGCAGGTGAGACTTACAAGCTTTACAATCCTAACAAACTATGACTTATTAAACTAAAGAAACAAAATCTATGGTGCACCTTATGCTATGGGGAAGTTACAGAGGGCAGAGTGGTATGTGCCCCAGAATACAGCTCCCAAGGCAGCCCCCAAGGAAGCCAAGGGAGGTGGCTGCAGCAGTGGATACAGCTGAAAACCGTGAGTCCAGGGCAAAGCCCACAGGAGCAGAGCTTAGCAGCAGCACCAACTTACTTTTAGTGGCAGAGTGCCACAGAGTTTAAGAGAGAGGTTTTAAAACCCAGACCAAGGTTTAGCTTGAGTCTGTGTGCTGGGGAGACAGAGCCAGCAGCTAAAATAATAAAAATAAAAGTATAGAAAGTTTCACAGAGGGATTCTTACCATCCCCCAAGGCAGCAGCAGAGGCAGAAGCAGCAAGAACATCAGAAGGCTCGGTACAGTCTTGATAATCAGGAGATCTCTCAGGCAGCAATTCGTTCTTCGTGGGGGGGGTTCAAAAACGGGGGTACGCTCAAAAATAAAACGAGAGTGGAGAAAGGACCCCCAGAACCCCTGTAAAAGCAGCAAAGAATCCTGTGGCACCTTATAGACTAACAGACGTTTTGCAGCATGAGCTTTCGTGGGTGAATACCCACTTCTTCGGATGCAAGAATCGGACTTGCATCCGAAGAAGTGGGTATTCACCCACGAAAGCTCATGCTGCAAAACATCTGTTAGTCTATAAGGTGCCACAGGATTCTTTGCTGCTTTTACAGAACCAGACTAACACGGCTACCCCTCTGATACCAGAACCCCTGGTTGATCAGACCAGGCAGCAATGCAAGAACCTTTCTGAAGTCTGTTAAAAAAATGTCTGTTTTTAAAGGCAAACCCTGGCAGCTTCCCGCCAGTAACTCTGATTGGCTCCCCCTCTTATAGGGAGGAGGGAGGCAGAGAAAAAACTGCAGGCAGCCACCAAGACATGTTTGGACTAGTCCTAAGCCCAGAGGTATGACTCATACCCAGGATCTTAAAAACACAATAGGTCTTGCAGCTCTGGACAGAGCCTACCCTACACCAAGCCCAGGTTTTAACAAGGTGATAACAGGACTATCCCTTTGAACAGGGCAGTGGTCCCACTTAGCATAAGTGGCCATCCCTTTGAGAAGGGCAATGGCTTTTGTTAAACAACTTAAGGGGCCCTCCCTTTGAGAAGGGCAGAGGCCCTGGTAAACAACTTAACAGCAAGGGAGGGGCGGCCACAGAGGAGAACAAGAACAAAATGGAGTAAGGGGACAGCTATAAGAACAAAATGGAGCTGTAACAGACAGTGAGGAGCCACTGACAGGCAGAAGGGGAGGACCATAAGCTGATAGTGGGTATGGTTCACTATGAACTTGAGGAAACTTCTGTGATTTGGGATTATTGATACGTGAAAATACGCATCCTTCAAGTTGAGGATGGCATACCAATCCCCTGGATCCAAGGAAGGAATGACCATGCAGAACCTCAGCTTCTTCATGAATCTGTCTAAGATGGGTCTAAGGCCACCTTTGGCTTTTGGAATTAGAAAACAGTGAGAGTAGAGCCCTTTGCCCCTTAACTCCCAGGGGACCCCCCTACTGCTCCCATTCTTAGGAGCATCTGCATCTCCTGTATTAAGAGTTGCTCTTAAGTGTCCGTGAAGAGGGATAGGGAAGGAGTGTGGGAAAGGGTGTGGGAAGGAGGGAGAAAACTGAATCAAAGGGAATATCCCAATCCAATCATGCATAGCACCCACTGAGCTGAAGTAATCGGGGCCCACACACAATAGAAGTGGGATAAATGATCCAAAACCCACAGGTGAGGTAGATCCAGGATCTACGGGACACTGTTCTTGCTCTTCTGGCTTGCAAAGATGACGCGGTGCTGGTTCCTCAGGCTCGTTGTTGACCTTGGTGCTGGGTCTGGTGCCAGTCTTGGTACTGCAGGAATGCTCGTGGGTCAAAGGAGGGAGCAGAGGAGCTCTTCCTTCAGAGGCAACTGATAGCGACCCCCTTGAATACGAACTCTGGGCCTGATGAAATGCCCATGGGGTCCAAAAGGGCCATTGCGCAGGCACTTGCCACTGCGCTGGTCAGGGCATAGGGGGCAGAGACTGCCCTGCATCAGGCTTTAGGTGCCGATGCCGCGAGTGGTGCTGACTTATCTTTGAGGCATAAGACTCCGCCTCCAATGGTGAAGATTCGCTCCGTGGCGACCAGGCGAGTCGATGCTGGATGGTGTCGGAGAGTGGTGCTGAAGAGAAGTTGACTGGTGCCACAACATGGCTGGCTTGTCTCTAGATGGCACCGAGTGCCTTTGTGGTGCCAGTGGTCTGGCATCAGGTGCCCTCTCACACCTGGTGAGAGACAGCAGTGCCATAAGGGCTATAAGGTCCCTAGCTGCTTCGAAAGTCTCCAGCGTGGAGGGAAGCTCTAGTGTCTCTCCATGGTATTTCCTCAGAGGGGAGTCCAGAGGCACTGGGCTCGACAGACCCCTCAGCAAGGCCGGAGTCCATGGTGCCGCACTAGACGGCCTGGAGCTGGAGTGGCCTGGCGCAGGTCGCACTCCTCTCAAACCCTCATGCTCAGCTGTTTTCAGAGTGGGTGAGCACCTCCTATCCATCTTTCTATGCTTCTTTCGCAGCACTGGTGATTGGGAGCAGTGCTGCATCTCCCCACGTGAGGAGCTCTTCGGTGCCAGAGAGTCCTGATGGTGCAGAAGACCCTTAGTTCCAGAGTCTTTCCTCAGTGCTGGGAGCTCCCTCATTGAAGCCAGTGCACTCCACACTGATGCAGACATGCTGGGTGCCAGTTCAGACGGACTCGGCTCTGAATGTGGGTGGAGAGCTGGCTCCATCAAGAGGAGTTTCAGTCTCTGGTCCCTCTCCTTTTTCATTCTGGGACAAAATCTTGCAATGATCTTTTTGATTGGATTCTCCCATACACTTCAAACATGACATGTGGGGATCGCCCCTAGGCATAGGCTTTTGGCAAGCCCCGCTCGGTTTAAACCTTGAGACCGAGGCCTGCCCTGATCTCAGGAAAAAAGGGGTGGGATTGACTCTGATAAGTCATTAACTTACTATACCAAAATACTAACACTATTAACTATTTACAAGAAGAAAGAAAAGAGTCTGCTAGGGAATCACTTGCTGAAGCAAAAGAGAACCACTGTTTCAACAACCGTCATGGGCACTATGAAGGAACTGAAGAGGCCGGGGGTTGGCAGGATCCTATACGGCACCATGAAGGCGTGACTCCAGGGGGCTCCAGAGCCGACCCTACAGATACCACTAGGGGAAAAACCTTCTGGCGACTGTACATGTGGCGTGCATGCACCTACTTAGAATCAACATGAACAAGCACTCGAAGAAGAACAATAGTTCTGAGAGATGTGAGCTAGTCCGTTCATCTCCACGTGGCATTAACAATGAAGCATAATGATGATAATTTAAGTATGAACATTAATTCGTTCAATGCTGATTAAAGCATGCTGGAAAGAAGAGGCTCAATCATTATTGAAGATCTGCACAATATACTCTGAGTGGCAGTTCATTTTGGCATCACATGTGGACAGAGCATAGAATGTAGGCAATGCATGGGAGGTTGTCACCATTTATTATTTTCCAGTTTCACCATTGATGGTCCCTTCAACCATATTTAACCCATTTTCTATTGTAAAAATTACAGAGCCTTCCAATAATTAAAATTTAGTTTTTACAGTAAAAAGTAATAGGCTACAAATTCTTGTGGAAAGGGTAGCAAACTTCAGACAGAGATAGGGGGTGAGAGGGAAGAGGATGATCCTAGATAGTACAGGGAACCTTTAAAATAGAGAAACAAGGTTAGGAAAAAAAGAGAAAAATAAATATATTTGAAACAGCAGAATGCGTTCTCTAGTATCTTCTCTCTCATAATCCTAGGAGCTCCTTTCCATAGTGGAAGATTATGGTGCATAGCTTATCTCAAAACTGATTTAAAAAAATTTTTTTTGGAAAATAAAAATGAATGTAACGATAACAGCAATGAGCCACTATAGGGCAGGCAGTAGTCAGTCAGAAGTGCACTTGATGGCTGAGAGTGCTGGACTCTGTGCGTCAAAACACAATTAAGGCCTGCACACGTACATCCTATTGCTATATTGGTGCAGTTACCAATCTTCTAAATGCCCTCTCTGTATTTCCAATTAAACTTACTTCTTACCTCTCTCTGGAGGCGCTCCATTAACTCTGTATATTCTCTCTGCTCCCTAAGGCGCTTCTCCCTTGCTCTGCATGCCAGGATGCGACGGAAAGCACACTGCAACGTTAGCACAGCCTTTTCTTTGTAGTTCAGTTCTGTGTGGTGCATAGAGAATGAATTAAGATAGACTGCAACCCAATGTGGATATGAGACGGTAGAATGGCAGGCAGAATTCAATGTTCATAAATGCAAGGTAATGCACAGTGGAAGGAATAATTTAAACTTCTTGTACATAGTTTAAAGGTAACCAGCCACTCAGAAAGAAGATTTGGGAATCACTGAGAACAACTGGTCTACGTGCAGCAGTGGTCAAAGACTAGAAACAGATAGGATATCCACGATTGTTACTCAGAACACTGATTTGTGCATTCAAATGACAAAATAGATATTTTTCAGCTCTAACTTCTAGGAACTCCATAAAATTCCAATCAGACCAGAGAGATTGTTCAAATGGAAAAGACAGCTACCTTTTCCGTAACTGGTGTTCTTCGAGAGGTGTTGCTCGTGTCTACTCCACAATAGGTGTGCGTGCTCGCCACATGCACTGGTGTTGGAAGTTTTTCCCCTAGCAGTACCTGTAGGGGAGCACCCCTAGTGACTCCTGGAGTGGCGCCTCCATGGCACAATATAAGGGGCGCTGCGTGCTCCCCCCACCCTCAGTTTCTTCTTGCCAGACAACTCCAACAGAGGGGAAAGCGGGCGGGATGTGGAATACACCTGAGCAACACATCTCAAAGAACACCAGTTACGGAAAAGGTAACTGTCTTTTCTTCTTTGAGTGATTGCTCATGTGTATTCCCCAATAGGTGATTACAAGCTATATCTGTTGGAGGTGGGTAGGTGTTCACAAACTCTCGGGACAGAGCACAGCCCTGCCGAACCTGGCGTCTTCCCTGGTCTGGGAGACGATCGCATAATGTGAGGTGAATGTGTGAACTGAAGACCATGTGGTAGCCCTGCAAATGTCCTGAATGGGGACATAGGCTAAAAAGGCAGCCGACGAGGCTTGCACCCTAGTCAAGTGTGCCCTCACAATTGACAGCGGAGGAATTCCCACCAGGTCATAACAGGTACTGATGCACGAGGCAATCCAATTGGAGAGCTGCTGAGTGGAGATCGGCCAACCCCTCATGCGTTTGGCTGAGGCAATGAACAGCTGCGAAGACTTCCCGAACAGCTTAGTCCATTCCAGGTAAAAGGCCAGAGCCCATCTCACATCCAGCGTGTGGAGGCAGCGCTCCTCACTTGGCACCTGGGGCTTGGGGCAGAGAACCGGCAGGAAAATGTCCTGACCCATGTGGTAGGCTGAGACCATCTTCAGGAGGAAGGAAGGAAGGATGTGGGTGGAGCTGGACCTTATCCTTATGGAACACCGTGTACGGGAGCTTGGAGGTCAGGGCCCTGAGTTTTGAGACCCGCCTAGACAACGTGATTGCTACCAGGAAGGCTACCTTCCACAAGAGGTGCGCCCAGGAGCACGCAGCTAGCGGCTCAAACAGGGAACCCATCAGCCGGGCCAGCACCAAGTTCAGGTCCCACTGCAGGACTGGGGGCCTAATGTATGGGAAGAGATGATCCAATCCCTTAAGGAATCAGCCAGTCATGGCATGGGAGAATATCGTGTGCCCCTGCACCGGCGGATGGAAGGCTGATATGGCCGCCAAGTGCACCTTGACGGACGAGGTCGCCAGGCCCTGGGCTTTAATGTTAAGGAGGTAATCCAAAATGAGCTGGATCAGGGCAGCCATGGGGGAAACGCCCCGCTCAGCCACTCATTCGGAAAACTGAGACCACTTTGCCAACTAGGCTCAGCACATGGAGTGTCACCTGCTTTCCAAGAGGATGCGCTGAACCCCTTCCGAGCACGTCCTTTCCTTCTGGCCTAACCATGGAGCAGCCATGCCGTGAGGTGGAGTGTCGCTAGGCTGGGGTGGAGGAGGCGGCCCTGGTCCTGGAAGAGCAGGTCCAGGTGGGTTGGTAACAGCCATGGCGGGGCGACTTCCAGGCTCGTGAGGGTCCCGTACCAATGCTGCCTGGGCCATGCCAGGGCAATCAGTGGGCGGCTTGCCTCTGGACCACAGGGCCAACATTGGCAGTGCTCCTGGTACCAGCATGGACATAATGTCCCGGGCTGCTTGCAGGGCCTCTGGCATGGAGGGCATCCGGACATCTGGGGAAGCCTGCTCTGAATGGGCCGGGCTACTCCACTCAACCTGAGTCAGAAGCCTAGAGCCTGATGGGGACTGAGGATTGCCCAACATTAGTCTAGCCTCTCCCCAAGTCTTGCTCCAGTGCCATGGCAGAGAAGGCCTCTTCTTAGCCTTCTTGGCGTGCCTCGTGGACGAGAGCGGTGCCGACTGGTAGATGGCACTGGGGGGGTCACCGCGCACCAACACCACGGTACTCGGTGCCAACTCAGAGCGGCGTGCTGGAGTCGGGGTCAAAGCCGACTCTATCAGGATGTCCCAGAGCCTAATCTCTTTCTCTCCTTTAGTCCGAGGCTTGAACAACTTGCAAATCTTGCAGCGATCGCTGAGATGGGTTTCACCCAAACAGCGTAAACAGTCTGTATGCAGATCACTCACTGGCACTGGTTGCCTACAAGTGTCGCATGACTTAAAACTCAGGGCACGGGGCATGCCCTGGCCCGGGTGCACTAACTAACTACTAACTACAGGTACCATACACTGAACGAACAAGAGTTCTGGGGAAGAGCTAAAGCAAAGCTGGAGTAGAGCAGTTCTAAAGCACCTTCACTGGCGGGAAGAAGGACCTGAGGGTGTGGGGAGAGCGCAGTGCCCCTTATACCGCGCCATGGAGGCGCCACTCCAGGGGTCACTAGGGGTGCTCCCCTACAGGTACTGCTAAGGAAAAAACTTCCGACACCAGTGCACATGGCAAGCACACACACCTATTGTCGAATACACATGAGCAATCACTCGAAGAAGAATCCTATTTCCTTTCACTCTGTTAGACAACCTGGGATAACTGTTTTGCTATTTAATATCCTGGAGGTAGAAGGAAATACAGTAACTAATCAAGGACTCAGGCTGACATTAAAAAAAAAAAAAAAAAAAAGAAGTACCAATTTCCACTAGTTTGTGATTAAATTTCTGCGTCCAGCCCATGTTAAAGTGCCTTATTATTAATTAGTGTGATTCTTGGATGACCAACATGTTGCTAGCATTCAATATGAATAAGCAATACGGTTGTAATGGGTAAAAGTGCTCCATACACAGTAGTGCAAGCAGAATTCTTTTCTTACCAGTGTGCTGCACCAGCTAAAGGGGAGTAGGGCACATGTGACCTCCCCCCATGACCCGCCCCGCTCCACCCCCACCCCAGGGCCCTGCGCTCTCCCGCTTCCTTCCCATGATCAATCCCGTTACCAGGAGGTGGGGGCGGGTTCTGTCCTCCTCCCACTGCGCCAGAGATTTCTGAACCACAGGGCTCTCCGGAACTGCAGCGGCAAAAGGAGCAGAATGTGGGGCCACTAGGCAACCCCATGCCAGCAGCTCCTCTGGCACAGCTGTACCACCCCCAGCCCTTCCACGCAGCTGCGTCTCCTGAGTCCTGGCTGGGGTCTGTACAGCAGCCCCACTGGAGGACAGGGCTGGGCTGGAGGCAGTACAGCCACGCTGGAGGAGCTACTGGCATGGGGTTGCCTAGTGGCCCCACGTTCTGCTCCTTTCGCTGCTGCGGTTCCCTGCTCCTTTTGCCGACCTGGTTCCCGGGAGAGCCCTGCAGTTCAGGGCTCTCCTGGGAACCCCAGCAGCGAAAGGAGTAGAACGTGGGGCTGCCAGGCAGTCCCACGCCGGCAACTCCTCCAGCATGGCTGTACCGCCCCCAGCCCTGTCCTCCTGTGGGGTTGCTGTACAGAACCCAGAAAGGACTCAGGAGACACAGCTCTGTGGAAGGGCTGGGGGCAGGAATGAGGGAAGTACCGCCACGCTGGAGGAGCTGCTGGCGTGGGAGTCGCCCAGAGGCCCCATATTCTGCTCCGCCTGTGTCTTTCTGGTACGGCGTACTGGTTATAAATATCTGACTGGTATGGCATACCGTACCGCCCTACTTGTACCTCTCTCCATACTATTTACCAAACCAGCTTGAGTGACAATAATACAATTAGGTATTATTTACCTTTTATATTGTGTGATGGGGCAAGGCCAGATGGCTACAGTAAAGTAGTAAGGAACAGGTATGTTAGCCCCAGGCTAACCAAATCCCTAGTACCATGGTAACCAAATGGCAGTTGCTCCAGGTTAATCAAGACACCTGGGGCCAATTAAGATCTTTCTAGAAGGCAGAGGAGATAGCCACTTTGATTGGGCCACCTGAAGCCAATCAAGGGCTGGCTGGAACTAGTTAAAAGCCTCTGTTAGTCAGTGAGATTCGGGTGTGAGGAGCTGGGAGCAAGAGGCGCAAGGAGCTGAGAGTGAGAGAGTGTACTGCTGGAGGATTGAGGAATACAAGCATTATCAGTCACCAGGAGGAAGGTCCTGTTGTGAGGATAAAGAAGGTGTTTGGAGGAGGCCATGGGGAAGTAGCCCATGGAGTTGTAGCTGTCATGCAGCTGTTACAGAAGACACTATAGACAGCTGCGATCCACAGGGCCCTGGGCTGGAACCTGGAGTAGAGGGCGGGCCCGGGTTTCCCCCCAAACCTCCCAACTCCTGATAAGACACAGGAGGAGTTGACCCAGACTGTGGGTTCCACCAGAGGGGAAGATCACTGAGGTGAGCAAATCCGCCAATAAGCGCAGGACCCACCAAGGTAGAGGAGGAACTTTGTCACAATTGATAGTAATCACGTAGCAAGACCTGAAAAATTTACCATGGATAAAAGAGCATGTTTCAAACAGGCCTCCAGTGGCAGCATGGTGAGCTATAGACAACAAGTGGGCCATCGCTTAGTAACTGCTAGTAGAGGCAGAGTTGTAGAATTACAAAGCTTGCCCCAGATGCCTAGCTTAGGCAGAGGCCTGCTCCAGTTATGACAGATTTAGTCGAGCCTGAGAGTTTATTTTAGGCCTTGTCTATACTAAGTTTTGTTGTCAAAAGTTATGCCACTTTAATTAAAGCACTTTAATTAAACCACTGTTGCATGTTCACACTACCCTCCTTGTGTCAGCAGAGCACATCCACACTTGCAGCTCTTCCATCAACAGAGAGAGCAGTGTACTGTGGATATCTATCCCACTGTGCAACTGGCCGCAGGGTGCTTTGGGAAGGGTTTCCAATGCCTCATGGGGCAGACACAGTGTCACATGATGCAGGTTTCTCAATCCCATCCTTCCATGGGCATCCTACTAGATTGCCAGCCACTTTTCAATTGAAGTGTATGTGGGGGGGGGGGGGGGAAGGGAGAGAGTATGTGTGACAGGGAGTGGGTTGCGGGGAGAGACAGAAACAGAACTCGTGTTGGGGAAGTGTGTGAGAGAATGTGTGTGTGTTGGGGGAGAGTGTGTCGGCATGCTGTCTCTTTAAATTCAGACAGCAGCTTGAGCAACCAGTCCTGAGGCAGGGGGAGGGGGATGCCGACCCCTCTTCCCCCACACACACATCCATCAGACCAGGCTCATGCTGAGGAATGTCAGACTCCCAACGTTTTGAAAGGGGAGGGGTGAATGCATGTGTAGCTAGATGCAGCGCAACCGAGTTCAAAAGAGTGAGCAGAGCAGTCACGGCAGGCATTCTGGGATACTGAGGGAGGCCAGTTATGAAGACATAATGAATGGCAGCGTCTACACTGACACTCTGTTGCTTTAACTTTGCCTCAAAAAACTCTATGCCTCTTGTCAAGATGGTTTTATTTTGTCAGCAAACAGCAGAGTTTTACCACCAAAAGTACCTTTGTATTATGTACATCTCCATTGTTTTGTTTTGTCAGCAAAACTGTGTACTGTAGATAAGGCCTTAGTTAGAGGTTTGCTCTAGCCCAGCTGAGAAAGGTTGGTTTAGACAGAGGCCCACATCAGCTTTTGTTTAGCCTGGAAAAAGTTGTTCCATTTCTGGAGAAGCAAGGTTTCTTTAGAAGGGAGCTATATTGTTATGAAGTTGCTAACACTCAAAACAACCATGAGCAAAACTGAGTGGGAGAAAATATTTAAACAGAATGGTAATGGGAATTGTTTAAAATGCTTTAATAGATGTCCAAACACATGATTCTGTAATCATGGAAGAAGAAAGCGGAAGAAGAAAGCACATGAGGTGGAAGCAAGAATTGAGAAGGCAAGTGGAGCTTTTTCAAGACTGACAAATATCTAGAAAAATAAGGAGATTCATACAAGAACCAAGATAAAGTTATATAATGTCACTGTGATACCCACTTTGTTATATGAAGCTGAAACTTGGAACATGCTAGAAGCCAACATCAGGAAACTAAATACTTTCCATCAGAGATGCTTGCAAACAATACTTGGTGTCCATTGGTGGGACAATGTAACCAAAACTGATGTCTTACAAAGGACTGGTCAGCAGACTGTAAAGACAATGATTCAAGAAAGAAGGCTGAAGTAATTTAGACATGTTGTACAGAGGTAAAAAAATTCCTAGATAAGCCTTTGACTGGATATCACCTACTGGAATACAGAAAACTGGAGAACAATAGAGGACACCTAAGAAAACCATTGAGAAAGATGATGCTGTCATGAAAACAGACTATAATGGAGCAAGAAATATGGCATTAGATAGATGGAGGTGGAAACACTCGGTTGCCTCAAGTGTCACCATGTATGAGAGCACCTAATTTAAAAGAAGCAACAATAAATAAATATTCATAAAAAAAGGAAAAAATTGAGATAATAGCAATGAGTAGGATCAACAATTAGTAAATGCCAACAATTGATAAGGGAAGCTAAAGATATCTGAGGGAAAAAAATCTATGGCCAGTAGAGCTAAAGAATTATTTAAGTACATCAGGAAAAAACAAAAATCCTAGCAAAGGAGTAGTACTCCTGGGGGAATTCTGCACCAAAAAATTAAAAGGGTAACAAACCAATCATTGTGCGAAGGGAAAGGAATAAAAGTTTCATATGATTACTTTCTTTAATATCTTTTTTATGTTTTGGTTGAAGTTTTGCAGGTCCAGAATACGTCTGAGGCCTCCTTTGGACTTGGGAATAAGGAAATAGTGGGGAAAAAAAACCCTCCCGTGATGCTGGGAAGGCACTTCTTCTATGGCCCCTAACTGCATCAGACACTGAACTTCCTGAATTAGAACAGTCTCGTGAGAATGGTCCCTGAAAAGGACAGGGAAGAGAGGCGGGAAGGGGAAATCAGAGTGGTTTGCTGACCTCGACCAAAAAGTCAGACTACTTGGAGATGGAAGGATGTCTAGTGGTAGAAGATAAAGTAATAGTGAGGAAGTGGGCTCTTGTAGAATCATAGAATATCAGGGTTGGAAGGGACCTCAGGAGGTCATCGAGTCCAACCCCCTGCTCATAGCAGGACCAAACCCAACTAAATCATCCCAGCCAGGGCTTTGTCAAGCCTACCTTAAAAACCTCTAAGGACGGAGATTCCACCACCTCCCTAGGTAACCCATTCCAGTGCTTCACCACCCTCCTAGTGAAAAAGATTTTCCTAATATCCAACCTAAACCTCCCCCACTGCAACTTGAGACCATTGCTCCTAGTTCTGTCATCTGCTACCACTGAGAACAGTCTAGATCCATCCTCTTTGAAACCCCCTTTCAGGCAGCAGAAGGCAGCTATCAAATCCCCCCTCATTCTTCTCTTCTGCAGATTAAACAATCCCAGTTCCCTCAGCCTCTCCTCGTAAGTCATGTGCTCCAGCCCCTAATCATTTTTGTTGCCCTCCACCGGACTCTTTCCAATTTTTCCACATCCTTCTTGTAGTGCGGGGCCCAAAACTGGACACAGTACTCCAGATGAGGCCTCACCAATGTCGAATAGAGGGGAATGATCACGTCCCTCGATCTGCTGGCAATGCCCCTACTTATACAGCCCAAAATGCCATTAGCCTTCTTGGCAACAAGGGCACACTGTTGATCATATCCAGCTTCTCGTCCACTGTAACCCCTAGGTCCTTTTCTGCAGAACTGCTTCCTAGCCATTCGGTCCCTAGTCTGTAACAGTGCATGGGATTCTTCTGTTCTAAGTGCAGAACTCTGCACTTGTCCTTGTTGAACCTCATCATATTTCTTTTGGCCCAATCCTCTAATTTGTCTAGGTCCCTCTGTATCCTAGCCCTACCCTCCAGCGTATCAACCACTCCTCCCAGTTTAGTGTCATCTGCAAACTTGCTAAGGGTGCAGTCCACACCATCCTCCAGATCGTTAATGAAGATATTGAATAAAACCGGCCCCAGCACCAACCCTTGGGGCACTCCACTTGATACCGGCTGCCAACTAGACATGGAACCATTGATCACTACCTGTTGAGCCCGACCATCTAGCCAGTTTTCTATCCACCTTACCGTCCATTCATCCAGCCCATACTTCTTTAACTTGCTGGCAAGAATACTGTGGGAGACTGTATCAAAGGCTTTGCTAAAGTCCAGAAATAGCACATCCACTGCTTTCCCCTCATCCACAGAGCCGGTTATCTCGTCACAGAAGGCAATTAGGTTAGTCAGGCATGACTTGCCCTTGGTGAATCCATGCTGACTGTTCCTGATCACTTTCCCCTCCTTTAAGTGGTTCAGGATTGATTCCTTGAGGACCTGTTCCATGATTTTTCCAGGGACTGAGGTGAGACTGACTGGCCTGTAGTTCCCTGGATCTTCCTTCTTCCCTTTTTTAAAGCTAAGCACTACATTAGCTTTTTTCCAGTCATCCGGGACTTCCCCCGATCGCCATGGTTTTTCAAAGATAATGGCCAATGGCTCTGCAATCTCATCGGCCAACTCCTTTCGCACCCTCGGATGCAGCGCATCCGGCCCCATGGACTTGTGCTCGTCCAGCTTTACTAAATAGTCCCGAACTACTTCTTTCTCCACAGAGAGCTGGTCACCTCCTCCCCATACCGTGCTGCAGAGTGCAGCTGTCTGGGAGCTGACCTTGTCTGTGAAGACAGAGGCAAAAAAAGCATTGAGTATACTAGCTTTCTCCACATCCTCTGTCACTAGGTTCCCTCCCTCATTCAGCAAGAGGCCCACACTTTCCTTGACTTTCTTCCTGTTGCTAACATACCTAAAGAAACCCTTCTTGTTACTCCTAACATCTCCGGCTAGCTGCAACTCCAAGTGTGATTTGGCCTTCCTGATTTCACACCTGCATGCCTGAACAATACTTTTATACTCCTCCCTGGTTATTTGTCCAATCTTCCACTTCTTGTAAGCTGTTCTTTTGTGTTTAAGACGAGCAAGGATTTCACTGTTAAGCCAAGCTGGTCGCCTGCCATATTTACTTTTCTTCCTACACGTCGGGATGGTTTGTTCCTGCAACCTCAATAAGGTTTCTTTGAAATACAGCCAGCTTTCCTCGACTCCTTTCCCCGTCATGTTATTCTCCCAGGGGACCTTGCCCATCAGTTCCCTGAGGGAGTCGAAGTCTGCTTTTCTGAAGTCCAGAGTCTCTGTTCTACTGCTTTCCTTTTTTCCTTGTGTCAGGATCCTGAACTCGACCATCTCATGGTCACTGCCTCCCAGGTTCCCATCCACTATTGCTTCCTCTACTATTTCTTCCCTGTTTGTGAGTATCTACCACTCCTCCCAGTTTAGTGTCATCTGCAAACTTGCTGAGAGTGCAGTCCATGCCATCCTCCAGATCATTAATAAAGATACTGAACAAAACCGGCCCCAGGACCAACCCTTGGGGCACTCCGCTTGAAACCGGCTGCCAAGTAGACATGGAGCCATTGATCACTACCCACTGAGCCCGACAATCTAACTAGCTTTCTATCCACCTTATAGTCCATTCATCCAGACCATACTTCTTTAACTTGCTGGCAAGAATACTGTGGAAAGACTTCAGGGTCACCCTGCAATCTTTTAAGGAGTGCACAGCTTTGTCAGTTTCCCCAGAAAACAAACTTGGTCCTTCAAAAGGCAAATCTGTAGTGTACTGTACTTCAGCTGGAACCCCCATACCTGGAGCCACAAAGCATGATACTTATAGTGATGTCTGTGGCCATCATCCAAGCCACTGACCCTGCTTCATCTAGTGTGGACTGTACTGAGGAGCGGGCAACCAAACAATAATAAAGGCCTTAAACTCTTCTTTTACATCAACTGGTAATTTGTCCTCAAGTTTAGACATTGCTTCCCAATTCAAATAGTCATAGCTGGCAAATACTGACTGACAATTTGCCATTCTGAATTGTAAACCGGATGAGGAATAAACTTTTCTCCCAAATAAATCAAGTGTTTTAGCTTCTTTATTCTTGGGAGTGGATTTTAATTAATCCTTGCCATCACCATCGAGGATCCTGGGGAGGGATGCAGTTAATTTTCATGTCCTTCAGAGTGTATTTGATACCTCTTTTCAGTTCACTTAGTCATGGACACTAGAGGAGAGGACCTGCCACAAGATTTTAGGAAACTCCCAAACCAACTCATTAATAGTCAGAGCCATCCTAGCCAGACCTGACTAATGTAAAATCCTCATAAGCCTGTGGTCATATCTTGAACTAGCTCAGTCTGGATCTCCAGAGGAGTTAGCAACTATCTTCATAAGTTCCTGGTATGTCTTGTAGTTGCCGGTGATTGCAGAAGACAACTCACAAACATGAGAAGGTATTCATTGGTGTCAGTAAGATGTCTATCTGGTCAGGTTGGAAAACCACCTCTGAAGGAGAAGGAACAGGAGCTGAAGTAAACATTATTCTGACTGATGAGTATCAACGCCAGTACAGAGGATGGTACCAGCTGGAGAACGGCACCTGGGCAGTGATTGTCTGCCAACATCAGCACTGAAGATGGTACCAGTCAGGAAACAGTGCTTGGATGCTGATCTTGTGCCAACATTGGTACAGAAAGATGGTAGTAGATGGAGAAAAGTACCTTGCATGCAATTTTGGAGTCTTATGTCAAGAAGAAATTGCCCTTGAATCTGGGAGGGCGACAGAAAGGTAAATAGTATCAGAGGGGTAGCCGTGTTAGTCTGGATCTGTAAAAGCAGCAAAGAATCCTGTGGCACCTTATAGACTAACAGACGTTTTGCAGCATGAGCTTTCGTGGGTGAATACCCACTTCGTCGGATGCAAGACGACGAAGTGGGTATTCACCCACGAAAGCTCATGCTGCAAAACGTCTGTTAGTCTATAAGGTGCCACAGGATTCTTTGCTGCTTTTACAGAAAGGTAAATGCTGCTCCTGGTATGGAATGGGATTCAACCCCACCATAGCATTTCTGCTAATCTGTGTACATAGGTATCTTGGTATCAAGAGCTCAGTCTGTGCTTTGAGGTGATACTTAAATCCGTGTAGAGAAGGATTTTTATGTATAGGAACCCTCCTCAGAATTAGATGACAAGTCCACATTAGAACACCATGATGGTGCGGTACCTGGCAGAGAAACATGTGAATGGGACCAACCGCTGGTGAGATGAGGGCAGCACCAAAAACATTCAAGGCTTCCCTATTGACAGTACTGAGTGCTTAGCATGGTGGACAGAAACACCAGCAGAATGACACCAACACAGGATCCACCAGTGATGACAATTTACCAGTAGATACCAAGGCCATTGTCAGAGCCAATCCCCATGTGTCTAAGGGGGAAGCAGGAAGCAACTCATCCTGCATGAACAGTGAATCTTGTACAAACAAGCTTAAGAGATCCCTTGAGGCCACGTATGCCTCAGGTGTTGTCAGTACTGACAAAGCTGTTTGTGAAGTTGGTGCTGTAGATGCAGCTAGTAATGCAGTCGGTCTCAATAGTACTCCTTGAGGTGTTGGAGTCGACAACTCATCACTGCCAGGGAGCAGCACTGAAGACTGCCTTGTTGAGGATGCCCTAATCTTGGTACTTGGCAGTTTCTTATGTGAGTTCTTCAACAAAACTGTGGAAGCAGGAGCACCAAACTTCTTCTGGTGCTTGGTAGGCACCAGAGAGGGAGAATATCTTCTATCACACTTGTTTTGGCGCAGGAATGCTGCTAAATTGGGCAGTGCACTGCTGAAGTGAGGAGAGTCTGAGACCTTGCAGACTGAGTGACTAGGTACTGAATGGGAGTGCAAAGCTGCCCCTGTCAGAATGTCCAAGAATGTCTGTCTTTTTTTTTTTTGGTTCAAAGTTGAATCCTTTGGAGATTGGGCACTTATAAAACTATAAGATAACCCTACTGGATCAGACCAATGCGTCCATCTAGGCCAATATCCTGTCTTCTGATAGTGGCTACCACCAGATGCTTCAGAGGGAATAAACAGAACAGGACAATTTTGAGTGATCCATTCCATTGTCCAGTCCAATCTTTTAGCAGTTGGAGCTTTAGGGACACCCAGGGCATGGGATTGCATCCCTGACGATCTTGCCTAATAACCACTGATGGACCTGTTCTTCCTATTATGCCTAATGTGACCCTCACTCAGGCATTTTAAGCAACTGGAGTGGAAATAGCTATCTGGCATTGACTTATTGCAGCCATGACCAATACCGAACTAATGTCAATAAAAAAAGAAAATGTAATTAAAACAGAAATCTATGAACACTAACTATTAAAATTATAAACATTTAAACAAACTATTTACAAATAGAGCTTTAGAAATTCTCCAAAGAGGGAAAGCATGAGGAGGTCACACACACTGAGACCACTGATCACAAGCGCTAAGAAGAACCTGCAGGACGTCAGGGCAGCTCCACTCACTTTTGCTCGCATTAAACAGCATGAGTGCCAGGAGGGTACAGGTGCTGCCCTGACAGAAACTGCTATGGGAAAAAGTTCTCCAGCTCCAGTGAAATGGACATGTGCAGCCACTTGAACAGGAGAGACTTAGTGGTTTGCTAATGCCCCTGCAAATAGAAGAGAACTGATTAGATGAGATATGCCCAATTGATTCCCAACAGGCAATCCATGCCCCCATGCTGCATTCAAGATGATTTTCCTACTTCTGCTTGACATTCCCCATTTTATACATCCAAAGATCACATTAGTTTTTCTGCCAGAGCATTGTTCTGAGAGTTAAAGTTGAGGCAATTATCTAGGATGACCCCTAAGTACTTCTGAGTCACTGCTTTCCAAGACAGTCATTTAGTCCGCATTATTGGTTCCCACCTGTATGATCTTGAATTTCTTCTTCTAGTCTTAGTCCATCTATATGGGAGTGGGTCTTGAATCCTTCTCCATTAGAGTCTGATTGGAAGCAATTCCTCAGAAACTCCGCTGCTACTGTGTCCATTGCTGATGTCCACACTTGAAGGATGTGGAAATATTGGAGAGAGTTCACAAAAATGATCCAGGGCAGTGGTCCCCAACGTGGTGCCCGTGGGCACTATGGTGCCCTCCGGGGCATTTGTGTGCCCGCCTAGTGCCCAGCAGGGGAGAGAAGTCGCTGCCCTGCGCCTGCCAGAGACAGAGAACTCAGACTGCGGGCGCAGTGTTCTCTGTTCCCGGCAGGTGCAGGGCCTGCCTAGTGCCCTGCAGGGGAGAGAAGCTGCGTCCCCGTGTCTGCCAGGGACAGAGAGCTCCGGGGCTGCAGGCTGAGGGCGCCAGTGTTCTCGGTCCCCAGCAGGCACGGGACCTGCCTAGTGCCCAGCAGGGGAGAGAATCCGGGCCCCCGCACCTGCTGGGGACAGAGTACTCCGGGGCTGCGGGCGCCAGTGTTCTCTGTCCTCGCGGCTTCTCTCTGGCTTCTCTCTTCTCTCTGAATTCATATATTATGCAATATTAAATATGTTTTTTTGTATTATTTAATGTACAAATACAAAATAAGCCTTGAAAAATTGTTGGCGCCCACCACACTCTTCTGAAAACCATGAATGTGCTACTGGTCACAAAAAGGTTGGAGACCACTGATCCAGGGGCTGGAAAACAAGCCTTTCATTGTGAAGCTTAAAGAGCTCACATATTCAGCTAATTGCAGAGGAGGTTGAGAAGTGATTTGGCACTCTGTAGTTAGGGTTTACACATAGAAAAGATAATAAGGGCTTTAATATAAAGATAATGTCACCCCTGCTGACAAAGACAACATAAAATCCTGCAGCTGGAAGTTGAAGGTAGACAAATTCAACCTTGAAATAAGATACATTTTCCTAGCAGTGAGGGTAATTAAATGTTGGAACAGGTTATCATAGATTATCAGGGTTGGAAGGCACCTCAGGAGGTCATCTAGTCCAACCCCCTGCTCAAAGCAGGACCAATCCCCAGATCCAGGGATTATCAGGGAAGGTAATGGACTCACCATCACATGGAATCTTTAAAATGAAATTAGATATCTTTTAAAAAGATATGCTTTTATCTGTCTGCTAGGAGAAATTCTAGACTGTGTGTAAAGGAGTCGGGCTGAATGGTCATGATGATTTCCTTTGGCCTTGGAATCTGTGAATGTATCAATCACCTGTCAAAACTTGTCAGGAGCAAGCCCCTTGCTAGTCCTGTAACCAGGGGCGGCTCTAGACATTTCGCCGCCCCAAGCACGGCGTCATGCCGCGGGGCGCGGTCTGCCGCTCGCCGGTCCCGCGGCTCCGGTGGACCTCCCGCAGGCGTGCCTGCGGAGGGTCCGCTGGTCCCGCGGCTTCGGTGGAGCCGTGGGACCAGCGGACCGTCCTCAGGCACGCCTGCGGGAGGTCCACCGGAGCCGTGGGACCGGCGGACCCTCCGCAGGCATGCCGCCGAAGGCACCCTGCCTGCCGCCCTCCCGGCGACCAGCAGAGCGCCCCCCGTGGCATGCCACCACAAGCACGCGCTTGGCGTGCTGGGGCCTGGAGCCGCCCCTGCCTGTAACACTCAAAAATGCCTAAACTCCACAGTAAAATAAACAGTTTGTGGTATGCCTTAACTGAAAGTGAAGTCAGATTGGTAGGCCCTGACTTGGGCCCGTGTGGTTGGGGTTAGAACTGGCGAGGTCGTCTCCTGTCCGTGCTTCACTAAGCACTCCCCTTAAAAGCAGCAGGCAAGCCTTCTTACCTCACCTCATGGGTCTTGTTGGTTATGCTAGTATCAGAGCCTGAGTGTCTTCTCTAGGCAGTGCTCAGAGGTCTAAATTCACTGTCGCTCTTTTCCAGGTGATACTCTTCCTTCAGGTGGAGAGGGCTGAGGGTGGTACAGCCACGCAGGAGTTGTGGCAAAATGAGTAGAACCCCATGCTGGCAGCTCCTCCAGCACAGCTGTCCTGCCCCTAGCCTTGTCCCACATGCCCCCCAGCCCGGTCCTCCAGCAGGGATGCTGCTGTACAGACCCCCTAGACAGAGGAGTTGCTGGCATGAGGCTTGGTTGCCAGCATGTCTGAAAAAAAATATTTTCTGCCGTCAGAGGGAGCTGGTTTGAAGCTCTTCTGCTGACAGTTCCCAAAGCAGGGGTGACTGAAGTGGCTATTGTGCCAGAGAGCAAGCCTCCTCTTCTCTTAGCAGCCCACACAGCAGCTGTGCCATGTCCACCCACTGGGACCCCTCCCTGCCCCCCGGTAACATGGGATGGATCATGGGGAGGGGAGACCACGGGGCTCTGGGTTGGGGGCAGGGCAGGGTCACGTGAGGATTCACGTGGGGGGGTCACATCCCCCCCCTTTAGTTGTTGCAGCATACTGGTAAGAAATGAATTCTACTTGCACCACTGGGGATTGTGTGGGTCTGCTGCTCAATGGAGAAGATTAGCTGGTAATGGAAGATGATAGGAAGGCAGAGCTACTCAATGCCTACATTCAATCTTCTCACAAAAAATTACATGTGACCAGATGACTAGCAAAGTTACCATAGACAATAAAAGGGAAAGGATGCAGATCGGGATAAGTAAAGAACATATCAGATCTTCTGATCAGTTTGAATGAATTCAAGTCAGTGGTGACAGGTGCTATTCCCCCAAGGGTACTGAAGTTATTAGCTGAAGAAATCTCGGAGCCACTGTCAAACTCATGGATGACAGGAGACATCCCGGAAGACTGGAGGAAGGATAACTTAGTGCCCATCTTTATAAAAGGGAAAAAGGAGGAGCCAGGGAATTATAGACTAGTCAACCTGACTTCGATATCTGGGAAGCTACAAGAGCACTGTATAAAGCATTCCATTTGCAAATACCTGGAGGATGAAGGGATAATCACCAGCAGCCAGTTTGAATTTATGAAGAATAAATCATGCCAAACCAGTCTGATTTCCTTCTTTGACAGGGTAACTGTTTTGGTGGATAGGGGGAATGCAGTGTACATAATATACCTGGACTTCAGCAAGTTTTTGACACAGTCCCACATGACATTCTGATAAGTATGTTGGAGAAATGCAGGCTTGACAGAACTATCATTAAGTGGATACATAATTGGATAAACAACTGCAAATAAAGAGAAGCTATTAATGGAATGATGTCAGATTGGAGGGAGGTCTCAAGTGGGGTTCCACAAGGATCTGTTTTGGGTCCAGTGTTTAACATCTTTATTAATTACCTAGATGTAGGAATAGAGAGCATCCTGATCTAGTTTGCAGATGACACAAAGCTGGGGGAGAGGTTGCCAACACTTTTGGAGGATAGAGCTAAAATTCAGAGGGGTCTTGATAAATAGGAAAACTGGGCTTTAGACAACAAAATGGTATTCAACAAAGACAAATGTGAAGTGCTACACTTAGGGAAGAATAACCAAATGCACAAATTCAGAATGGAGCTAACTGACTTAGCAGCAGCACTGCTGAGTAGGATCTGGGAGTTGTGGTGGATCATAACCTCAAAATGAAGAACTGGAGATACTTAGATGTTGCTAATGTCCAATGCCCCCTGCAAATGGAAGAGAACTGAGCAGATGAGATATGCACAGTTGATCCCAACAGGTGATCCATGCTGCAGAGGAAGGTGGAAAAATACCAAAAAATCCCTGCCAATTTCCAGCCCCAAATTTAGCAATCAAACTGACCCTGAGCATGTGAGCAAGACACACCAGCCAAGAATCAAAGAAAAAGGATTCTTTGTACCACTTCAGAGCACTGGTCTATCTCGTGTAGTGTCCTGTCTCCAGTTGTGGCCAATCTCTGGTGCATCAGAGGAAGGCAAAACAGACCCTAGAACACTTCTGGCCAATTGTGCATCGGGAGAAAACTCCCTCCTGACCCCTGCACACGACTAGCTGAAGCGTGAGATTTGATTATAGTCATTATCTTAATACAGAGCAGCAAGTGTTAAGTGTTTAGGGGGCTGGAGCACATGATTTATGAGGAGAGGCTGAGGGAACTGGGATCGTTTAGTCTGCAGAAGAGAAAAATGAGGGGGGATTTGATAGCTGCTTTCAACTACCTGAAAGGGGGTTCCAAAGAGGATGGATCTAGATTGTTCTCAGTGGTATCTGATGACAGAACAAGGAGCAATGGTCTCAAGTTGCAGTGGGGGAGGTTTAGGTTGAATATTAGGAAAAACTTTTTCACTCAGAGAGTGGTGAAGCACTGGAATGGGTTCCCTAGGGAGGTGGTGGAATCTCCTTCCTTAGAGGTTTTTTAAGGTCAGGCTTGACAAAGCCCTGGCTGGGATGATTTAGTTGGGTTTGGTCCTGCTTTGAGCAGGGGGTTGGACTAGATGACCTCCTGAGGTCCCTTCCAACCCTGAGATTCTATGATTCTAAGAGCATGTTGAGGGCAATGCAGGCAATCCTGTTCTCCCCAGGTCCCATGAAAAAAGGGGATGGGTATGGTGTGGGACAGTGTATACCAGGTCTTCTCTGTCCCCTGTTGGAGCGATCACCACAAACCTCCGATGGGAGACGGAGGCATATAGCTGCATGGAAGGGCTGGGGGCGGGGCTAGAGGCAGAGCAGCCATGCAGGAGGTGCTGCATGTTCTGAACCTTTCACCACTGTGGTTCCCAGGAGAGCCCTGTGGTTCAGGGCTCTCCCAGGAACTACAGCGGCAAAAGGAGCAGAACGCTCCAGCGCAGCTGTACTGCCCCCCAGCCCTGTCCTCCGGTGAGGCTGCTGTATAGACCCCAGACAGGAGGCGCAGGCACCAGGGGCGGCTCCAGGCACCAGCGCACCAAGTGTGTGCCTGGGGCGGCAAGCCGGTCACTGTGAGGGTGGCAGTCAGGCTGCCTTCGGTGGCATGCCTGTGGGAGAGCCGCCGGTCCCGTGGTTTTGGCAGCAGTTTGGCAGTAGGTACGCTGAAGGCGCGGGACTGGCAGACCTCCCACAGGCACGCCGCCGAATCCGTGGTACCAGTGGATCTCCCACAGGCATGCTGCCGAAAGCCGCCTGACTGCTGTGCTTGGGGCGGCAAAATACATAGAACCGCCCCTGGCGGGCATGCAGCTGTGCTGAAGGGCTGGAGACGGTACAGCTGTGCAGGAGGAGCTGCTGGTGTGGGGCCGCCGTGTTCTGCTCTTCCTGTGTCTTTCTGGTACACTGTACTGCCTATAAATAGCTTACCGTATTGCCCTATTTGCGCCACTGACCATCCCTGATCTTTCCTTTTGGTCTAACATATTTGAGAACCCCTTCTTGTTGTCTCTAACGTCCCTTGCCTGTTATAATTCATTCTTTGCCTTCGCTTTCCCAGTTTTGTCCCTACATGCTTGCGCTATTCCTATGTATACCTCCTTGGTGATGTAGAACTGATAAATGAAATTGTTTTTAATTGTTCACTTTATTAATGTAACGTCATAAGTAAAGTTTTGTGAATGAAACAATGTTCACTCATAAAACCAGTTACCCCAATAGCTGGCTAATTGACAATAAAAATGCTTGTTAAGAGCCATAGCTGTTCAGTCAGCTGCCTTTGTAAGTTTCACTATCAGTCCAATTCCTGCTTAAATCACTGAGACTTGCACTGTTTCAGTATTGTAACTTCTGTTCACCATTTATTACACTTGCCTACATTGTAACTTCTGTTTACTATTTGCCATATTGTAATTCAAACCCCATTTTAAAACACTCACTCCATTTTGTAAAAACTTCCTCCAACCATCATTTTTGCAAATACTGCTGTAATCTTGTTAGTTTAGATGTGTGACTGAGGTATGTACGGATGATGGAATCAACCTCCAGCCCCAGCCTGTCCTGATGAAATAGAGTTCGAACACCACCGGCTGAAGATGCAGACAAGAGCCCTAACAAAGTAAGAAGATTCCACCCTAAAAAGAAAAGGTACAATAGAAGGAAGATCAAAGCCAGGTCCGAGGCTGAAAGTCAGGCCTGCAATTGACGGGTGATCAATCACCAATCCCAGAGGCAGCCTGACACAGCAAGACCTATAGACTCTGGATTCAAACTAAAGCCTACAAAAAGGATGGGTGAGATGGAAGACTTTGGAGGGTAACATTCTGCTGCCAACATGGAAGGGCATCGGTGCATGCCCAGAGACCCAGCTTGTCCTTGTGCTCGGCTTTTCTGGCCAGTTACCGCCACAAGCTACGAACCCAAGCTGCAAAATCAAGCCACGAACTCAAGCTATGTTCAGGACTGGTAACTATGCAGCAGCTGCAGAACATCTGATGGATATATATGTGTGTGTGTGTGTGTGTGTGTGTGTGTGTGTGTGTGTGTGTGTGTGTGTGTGTGTGTGTGTGTGTGTATAAGGAATAAGATATTAGTTATTGGTCATAAATCAAATTATCATAATAAATGTGGCATCTTTGTCTTGCCCCCTGAAAAGATCCTGTGTAGTTTTGTCTGTACAACAGTGACATGCCCCTCCTTCCATTTCCTGGATGTATCCCTTTTGGTTTTTATATAGCTATCTCCTTGTGCAGACACATTGCCCTTCTGTGGCTCTTCTTATCTTTCCTCTGTATTGGTATAGCCTGACATTGAGCCTCTAGCATTACATCTTTTAGGAACTGCCAGCCCCCTTCAACTCCTTTTCCTCCTAACTGGTCTTTCCATGGGACCTTGCCTACTATTTCTCTGAGTTGGTTGAAATCCACTTTTCTGAAGCCCAGTGTCCTTGTTTTGCTGTTCTTATGTCCTCCTTTCCTTAGGATTTTGAATCCTATCAGACCATGATCACTTCCTCCAAGTTCCTGATCACCTTTTCGTTCTCAACCAGTTCATCCTTGTTGGTCAAAACCAGATCCAAAATGGAGGACCCTCTAGTTGTTTCCTCAATTTTCTGAATCAGAAAGCTGTCCCCTACACATGCTAAGAACTTGCAGGACATACTATGTTTTGCTGTAATAGTCTTCCAACGGCTATCAGGGAAGATAAAATCCCCCATTAATACTAGCTCATGTGTGTTAGCTAATCTTGTTACCTGCCTGTAGACTAACTAATCCACTTCCTCTTCCTGATTTGTTGGTCTATAATAGACCCCCACCATAACATCGCTGCTATTCTTTTCCCTTTTTATCCCCACACAGGGACTCTGAGTAGTTCGGTTGCTCACTTCCTCTTGAATCTCAGAGCAAGCGTATATATTCTTGACATATAGCAAATTCCTGACTCCTCTTTCTTTTTTCCCATATCCATCCTTTTGGAACAAGCTATATCCCTCAATGCTGATACTCCAATTATGGGAGTTGTCCCACCAAGTCTCTGTAATGCCAATTAAGTCATAATTTTCTTCATATACCATGACTTCCAGTTCATCCTGCTTGATCCCCATACTCCTTGCATTTGTATACAGGCATCAAAGATATTTTGAAGACTACCCTGTTTTTCTTCTTGCCTTTTTAATACAATTGTGGTTTCTAGACCCTTCTCCAGAAATTAGTCCCTTTCCCTTGTCCTCATTACTTGAGCCTAGATGCACATTGGCCAGATATTTGTCACCATCCCTCATAAGACCTAGTTTAAAGCTCTCCTTATCAGGTTAGCCAGACAATCCATCTAGTTTCAGATCTTCTAACCCTTCTCTTACCCTACACTTCTAAATAGAACACTCTGTTTCCTATATATTCTTCTGATCTTTTTCACATGCCCAAACCATCTTAACCTGGATCCCCTTCACTTTTCTATAATTGGTATGACCTTCACACATCCCTTTATTCATTCAAAATATGGTCAAGCATCCATCTTAACATTTTCATTTCCTCTGTATTCAAGATCTGTTCCTGTCTTTTCCTCAGTGCTCAGTATTCAGAGCCATTCAAAAGAGCAAGCCTAATTACAGTCTTGCAGATCTTACTTTTCAATTTGATAGGCATTCTCCTATTGTACATCATTCTGCTCTCTTCTCTTCATTTAGTCCATGCCTTTACTGTTATGCTGATAATTTGTCATTGAATTCACCATTATACTATACTATCAAACCTATGTACTTGAACTTCTGTACCTTTGATAGTGGCTGGCACCCCAGACTTACAGTCTTGCCATCTTTCTGCAAGGTATCATCAAATCCTCAGACCATAAACTGTTATTTCTGCTGATTTTCATGCCATTTCTTTTCTGTACACACCTCCATCTCTCTATATCATCTTCCACTTCCTATTTGCTCTCTCACACAAGCACTTTCATTTGACTGTATTAAAATGCATTTAGTTGGATTGTGACCATTTAACCAGGTAATTCAGATCACTGTAACCATAACACTGCTCTACAGCCAAAATGCTTCTGAAATAAATGTAGTCAAACTTTACTAATTCTGGGTCACTGAGAACGAAAATGATGCTTAAAATTGTTGATTGGCTCTAGTTTTCAAGTTATGCTATTGGGTCAGTATATACGACCCTGGACTTGGGAATAGCGGAGGATAAGTGAGTTATAAAGGGAAGGGATCTCAATTTAAACTAGAAATGACTAAAATACATCTTTGACTGGATCTATGAATAAATCTATGACGGGGTTTGGACAGTACTTGCTTTTTAGGCAAAACAATGAATGATGCAATCTGAAGCTGGTATTGCGTCATACATGATATGAATTGCATCATGTTATTCCTAGAAGTCATGGATGATGCAATCATAACAAAGCTTACATCACTCTGCTGAACAAATTGCCCTATATCAGCTCTAGAAATCATACAGTGTCATGCTCTCTTATTTGTCAGTGTTTGATTTTGCAAAGGGACACATTTCTGTTTAGCCAAAGTGAGCAGAGATGCCTCGTACTTGTGTGAACAGTGCAGATAACTTCTGCTATGTTTGTGGTGAAGTGACTTTTGCATCACAAAAGCGCAGTATAACCACTATGGTTAAGAAAGCCTATCACCTTTATTTTGGCTGCAAAATTGGAGATCAGGACAAGAGGTGGGCCCCACACATATGCTGCAACACTTGTGTAACAAATCTTCACCAGTGGTTGAACAGGAAAAGGAAATCTATGCCTTTTGCAGTGCCAATGATTTGGAGAGAGCCAACAGATCATAGCAGCAATTGTTACTTCTGCATGGTGCCTCCAGTTGGGAAAGGTGTGTCAAAGAAGAAAAAGTGGACTGTGCATTATCCAAACATTCCATCAGCTATACGCCCAGTACCCCACGGAGAAGGACTGCCGGTTCCTGATGCACCAGAATCACTCTCACTTGAGTCAGATGAGGAAGAGGAAGAGGATGAAACTTCTGGTCCTGAACCATCAATGTCACAGGACCCACATTTTCTCCCATCCTCCTTCTCTGAACCACACCTCATAACACAAGGTGAACTGAATGACCTTGTCAGGGATTTGAAACTACCCAAGAGTAAGGCAGAGCTGTTGGGCTCCAGACTACAGCAGTGGAATCTCCTGGCAGGTGATGTTAGGGTTTCCATGTTCCGTGACCGTCAAAAGGATCTTGTCCCATTCTTCTTCATGGAAGGTGATCTTGTAGCCTGCAACAACATCGATGGTGTGATGGCAGCCCTCAACATCGTTAACGATCCAGATGAGTGGAGACTGTTCATTGATTCATCGAAGACGAGTCTTAAAGCTGTTTTACTGCATAATGGCAATGTTTTGCCATCAATTCCAGTTGGTCATGCAGTCCATATGAAGGAAACCTATGACAACATGAAACAACTTTTGAGGTGCATAAACTATGACCAACATCAGTGGCAGCTTTGTGGCGATTTGAAGGTTGTTGCTCTCTTGCTTGGTCTGCAGACTCGATACACAAAGTACTGCTGTTTTCTCTGTGAATGGGATAGCCGTGCAAGAGATTCCCACTACATCAAGAAAGATTGGCCACTCCGACAGTCATTGGCACCTGGGAGGAGGAGTGTTCAGTATCCACCACTTGTTGAATCAAGGAAGATTTTGTTACCATCCTTACACATCAAGCTGGGTCTGATGAAGAACTTTGTCAAGGCCATTGACAAAACACAAGCAGCTTTCAAGTACCTCCGTGGAAAATTTCCAAGGTTAAGTGAAGCTAAGATAAAGGAAGGTGTCTTTGTTGGTCCTCAGATTCGTGAACTTCTTTGAGATGATGCATTTGACCATGCACTGCGTGGCAAGGAAAAGACGGCATGGAAAGCCTTCCAGTTAGTGGCAATAAATTTTCTCGGAAACAACAAGGCAGACAACTACAGGTTGTTGGTGGAAAACCTCCTCAAGGCATACAAAAGCCTTGGTTGCAACATGTCACTAAAGATACATTTTTTGTACTCTCATCTAGATTTTTTTCCACCAAACTGCGGAGCAGTGAGCGACGAGCACGGCGAGTGATTTCACCAGGACATTGCAACAATGGAGAAACGCTATCAGGGCAAATGGAGCCCATCAATGCTTGCAGACTATTGCTGGACAGTGACAAGAGATGCTCCATTTAATGAATACAAGAGACAAGCCAAGAAGCGCCGAGTAGACACTGAATAGGACTAAACTATGTACATAATAGTTTTTTGCCTTTTGTTTCATAATAAATTTTAGTTATATAACCCTTTTGCTGATTTTTAAAGTGTTACATAAACAGGACAGGTGAAATATCATGTAAAGCAACCATAAACACATGAAAAGACCTAGGTTTACAATTTATGATTAAAACTCTACTATCTACACAATATACATAGACATAAAATGTAAAAACTTACATAACAGGGAGTTTCGCAAGGGAGTTCTCCAGGTGAAGGAGGAGCTAATACAGCATCTGTGGGGTAAGTGACTGTGGGAGTTCTCCAGGTGAAGGAGGAGCTAATACAGCATCTGTGGGGTAAGTGACTGTCTGTAGTGTGTGTTTGTTTGTGTTTGGGGGTTACTTGCTGTGTGCTGAGCTTGTGTTTGTCAGTCTGTTTGTTTGGTTGTTTGAGGGACCGTGTGCTCTGGCTGGCAGTTGGAGGCAGGTTTGAAAGCTTGAAGCCTCTGGTAATTGGCTGAGCCTTAATCAGTGGGCGGGGCATTCACTCAGGCCAGGGCTTTATAAAGCCGCACACAAGCGACCAGGGAGCTTTGCGAACAGGGAGTTTAGAAGAGGAGTGGGAAGGGAGTGGGAGTACCTCGCCGGCCGTAACCCCTTCCCCGTGCCCCCCCCCCCCCCAAAACCCTAAAACCTGTAAACCGAACCACATTCCAAAACTCCTTTCTGTAAACCACCCTTCCACTAACTAGGAGACAATGCAGGCAGAAGCCCAGCAGCAGAGTGGGGGCTATCCAGTTTATTGCACTGAGTGTTGCATGTATGATTACCTGCCCTGTGGGCTGGTGGCGTATGTGTGCAGTCGGTGCAAGGAGCTCCTGGCCCTCAGAGACCATGTACGGACTTTGGAGGCCAGGGTGGCGGAACTGGAGGAGCTAAGAGAGGCAGAGAGGTATGTTGAAGAGGCTTTCCGGGACACTGTAGAATTGTCCCACCTCCGCTCAGACAGCTCCTGTGCTGTTGAGGAGGAAGAACGGTCCAGGGAAGTAGAGCAGTCAATGGGAGCAGAGGGAAACCTTCCCGTAGTTGGGACCCTCCTTCCAGATGGTGCTGGGGTTGCCTCTCACACTGAGGTTGCCTCTCCGGGGGAGGGAACTCCAGTTTCTAGGAAAAGGCAGGTGTTAGTAATGGGAGATTCGATTATTAGAAATGTAGAAAGCTGGGTTTGTGATGACCGGGAGAAATGTATGGTGACTTGCCTGCCTGGTGCGAAGGTTGCGGATCTCTCGAGGCATCTAGATAGACTTATGTGTAGTGCTGGGGAGGAGCAGGGCCGCCCAGAGGGGGGGGCAAAGGGGGCAATTTGCCCCGGGCCCCGGGCTCCGCAGGGACCCCCAAGAGAAGAGCGGAGGCTCCCGCCTCCGCCCCTCTCCTGGAGCCTCAGCGTCTCCGTCGGAGCCCCTGAGCCCCGCCCCACTCAGAGACGGTCCCACCCCAGCCCCGGCCCCAGCCTCTTACCGAGCACGTCTCTGGCGGGGCCTGAGCTCCGTCCCGCTCAGAGCCGCGTGGTGAGGGGGGCGGGGCTGGGAGCTCCAACGGGGCCTGAGCCCCGCCCCGCTCAGAGCGCCGTGGGGAGGGGGCGGGGCAGCTGCCTCCGCTCGGCGTGGAGCTCACAGCCCCGCCCCCTCACCACGCGGCTCTGAGCAGGACGGAGCTCAGGCCCCGCCGGAGACGTGCTCGGTAAGAGGCTGGGGCCGGGGCCGGGACCGGGGCGGGGGGGAGGAGCGGGACCGTCGGGGCCGGGGGCGGGAGCGGGGGCGGGGGGTGAGCGGGACCCGCCGCCGCCGCCGAAGCGCAGCCCGGTCTTCAGCGGTGGGGGGCCCCTTCTGTTCCGGGCCCCGCCGCCTAAGTGCCCAGAAGGCCCGCGGCGGGGACCCCCCCCCCGCCACCGAATTACCGCCGAAGACCGGGCTGCGCTTCGGCGGCGGGTCCCGCTTTGGCGGTAATTCGGCGGCGGGGGGCTCCCGCCGCGGGTCTTCGGGGCACTTTGGCGGCGGGTCCCGGAACGGAAGGGCCCCCCCGCCGCCGAAGACCCCGGGCCCCCGGAATCCTCTGGGCGGCCCTGGGGAGGAGCCGGTGGTCGTGGTACATGTAGGTACCAATGACATAGGGAAGGGTAGGAGAGATGTCCTGGAAGCCAAATTTAGGCTGCTAGGGAAGAGACTGAAATCCAGGACCTCTATGGTGGCATTTTCAGAAATGCTCCCAGTTCCACGTGCAGGGCCAGGTAGGCAGGCAGAGCTTCAGAGTCTCAATGCGTGGATGAGATGATGGTGTAGAGAGGAGGGGTTCACGTTCATTAGGAACTGGGGAAACTTCTGGGATGGGAGAAGCCTATACAGGAGAGATGGGCTCCACCTAAACCAAAGTGGAACCAGACTGCTGGCACTAAACATTAAAAAGGTTGTAGAGCAGTTTTTAAATTAGGAGATGGGGGAAAGCCGACTGCTGCAGAGGAGCGTGTGGATTGGACACAGACTTCTCTTAGGGGAGAGTCTGATGATAGAGAATCTCCAGGTTACAGTCAGGAGCAGAGGACTGAAAAGTATAATGTAAGGGCCGGATCAGATGATAAACAGTCACATAAAAAAGAATCTGGCACATCAGAAAAAGGCAGGCTAATAAACAGGGACAAGTTTTTAAAGTGCTTGTACACAAATGCCAGAAGTCTAAATGATAAGATGGGTGGACTAGAGTGCCTTGTGATAAAGGAGGATATAGATATAATAGGCATCACAGAAACCTGGTGGACTGAGAGCAATCAATGGGACACAATCATTCCGGGGTACAAAATATATCGGAAGGACAGAACAGGTCGTGCAGGGGGAGGAGTGGCACTATATGTGAAAGAAAGTGTAGATTCAAATTAAGTAAAAATCTTAAGCGAATCCACATGTTCCATAGAGTCTCTATGGATAGAAATTTCATGTTCTAGTAAAAATATAACGTTAGGGATCTATTATCGACCACCTGACCAGGACAGTAATAGTGATGATGAAATGCTAAGGGAGATTAGAGAGGCTATCAAAATTAAGAACCCAATAATAGTGGGGGATTTCAATTATCCCCATATTGACTGGGAACATTTCACTTCAGGACGAAATGCAGAGATAAAATTTCTTGATACTTTAAATGACTGTTTCATGGAGCAGCTGGTACGGGAACCCACAAGGGGAGAGGCAACTCTAGATTTAATCCTGAGTGGAGCGCAGGAGCTGGTCCAAGAGGTAACTATAGCAGGACCGCTTGGAAATAGTGACCATAATACAATAGCATTCAACATCCCTGTGGTGGGAAGAACACCTCAACAGCCCAACACTGTGGCATTTAATTTCAAAAGGGGGAAGTATACAAAAATGAGGGGGTTAGTTAGACAAAAGTTAAAAGGTACAGTGACTAAAGTGAAATCCCTGCAAGTTGCATGGGCCCTTTTTAAAGACACCATAATAGAGGCCCAACTTCAATGTATAGCCCAAATTCAGAAAAACAGTAAAAGAACTAAAAAAGAGCCACCGTGGCTTAAGAACCATGTAAAAGAAGCAGTGAGAGATAAAAGGACTTCCTTTAAAAGGTGGAAGTCAAATCCTAGTGAGGCAAATAGAAAGGAGCACAAACACTGCCAACTTAAGTGCAAGAGTGTAATATTAAAAGCCAAAGAGGAGTTTGAAGAACGGCTAGCCAAAAACTCCAAAGGTAATAACAAAATGTTTTTTAAGTACATCAGAAGCAGGAAGCCTGCTAAACAACCAGTGGGGCCCCTTGACGATCAAAATACAAAAGGAGCGCTTAAAGACGATAAAGTCATTGCGGAGAAACTAAATGGATTCTTTGCTTCAGTCTTCACGGCTGAGGATGTTAGGGAGATTCCCAAACCTGAGCTGGCTTTTGTAGGTGACAAATCTCATGAACTGTCACAGATTGAAGTGTCACTAGAGGAGGTTTTGGAATTAATTGATAAACTCAACATTAACAAGTCACCGGGACCAGATGGCATTCTCCCAAGAGTTCTGAAAGAACTCAAATGTGAAGTTGCGGAACTATTAACTAAGGTTTGTAACCTGTCCTTTAAATTGGCTTCGGTACCCAATGACTGGAAGTTAGCTAATGTAACACCAATATTTAAAAAGGGCTCTAGGGGTGATCCCGGCAATTACAGACTGGTAAAGTCTAACGTCGGTACTGGGCAAATTAGTTGAAACAATAGTAAAGAATAAAATTGTCAGACACATAGAAAAACAAACTCTTGAGCAATAGTCAACATGGTTTCTGTAAAGGGAAATCGTGTCTTACTAATCTATTAGAGTTCTTTGAAGGGGTCAACAAACATGTGGACAAGGGGGATCCGGTGGACATAGTGTACTTAGATTTCCAGAAAGACTTTGACAAGGTCCCTCACCAAAGGCTCTTACGTAAATTAAGCTGTCATGGGATAAAAGGGAAGGTCCTTTCATGGATTGAGAACTGGTTAAAGGACAGGGAACAAAGGGTAGGAATTAATGGTAAATTCTCAGAATGGAGAGGGGTAACTAGTGGTGTTCCCCAAGGGTCAGTCCTAGGACCAATCCTATTCAATTTATTCATAAATGATCTGGAGAAAGGGGTAAACAGTGAGGTGGCAAAGTTTGCAGATGATACTAAACTACTCAAGATAGTTAAGACCAAAGGAGATTGTGAAAAACTTCAAAAAGATCTCTCTAAACTAAGTGATTGGGCAACAAAATGGCAAATGAAATTTAATGTGGATAAATGTAAAGTAATGCACATTGGAAAAAATAACCCCAACTATACATACAACATGATGGGGGCTAATTTAGCTACAACGAGTCAGGAAAAAGATCTTGGAGTCATCGTGGATACTTCTCTGAAGATGTCCACGCAGTGTGCAGAGGCGGTCAAAAAAGCAAACAGGATGTTAGGAATCATTAAAAAGGGGATAGAGAATAAGACTGAGAATATATTATTACCCTTATATAAATCCATAGTACGCCCACATCTCGAATACTGTGTACAGATGTGGTCTCCTCACCTCAAAAAAGATATTCTAGCACTAGAAAAGGTTCAGAAAAGGGCAACTAAAATGATTAGGGGTTTAGAGAGGGTCCCATACGAGGAAAGATTAAAGAGGCTAGGACTCTTCAGCTTGGAAAAGAGAAGGGGAGACATGATAGAGGTATATAAAATCATGAGTGATGTTGAGAAAGTGGATAAGGAAAAGTTATTTACTTATTCCCATAATACAAGAACTAGGGATCACCAAATGAAATTAATAGGCAGCAGGTTTAAAACAAATAAAAGGAAGTTCTTCTTCACGCAGCGCACAGTCAACTTGTGGAACTCCTTACCTGAGGAGGTTGTGAAGGCTAGGACTATAACAGCGTTTAAAAGGGGACTGGATAAATTCATGGTGGCTAAGTCCATAAATGGCTATTAGCTAGGATGGGTAAGAATGGTGTCCCTAGCCTCTGTTCGTCAGAGGATGGAGATGGATGGCAGGAGAGAGATCACTTGATCATTGCCTGTTAGGTTCACTCCCTCTGGGGCACCTGGCATTGGCCACTGTCAGTAGACAGATACTGGGCTAGATGGACCTTTGGTCTGACCCGGTACGGCCTTTCTTATGTTCTTATAACTTAGAAACAGTAGCCAGTTGTTTTAATTGTCATATTTGAATTCAGCACATCAAAATACATCATAAATAGCACATTTTATCTCTGAAGCAGACGACGTCTCAAAAATTGTAGACCAGTGAATCAGTCCTCCTCATTATTGACTACACCACCAATCTTTGTGTCATCTGCAAATTTTACCAGCAAAGATTTTATATCATCACCTAGATCACCTGATAAATTATATAGCATTGGACCAAGAACCAATTTCTGGGAGACCCAGCTCGTTGATGTTTTCCCATTAACTCTATTTTCAGATCTGCAAAGGAGCCAGTTTTTAATCTATTGAACATGTGCCCTATTAATGACATATAATGCAAGATTTTTCATCAAAATGTCAGGTGATACTAAGTCAAATGCCTTGGAGAAAAATTAACATTAGTGGTTTGGTGAGCTCCTCAGCTAGTTCCTTTAAGACTCTTGGATGTAAGTTATCCAGGTGTATTGATATGAAACTAATTTCACAGATGCTGCCTCATATCCTTCTTTGTTAAGGAAGTAAAGTAAAGTACATCCTTTGTTAAGGATGTAAACTTTCATCCACAATATCATATGGGATGGAAACACCCTCCTACTCCAAATACAGAACAGAACAGAAATAGCTTTTGAACACTTCTGCCTTTTCTTCATCACCATTCACAATTTTACTATCTACATCTAGCAACAGACCTATAGCTGACCTCAGGAATGTTAATCTTACATTGTAAAAATCCCTTCTTATTGTTTTTAACCTTATTAGCTATTGATAGTTCATTGGCTCCTTTAGCTTCCCTTATCAGTCACCTACATTTTTTAACTTGTCATTTATATTCATTGTAATTTACTTCCCCTTTTTTCCCATTCTTGTTATATTAATCTACTTTTTAATCATCGCTTCCACATACTTTTTTAAAACCAGGATGGCTTCTTGCCCAAAGTAACTTCTTTTCATGTCTGTGGAATTGTGGGTTTTGGAGCAACCAGTAGGATGTCCTTGAACAATCTCCAGTTTTTGTTCACATTTCCCATTTTAAATTTGTTACCACTCAATTGCCAACAATGGCTTTAAGCTTTGGAAAAATTAGCCCTTTTAAAGTTGCAGATATACATATTATTGGGTGGTGCTATATTCTGTTTCCACAAAGTAAATGCAACAAGATCATGATCACTGGTACCTAGGCAACCACTAATTTTTAGGTCAGTGATTAACTCTTCTTCATCCATCACAATGAGGATGAGTAATGAATTACCCCTGGTGGGTGCAGACTTTGTGTGAAGAAGTTATCAGCGATTATTGCTAGAAACTGTACGGAAGTTGTGTTACTGGCTACATGAGATGCCCAGCAAATGTCCTGCAGGTTAAAGTCCACCCATGGTAACAGTTTTTCTTCCTAGACATTATGGACAGATGCTTATGGAGCAGTTCATCCTGTTCACTAGTGAGATTTGGTGGTATGTAATAGATGACCATCAGGAACCATCTTTAGTTTTACTAATTAGACCTTAATCCATAAGCATTTGAGGTCCCATGATTCTAAATAATCTATAACTCTCTAAAAGGCAATGGTGTCTCTAATGTGTTAGAAGTATAATTGGCACAGAACAGTCTAAGTTATTTAGTGAAATATATTGTACTCTTATTATAACCAGCAAATCCACTGCCATCTTTTAAATACCAGGACAGAATATGCTTAAGACAAGAAAATAATAAAACCGGAGTTTCTGGAAAGGTAAAATAGCATGACCAGGAATGCTCGACACAGAAGACAGATACAACTAGCATGGCTGAAATATAATGAAATTAAAGAATAAACCGAGACACTGATGCAATTTCAATATTTTAAAGATCTGTATTCACATTCACAATCCCAGCCTCATATTAAAATCTCTGCATTGCTTTGCCTTTATCAACATCTTGTTTCCTCCACTCCCAACCTACATGTCCACAAATTCAGCTAGTCTTATTATTCCCTCTGTCTCCTTCTCCCCCCACATCCCCTATAACTAAAATAGCCTCCCTGATCTTATATCCAATGGAACATAACCATCCTCCTTCAGATACTTCAGCGATGGGAGGCTCTATAAGCAGCATAGACAGAGCTTCCTCCTCTCTACAGCATGTCATAAAATTGGAATTGTCCATTCTTGTTTTTATCTTTTCAAAGTTTAGCTTTAAGGCAGTATCAAGACATTTCCATTCCCTCTCGCATGCCCCCCAAAAACATGGTAGGCATTGTACAGAGTAACAGACAGGACCTGCCCTGTAGAGTTTACAATCCAAATAGACAAGACAGACACAGAGTGGGGAAAAGGGGTATAACACACAGAGGGCTTGTCTTCACTACCGCACTAAACTGGCACCACTACAATCAATGCAGTGGCGTTTGATTTACAGGTTTGGTGAGGATGTGATAAATCGAGGGGAGAATGCTCGCCCATTGACGTAATTAATCCACCTCAATGAGAGGTGAAAGCTGTGTTGACAGGAGACAGTCTCCCGCCAACATAGCTACACCACGTTAAGTTGATGTAAATTATGTCGCTTAGAGGGGTGGGGTTTTTAAACCCCAGAGCGATGTAACTTACTTCAATGTAAGTGGTAGTGTAGACAAGGCCAGAGTGAACAATGTGATAGCAGCAAATGTAATGGTTACAAATTCCTATGCTCTGTGTTAGCCCCACTACTCCCATGGTACTGCAAGTCATACTCAGCCAGGAAAGCAATATAACTGGCCCCTGGTTATCACCCCAACTTGTTCACACCACACTAGACACACAACCTCCTCTGAGCTTGCCACTGATGCCGTTCTTGGAACATAAGAATGGCCATACTGGGTCACACCAATGGTCCATCTTGTTACGTAGCAGCTCTGTGTTCTTGGGGAACCAGGGCACAGTACCCAGCCTATCTGACTCACAAAAAACCATCCCTTGGCCCCCACACCCCCAGCCTTTGCTTAAACCAAATCTGTATCAGAAGAAAGACTTACAAAAAGCAATGAAAAGGCAGTGGGAGACACATTTAAACCCTTGGGATAAGGATGACAGAATTAAGGAAACTCCCCTAGCCTCATTTGCATCAAAGATGGGTCAAGGAGGCATCTCCATTAGCATATAGAATGAAGAACAGAGATTCCAAGGCAAGAACAACATGGAACTCTGGGACCAGAAAAACAGGGAAGCACGGCATGATGGGGGATCTCTGCTCCAGATGTTAATGAACCCATGCTGCACACACACAGCTCAGTAGTTATCAGACCTATTCTAGTAATAAATTCTGCCTCCTTTATGCAATGGAAGACAGCTTGGAGGTGCTCCAGGTGTTCTGCCCATGAATCTGAGAATATGGCCACACCGTCAAGGTAGGCGACTGCAAATTCCCCAAATCCAGCCAGAAGATTATCTACCAGTCTCTGGAAGGTGGTTGGTGCATTTTGCAGTCTGAAAGGGGGCACATTAATTCATACAGCTCTACCTGGGTGATGAAGGCTGACCTTTCCTTGGCTGGGTCATCTAGCAGCACTTGCCAGTACTCCTTAGTTAAGTCTCATCTGTGTGTGGCATTGGATAGTATTCTAGGTGAGTTACAGCAGTTAGCTTACAGTAGTCCCACGCAAAAGTGGATTTTGCCATTGGGTTTGGAAACCAAAACTACTGGAGAGGCCCATGCACTCTCATAGGGGCAGTTTACACCCATCTGTAACATGTCCTTGACCTCCCTTTCTATTGCAGTTTTGGTTTGAGAAGCCATTTGGTAGGGTTGAGCTCTAATTGGGTGAGCATCACCTGTGTCAATGAAGTGGTACACCCTTTCTGTCTGTCCTGGGGTGGCTGAAAACATCGTCGAGAAGCTGGTGCACAGCTCCTGGATTTGCTGTTGCTGCTTACGCCCACGGATTATGGAAAGGCTCACCTCTTCTACGCCACTGTTGTTTTTCCTTCATAGTAGACTCCTTCATGCCACTCAGCATTGTTTCTCTCCTGGGCTGTAAACTGGAGAGCCTTGATTTCTTGGTAATAGAAGGGTTTTAGAGAATTAACATGGTATACTTTAGGTTTTAGGGTAGGGTTTGGGAATGCTATGAGGTAATTAACAGCTCCCAGGCACTCTCAGACCATAAATGGCCCTTCCCACGACGCTTCCATCTTATTGGCCTGGAGCGCTTTCAGGACCATGACTTGGTCACCTACTTTGAAGGAACGCTCTCTGGCATGTTTATCATACCAGGCCTTTTGCTCTTGTTAAGCATCCTGTAGGTTCTCTCGAGCAAGGGCTAGAGAGTCTTTGAGGGTGTTTTGCAGATTGGTTACAAAGTCCAAAATATTAGTTCCTGGAAATGATGTAACCCCCTCCCATTGCTGCTTCACCAACTGTAATGGCCCCTTAACTTCGTGGCCATAAATGAGTTCAAAGGGTGAAAATCCCAAACTGGGATGTGGTACAGCCCTGTAGGCAAAGGGCAACTAGGTCCCAATCATTGGAGTGCTCAGTCACAAATTTACGTACCATGGCCCCCAAAGTCTCATTAAACTTCTCTACTAGGCCACTTGTTTGATGGTGGTACAGGGTGGTAACCAAGTGGTTCACCCCATGAGTTTCCCAAAGGCTTTTCATGGTCCCTGCCAAAAAGTTAGTTCCCGAATCCATAAGGATGTTGGAGGGCCAACCTACCCTGGGAAAAATGTCTGCCAATGCCTGGCTCACGCTTTTAGCCCTGGTGTTGCTTAGAGCTACTGCTTCTGGCCACCAGGTGGCAAAATCCATGAAGGTCAGTATGTATTGCTTTCCTCTGGGTATCTTCTTAGGGAAAGGACCCAGAAAATCCACAGCTACATGCTGAAATGGAACCTCACTTATGGGGAGTGGCTGGAGAGGGGTCTTGACCTAGTCTTGGGGCTCTCACCCTCTGGCACCTCACAAGACCAGACATGGGTAGAAACAGCCTTGCCCATTCCCTCCCAGGGGAATAATTTCCCCAAACGGTCCTTGGTCCTGTTCACCCCAGGATGGCCACTAGGGTGATCTTGGGCTAAGCTCAAGAGCTTTTTGCTATACTTAGTTGGAAATACCAACTGCCTCTGATGATGTCAGTCCTCCTTGTACCCACCAGAAAGGGTTTCCTTGTATAAGAGTCCTCCTTCTACAACAAACCTGGACTTATTGGAAGAGGTGAGAGGCGGTGGGTCACTCCGTGCTGTCATCCAAGCTCCCTGGAGGCTTTCATCTGCTTCCTGCTCTGCCTGGAACTGCTCCCTTGATGCTGGAGACATTAGTTCCTTGCTGGGTTGTGGACTTGGGCTTGGTCCCTCTGGAACTGATGTAGGTGATGGGGGTGTCTCCGTTGACTGTGAACCGCTCTCCGCTGGTGCACTAGGTGGTATTTCAGGCTCTGGTTGAGCTTCTCGCGCCAGTGTAGCTGCTGCTGCAAGTGCAGGCTCTGTGGTGCCCTTTGGAGTTGGCTCCCCTGACTCTGGTCGGGTTGTAAGCACGGGCTCTGGTGCTGACTGCTCCGCCAGTTCCGATCCTTGGGCTGGTTCTGGCTGTGTCCCTGGAACTGGATCTACAACTGCTGCCATAGACTCTGGTCTGGGGTCTGGTTTCACCACCTCTGGCTGGGTCCCTGGGCCTGTGGTATCAGGGGACGCAGACTGGCCCTTGTAGGAGGCTCAGGAATGGAGTTAGGTGTGGAGACCTGTTTAGCCTGGCTGTGGGTGACCATCCCCACTCTTTTTGTTAGCCAACCATGCGAGGCTAAGTCTTCTCCCAGCAGCATTGGAATGGGATAATAGTCATAGACTGGAAAAGTCCATATTTCTGACCAGCCAAGTTAAAAGAGTTGGTCTTAAAGGGTTGCACCATCACTTGGGCGTCTGGGTCAATGAATTTGGGGTCCACCCAGGATTGGTGGATAGCTGACACCCATGCTTCAGTGTCTCTCCACACCGTAATCTTTCTCCCATCCACACTCACAGTTTCCCTTTGTTCTGGGGGTATTTGCGAGGCATCTAGGCCTGAAGGTTCTCATGAGACCCCGGGGCGATGAGTTGCAGTTGGCTGGTGCTCTTGGGGCAGTTGGCCGGTGCTCTTGGGGCAGTTGGCCTTCACATGCCCCAGCTCATTACATTTAAAGCATTGCCCAGCTGACTGTGGGCTGGGGCAAGGTGAGTGGTTGGAGAGTAGGGTGGTGGGACGAGAAGGCATCTGAGGTTTCCCTGGCTGTGTGGAGAGTTCCTCCTTGTGAGGTGGGGCCTTGGGCTGATTCCGATGGTGCGGTGTCATCTCAGGTTGCCCCTTCTGGTATCCCCACCAACTGCTACTAGCTTTTTTTCTTCTCTGATACCTCCACCCATTTGGCTCCAATCTCCGCCACCTTGATTACAGTTTTGGGCTTACCATCTAGGATGTACCTTTCTATTTCCTCAGGAACACCCTCTAAGAACCGCTCCATTTGTATTAGGAGAGATAGATCTTCCAGAGACTTAACATTTGCTCCTGATATCCAGGCATCCCAATTTTTTACAATGTGGTAGGCGTGTCAGGAAAATGCCATGTCTGGTTTCCACCTTAGGGCTCTGAACTGCTGATGGGCATGCTCAGGTGTTAGCCCTATCCTAATTCTGGCTTTTTGTTTAAAAAGTTCATACTTGTTTATGTGTTCTTTAAGTGTTTCAGCTGCCACCTGTGCTAAGGGTCCACTGAATTGTGGCCTGAGCTCCACCATATACTGGTCTGGAGGGATGCTGTAACCAAGGCAGGCCCTTTCAAAATTTTCTAAGAAGGCCTCTGTATCATCACCTACCTTGTAGGTGAGGAATTTCTTGGAATGGGGAGTGGTACCTGGAGGAGGACTGTTAGGGCTACCTGATTGATCCAGCTTAGCCTTTTCCAGCTCTAAGTGCTTCAGCTCTATTTCTGCCTCCAAGCGCTTCCGCCTCCAAGTGCTTCATCTCTAGGAAGAAATTTCTTTCTTCCACAGTTAGAGCTAGGCTTGGGTTAAGGGCATCCCTCCATCCTGGCACCAGGATCTCAGGTGGGGGAGGGCTAACCCTTCCCTCCTGGGAAGTCTCCATTCCCCCGCCCCCTCCCTGCATTTACGTCATGGAGCTGGATCTCTGGGCTTGATCTGGGTCTGTCTTCTCTGTGGTGTGCTGCTTTGGGAAGACTGGTTGCTCTAGGGTTTCGGTGCCTGATCACAACCTCATGCACAGGCTACCCTACTCTAGCCTAGCTATTTCATTGCCACAAAGCTAGAAAGAGGGGAAAAAAATAAACTGCTTGTTGGACTCCCTGGCCTGGCAGGCTGAACCCTTTTCATGCCTGTTCCCCCTCAGGCAGCAAAGAAAAGGAAAGAAAAAAACCTCCCTGACTTTGCAGGCTGCCAAAAGGAAAAACATGTTCCTTTAAAATCCTGAGGTCTGTGCTTCTGGTTCAAAATGATCCCACCACTCTCATAGAATATCAGGGTTGGGAGGGACCTAAGGAGGTCATCTAGTCCAACCCCCTGCTCATAGCAGGACCGATCTCCAACTAAATCATCCCAGCCAGGGCATTGTCAAGCCTACCTTAAAAACCTCTAAGGAAGGAGATTCCACCACCTCCCTAGGTAACCCATTCCAGTGCTTCGCCACCCTCCTAGTGAAAAAGTTTTTCCTAATATCCAACCTAAACCTCCCCCACTGTAACTTGAGACCATTACTCCTTGTCCTGTCATCTGGTACCACTGAGAACAGTCTAGTTTCATCCTCTTTGGAACCCCCTTTCAGGTAGTTGAAAGCAGCTATGAAATCCCCTCTCATTATGAAAAAATAACCCCAACTATACATACAATATGATGGGGGCTAATTTAGCTACAAGAAGTCAGGAAAAAGATCTTGGAGTCATCGTGGATAGTTCTCTGAAGATGTCCACGCAGTGTGCAGAGGCGGTCAAAAGAGCAAACAGGATGTTAGGAATCATTAAAAAAGGGGTAGAGAATAAGACTGAGAATATATTATTGCCTTTATATAAATCCATGGTACGCCCACATCTCGAATACTGCGTACAGATGTGGTCTCCTCATCTCAAAAAAGATATACTGGCACTAGAAAAGGTTCAGAAAAGGGCAACTAAAATGATTAGGGGTTTGGAGAGGGTCCCATATGAGGAAAGATTAAAGAGGCTAGGACTCTTCAGCTTGGAAAAGAGGAGACTAAGGGGGGATATGATAGAGGTATATAAAATCATGAGTGTTGGGGAGAAAGTGGATAAAGAAAAGTTATTTACTTATTCCCAGAATACAAGAACTAGGGGTCACCAAATGAAATTAATAGGCAGCAGGTTTAAAACAAATAAAAGGAAGTTCTTCTTCACGCAGCGCACAGTCAACTTGTGGAACTCCTTACCTGAGGAGGTTGTGAAGGCTAGGACTATAACAGCGTTTAAAAGGGAACTGGATAAATTCATGGTGGTTAAGTCCATAAATGGCTATTAGCCAGGATGGGTAAGGAATGGTGTCCCTAGCCTCTGTTTGTCAGAGGATGGAGATGGATGGCAGGAAAGAGATCACTTCTTCACTCTCTCTGGGGCACCTGGCATTGGCCACTGTTGGTAGACAGGATACTGGGCTAGATGGACCTTTGGTCTGACCCGGTACGGCCGTTCTTATGTTCTCTTCTGCAGACTAAACAATCTCAGTTCCGTATCAGAGGGGTAGCCGTGTTAGTCTGGATCTGTAAAAGCAGCAAAGAGTCCTGTGGCACCTTATAGACTAACAGACATTTTGGAGCATGAGCTTTCGTGGGTGAATACCCACTTCGTCAGACAAAGTGGATATTCACCCACGAAAACTCATCCTCCAAAACGTCGGTTAGTCTATAAGGTGCCACAGGACTCTTTGCTGCAATCTCAATTCCCTCAGCCTCTCCTCAGAAGTCATGTGCTCCAGGCCCTCAATCATTTTTGTTGCCATCCACTGGACTCTTTCCAATTTTTCCACATCTTTCTTGTAGTGTGGGGCCCAAAACTGGACACAGTACTCTAGATGAGGCCTCGCGAATGTCGTATAGAGGGGAAAGATCACATCCCTCGATCTGCTGGCAATGCCCCTACTTATACAGCCCAAAATGCCATTAGCCTTCTTGGCAACAAGGGCACACTGTCGACTCATATCCAGCTTCTCATCCACTGTAACCCCTAGGTCCTTTTCTGCAGAACTGCTGCCTAGCCATTCGGTCCCTAGTCTGTATCAGTACATGGGATTCTTCCGTCCTAAGTGCAGGACTCTGCACTTGTCCTTGTTGAACCTCATCAGATTTCTTTTGGCCCAATCCTCTAATTTGTCTAGGTCCCTCTGTATCCTATCCCTACCCTCCAGCATCTCTACCACTCCTCCCAGTTTAGTGTCTGCCACATCAAGGCTGATTCCCCACTCTGGCACTTTGAGTGCAGAAGGTGGGGGCCTGCAGAATTCTAAAAATTAATACTGGCCACTCCAGACTTGTATTAAACTCCCAAGGTTACAGCTTTTCTCTGACCTTGGATGGGTAGATGCTGCCACCAAGTGCAAAAACCCCTTTGAGAACCCAGGAAGTCACACTTGGTAATTCCTTCCTGTGGGGTACCCTCAAGCCCTTTCACCGCCCCCTCTGGGGAAGAGCTGAGAAAGAAAACAAAGGAAATCAGCTGTTGTCACCAGCTAATTAAACAATATATGCACAAACTTCTTAGGACACAAAATCCAATCCTGTTCTTAAAAAAGGTAAATTTTATTAAAAACAAAAAGATTAATACAAATTTGAAAACTTAGGCTATTGCTAGATTTAAAAAACCCACTTACAAAATTTCAGCAGCAAGAATAACCTTCTTGAGTTCCAGCTTAAAGGTTACAAGCAAAACAAAAGCATTTGGGGTTAGCACAGAGGAGTCCACAAGCCACAAAGAAATAAAAAGAAATAAACCTAACCGCGTCTTCCTAGACATTTCCTGATCTACTTACATACCTGGGGTTGCAACTGAGTAATTGCTAGGTATGATTCAGGTGATTTTTCATACCTGGCCCCAAGCTTCTTACAGCATGGTTCCAGCCCTGTCTCTGCTTCACCCCGAAAACGACAGACAGACAAAGGGGAAGTTTTTTTCCCTCAATTTTGAAAACTTCTAGCCTTCCCATTGGCTCAAGTGATCCACTCAGTGTCGCTTATTCCTAGCTTCTGGCAAACAGAAGCTAGAGACACAATCCCTGCCCATCCTGCCTAATAGCCATTGATGGACCTATCCTCCATGTATTTATCTAGTTCTTTTTTTAACCCTGTTATAATCTTGGCCTTCACAACATCCTCCGGCAAAGAGTTCCACAGGTGACTGTGCGTTGTGTGAAGAAATACTTCCTTTTGTTTCTTTTAAACCTGATGCCTATTAATTTCATTTGATGACCCCTAATTCTTGTGTTATGAGAAGCAGTAAATAACACTTCCTTATTTACTTTCTCCACACCAGTCATGATTGTATAGGCCTCTATCTTATCCCCCCTTAGTCATCTCTTTTTCAACCTGAAAAGTCCCAGTCTTATTAATCTCTCCTTATATGTAAGCTGTTCCAAACTCCTTACATTGACTTAATTATTTCTGTGGCCCTTCTCTGTACCATTTCCAATTGCAATATATATTCTTTGAGATGGGGTGTCCAAAACTGAACACAATATTCAAGATGTAGGTGTACCATGGATTTCTATGGAGACAATATGATATTTTCTGTCTTTTTATCTATCCCTTTCTTAGTGATTCCCAACATTGTTAGCTTTTTTTGACTGCTGCTGCATATTAAGTGGATGTTTCAGAGAACTATCCATAATGACTCCAAGATCTTTCTTGAGTGGTAACAGCTAATTTAGACCCCATCATTTTTTATATATATATATATATATATAGCTGGGATTTATAGTTGTTGCCCAGTTACCCAGTTTTGTGAGATCTCTTTGCAGTCTGCTTTGGACTTAACTATCTTGAGTAGTTTTGTATCATCTGCAAAGTTTGCCACCTCACTGTTTACCCTTTTTTCCAGATGATTTATGAATATGTTGAACCTTATTGGTGTCAGTATAGACCCCTGGGGGAACACCACTATTTACCTCTCTCCATTCTGAGAGCTGACCATTTATTCCTAACCTTTGTTTCATTCTTTTTTAACCAGTTACCAATCCATGAGAGAACCTTCCCTGACAGCTTACTTTGCTTAAGAGCAGGGGGTTCTCAAACTTCATTGCACCATGACCCCCTTCTGACAACAAAAAATTACTACAGGACCCAGGAGGGGGGACTGAAGCCTGAGCCTGCCCAAGCCCCACTACCCCAGGAGGTGGGGGAGCAAAGCCAAAGCCCCACCTCCACAGGCCAGGGGGCCAAAGCCCAAGGGCTTCATCCCCAGGCAGGGGACCTGTAACCTGAGCCCTGTCACCTAGGGCTGAAGCCCTCAGGCTTGGGCTTTGGCATCGGGCCCCCGCAAGTCTACGCCATCTCTGGCGACCTCATCAAAACAAGGTCGTGACCCACTTTGATGTCTCAACCCACAGTTTGAGAACTGCTGCTTAAGAGCTTTTGGTGAGAGATCTTGTCAAAGGCTTTCTAAAAATTTAAGTACACTATATCCACAGGATCCCCCTTGTCCACATGTTTGTTGACTCCCCCAAAGAATTCTAGTAGATAGGTGAAGCATGATTTCTCTTTACAAAAACCATGTTGACTCTTCCCCAACAAATTATGTTCATCTGTGTGTCTGACAATTCTGTTCTTTACTAGAGTTTCAACCAATTTGCCCAGTATTGAAGTCAGGCTTACAGGCCTGTGTCATTAATATAAAGGGAAGGGTAACCGCCTTTCTGTATACAGTACTATAAAATCCCTCCTGGCCAGAGGCACAAAATCCTTTTACCCATAAAGGGTTAAGAAACTCAGGTTACTTTGCTGGCACCTGACCAAAAGGACCAATAAGGGGACAAGATACTTTCAAATCTGGGGAGGGGGGAAAAGACTTTGTTTTGTCTGTTTTGTCGGTCTGTTCTGTATGCTTGCCGGAGACAGATCAAGAAGGCAAGAATCCAACTCCATTAGAATTAGTAAGTAATAATAAGGGAATGTGTTAGCCTACTTTTATTTTGGCTTGTGATTTTCCTTGTCTAGAGGGAGATTTTGTCTAGAGGGAGGTTTATCCCTGGATTTGTAACTTTAAGGTTTTGCCTAGAGAGGAGATCCTCTATGTTCTTAAGTCTTTTGTTATTCTGTAAAGTACTTACCATCCAGATTTTACAGAGGTGATTCTTTTACCTTTTCTTTAATTAAAATTCTTCTTTTAAGAACCTGATTGTTTTTTCATCATTTTAAGATCCAAGGGTTTGGGTCTGTGTTCACCTGTACCAATTTGTGAGGATATTATTCTCAAGCCTCCCTGGGAAAGGGGGTGTAGGGGCTTGGGGGGATATTTGGGGAAGGTAGGGCTCCAAGTGGCCCTCCCTAAATGTTTAAATCACTTGGTGGTGGAAGTGTTACTTAATCCAAGGAATAGGAGAGTTTTTAACCTAAGCTGGTAGAAATAAGCTTAAGGGGTCTTCATGTGAGTCACCACGTCTGTACCCTAAAGTTCAGAGTGGGAAGGGAACCCTGACAGCCTGTAATTGCCAGGATCACCTCTGGAGCCCATTTTAAAAATTTGCAGCACATTAGCTATCCTCCAGTCATCTTGTACATAAGCTGATTTAAATGATAGTTTACAAATCACAGTTAGTAGTTCTACAATTTCACATATGAGTTTCTTCAGAACTCTTGGGTCAATAAAAATAACGAGGAGTCTGGCGGCACCTTAAAGACTAACCGATTTATTTGGGCATAACCTTTCGTGGGTAAAAATTCCACTTCAGATGAATGGAGTGAAAATTACAGATACAGACAAATATATATTGGCACATGAAGAGAAGGGAGATACCTTACAAATGGAGAACCAGTGTTGAAGGCCAATTCAGTATGCGTGGATGTGTTTCACTCCCAATAATTTATGAGATGTCAATACCGAGAGAGGGAAAATTGCTTTTGTAGTGAGCCAGCCACTCCCAGTCCCTATTCAAGCTCAAACTGATGGTGTTAAGTTTGCAAATGAATTGTAGCTCTGCAGTTTCTCTTTGAAGTCTGTTTTTGAAGATTTTTGTTGCAGGATGGCTACTTTTCAATATGTTATTGAGTGTCCAGGGAGATTGAAGAGTTCTCCTACTGGCTTTTGTATGTTACCATTCCTGACGTCTGATTTGTGTCCATTTATCCTTTTAAATAGAGACTGTCAGGTTTGGCCAATGTACATGACAGAGGGGCATTGCTGGTACATGATGGCAGGATCCTGACACAAGGAAAAAGGGAAAGCAGTAGAACAGAGACCCTGGACTTCAGAAAAGCAGACTTCAACTCCCTCAGGGAACTGATGGGCAAGGTCCCCTGGGAGAATAACATGACGGGGAAAGGAGTCGAGGAAAGCTGGCTGTATTTCAAAGAAACTTTATTGAGGTTGCAGGAACAAACCATCCCGATGTGTAGGAAGAAAAGTAAATATGGCAGGCGACCAGCTTGGCTTAACAGTGAAATCCTTGCTTGTCTTAAACACAAAAGAACAGCTTACAAGAAGTGGAAGATTGGACAAATAACCAGGGAGGAGTATAAAAGTATTGTTCAGGCATGCAGGAGTGAAATTAGGAAGGCCAAATCACACTTGGAGTTGCAGCTAGCCGGAGATGTTAGGAGTAACAAGAAGGGTTTCTTTAGGTATGTTAGCAACAGGAAGAAAGTCAAGGAAAGTGTGGGCCCCTTGCTGAATGAGGGAGGGAACCTAGTGACAGAGGATGTGGAGAAAGCTAGTGTACTCAATGCTTTTTTTGCCTCTGTCTTCACAGACAAGGTCAGCTCCCAGACAGCTGCACTCTGCAGCACGGTATGGGGAGGAGGTGACCAGCTCTCTGTGGAGAAAGAAGTAGTTTGGGGCTATTTAGGAAAGCTGGACGAGCACAAGTCCATGGGGCCGGATGCGCTGCATCCGAGGGTGCTAAAGGAGTTGGCCGATGAGATTGCAGAGCCATTGGCCATTATCTTTGAAAAGTCATGGCGATTGGGGGAGGTCCCGGATGACTGGAAAAAGGCTAATGTAGTGCCCATCTTTAAAAAAGGGAAGAAGGAAGATCCAGGGAACTACAGGCCAGTCAGTCTCACCTCAGTCCCTGGAAAAATCATGGAACAGGTCCTCAAGGAATCAATCCTGAACCACTTAAAGGAAGGGAAAGTGATCAGGAACAGTCAGCATGGATTCACCAAGGGCAAGTCATGCCTGACTAACCTAATTGCCTTCTATGACGAGATAACCGGCTCTGTGGATGAGGGGAAAGCAGTGGATGTGCTATTTCTGGACTTTAGCAAAGCTTTTGATACAGTCTCCCACAGTATTCTTGCCAGCAAGTTAAAGAAGTATGGGCTGGATGAATGGACGGTAAGGTGGATAGAAAACTGGCTAGATGGTCGGGCTCAACGGGTAGTGATCAATGGTTCCATGTCTAGTTGGCAGCCGGTATCAAGTGGAGTGCCCCAAGGGTCGGTGCTGGGGCCGGTTTTATTCAATATCTTCATTAACAATCTGGAGGATGGTGTGGACTGCACCCTTAGCAAGTTTGCAGATGACACTAAACTGGGAGGAGTAGTAGCTACGCTGGAGGGTAGGGATAGGATACAGAGGGACCTAGACAAATTAGAGGACTGGGCCAAAAGAAATCTTCTGAGGTTCAATAAGGACAAGTGCAGAGTCCTGCACTTAGAACGGAAGAATCCCATGCACTGCTACAGACTAGAGACCGAATGGCTGGGCAGCAGTTCTGCAGAAAAGGACCTAGGGGTTACGGTGGACAAAAAGCTGAATATGAGTCAACAGTGTGCCCTTGTTGCCAAGAAGGCTAATGGCATTTTGGGTTGTATAAGTAGGGGCATTTTCAGCAGATCGAGGGATGTGATCATTCCCCTCTACTCAGCACTGGTGAGGCCTCATTTGGAGTACTGTGTCCAGTTTTGGGCCCCACACTACAAGAAGGATGTGGATAAATTGGAGAGAGTCCAGCGGAGGGCAACAAAAATGATTAGGGGGCTGGAGCACATGACTTATGAGGAGAGGCTGAGGGAACTGGGATTGTTTAGTCTGCAGAAGAGAAGAATGAGGGGGGATTTGATAGCTGCTTTCAACTACCTGAAAGGGGGTTCCAAAGAGGATGGATCTAGACTGTTCTCAGTGGTGGCAGATGACAGAACAAGGAGTAATGGTCTCAAGTTGCAGAGGGGGAGGTTTAGGCTGGATATTAGGAAAAACTTTTTCACTAGTAGGGTGGTGAAGAACTGGAATGGGTTACCTAGGGAGGTAGTGGAATCTCCTTCCTTAGAGGTTTTTAAGGTCAGGCTTGACAAAGCCCTGGCTGGGATGATTTAGTTGGGTTTGTTCCTGCTTTGAGCAGGGGGTTGGACTAGATGACCTCCTGAGGTCCCTTCCAACCCTGAGATTCTATGATTCTATGATCAATCTTGGGTCAATACCATCTGGTCTTGGTGACTTATTACTGTAAAATTTATCAATTTGTTCCAAAACTTCCTCTAATGACACCTCAATCTGGGACAGTTCCTCAGATTTGTTTTGTCTGACATTGCTCTGAGCAATCCCCAACATAGTAGTGGACTTGAACTTTGACCTCTGGAGTTCAAACTCTTCCTTGGTGGAAGTCCCTGAGCAGTGGAACTGAGTCCTCTTGGCCATTCTACTCCTCAGTTTGCGTTCTCAGCTCATGGAGAGCAAGAATCGCTCAGAACTGCTTATTCATTGATGCAGCAGTGGTGGTTATCACAATCTCCATTCCTCGGAATTTGTGCAAGGCCAGCACAAATGAGCATAGGCTGGCACAAGCTCGCATTCCTCTCTCACATAACAATTTTGCAGCTCTCAGCCCAAGCAGGCAGAGGCAGGCAAACATGCCTCAAGCAACTTCCCAGAGGAAAAAAAATAGCATCTACTAAACTTTAACATCTTTAAATCTGCAGGACTAAATTAACATGCACCCAAGATTTTTAGTAGATGTTGAGGCCCTTTCTCTGCTAAACACTAACAAATGCAAGTCCAGGTTACAACCAAACTTTCTTTCTGGATTCTTGCCTTTATGGTCCCAATTTGGGCAACTCACAGACATTAAGGAATTCATCCTCACACACCCTAGCCCCATGAGGTAGGGAAGTAGCATTAGTTTAACTTTACAGAGGGAGAAATGGAAGCACAAGAAGATTAATGGGACCTGCACAAGATCACACAGGAAATCACAGCCACAAAACCTTTCCACCAAGCTATAATCGAAGACCACATACTCCCTTACAGTATCTTCTACTGGGACAGAAGTGGCTAGGAGTTTCCACCTCCCTCCTGTGTTCCTACCCCACTTCCTACAGCACCTTTTGCTAGGAGAGACTGATTTGAGCCGTTTGGAGTTCTCACACACCCAGCAGCTACAACATCATGACAAAGGCAAATTCTAAGAGAACTGCAGAAGTTAGAGATGGTGCCATCTAGTCCATCCTTTCACAGTCCAATGCAGTATTTCTCACTCATGTTTTTCTAATGCTTTGTCTACTTTAATTTCAAACATGTCCAAATATAATGATCAGTTGAAAAGTGGTGAGACATCTAGTGAGGACTGAAGGGAATGCTGGGAGCTCTGCTCTGATTAATGTCTTCATGAATCCAGGGGCGGCTCCAGGCCCCAGCACGCCAAGTGCGTGCTTGGGGCAGCAAGCTGCGGGGGGCGCTCTGCCGGTCGCTGCGAGGGCGGCAGGCAGGCTGCCTTTGGTGGCTTGCCTGCGGAGGGTCCACTGGTCCCGCGGCTTCGGAGGACCTCCCGCAGGTCCGCCGAAGCCGTGGGACCAGCGGACCCGCCGCAGGCAAGCCGCCGAAGGCAGCCTGCCTGCCGTGCTTGGGGTGGCAAAATGCCTAGAGCCTCCCCTGCATGAATCATAGACTCACAGAATCAGGGTTAACAAGACCGCAAGGATCATCTAGTCTAAGCCCCATCAAGATGCAGGATTTGTTGTATCTAAACCAATCAAGACAGCTGGCTATCCAGCCTCCTTTTGAAAACCTCCAGGCAGTCCATTCCATTATCCCTCTGTTCTTACAGTTAGGAAGTTTTTCCTGAGATTTAATCAAAATCTGCTGTGCTGTAGTTTGAACCCATTGCCTCTTGTCCTACCCTCTGTGGCCAGAGAGAACAACATTTCTCCATCTTTTATTGAAGACTGCTATTATGTTCCCCCTTAATCTCTTCTTTTCTAAACTAAACATAACCAGTTTCTTCAACCTTTGCTCATATGGCTGCATTCCATCCCTTTGATCATCTTTGTCGCTCACCTCTAGATCCTTTCCAATTTCTTGACATCCTTTCTATACATTGGTGACCAAAATTGACCACAGTACTTCAGCTAAGACCTAACCAGAGCTACGTAGAGCAGTACTATCATCTCCCTTGACTTGCATGCTATGCCTCTGTTAATGCAACCTAAAATTGCATTTGCTTTTTTTGCAATAGCATCGCATTGCTGACTCATTTTGAGGTTGTGATCCACCAGAACTCCAAGATCCTTCTCAGCGCTGCTGCCGCCAAGTCAGTTATCCCCCATTCTGAATTTGTGCATTTGGTTTTTCTTTCCTAAAAGTAACACCTTACATTTGTCTTTGTTGTTTAAAGCCCAGTTCTCCGATTATCAAGACCCCTCTGAAATTTAGCTCTTTCCTCCAAAAGTGTTGGCAACCCCTCTCCCAGCTTTGTGTCATCTGCAAACTAGATGTCTCTAGTATGCTTTCTATTCTTACATCCAGGTCATTAATAAAGATGTTAACACTGGACCCTAAACAGATCCCTGTGGAACCCCACATGAGACCTCCCTTCAATCTGACATCGTTCCATTAATATCCTCTGTTTGCGGTTGCTTAACCAATTATGTACTGTGACAAAGTTCCTCCTCTACCTTGGTGGGTCCTGCGCTTATTGGTAGATTTGCTCGCCTCAGAGCTTCACCATGTGGGTTGGGGAAACAGCCCAGAGACTTTCCCCTCTGGTGGAATCCACAGTCCAAGTCACCTCCTCCTGTGTCTAATCAGGAGTTGGGAGGTTTGGGGGGAACCCAGGCCCGCCCTCTACTCCAGGTTCCAGCCCAGGGCCCTGTGGATTGTAGCTGTCTAGAGTGCCTCCTGGAACAGCTGTGCAACAGCTACAACTCCCTGGGCTACTTCCCCATGGCCTCCTCCCAACACCTTCTTTATCCTCACCACAGGACCTTTCTCCTGGTGTCTGATAATGCTTGTACTCCTCAGTCCTCCAGCAATACGCCTTCTCACTCTCAGCTCCTAGTGCCTCTTGATCCCAGCTCCTCACATGCACTCCACAAAGTGAACTGAGGTCCTTTTTAAACTGAGGTGCCCTGATTAGCCAGCCTGTCCTAATTGATTCTAGCAGTTTCTTCTTAATTAGCTCCAGGTGTCCTAATTAGTCTGCCTGCCTTAATTGGTTCCAGCAAGTTCCTGCTTATTCTGGAACTGCCCCTGTTACCTTACCCAGGGAAAAGGGATCTACTTAATCTGGAACTAATATATCTGCCTTCTAAGGGTATGGCTACACTTGCAGCTGTACAGCACTGGGAGTTAAACCTGTCTTCGTACAGCTGAGTAGGGAAAGTGCTGCAATCTGTCCACACTAAGCTGCCAGTGCACTGTCGTGGCCACATTTGCAGCATCTGCAGCGGCATTGGGAGCGGTGCATTATGGGCAGCTATCCCAGCGTTCAAGTGGCTGCAATGTGCTTTTCAAAATGGGGGGTGAGGTGGAGTGTGACAGGGAGCGTGGAGGAGAGAGAGAGTGGATTTTTGGAGCCAACACTGTGTCAGTACCCTGCCTTGCAAGTTCTGACTCCCTCCCCCACCCCTCTATCACTCACTGAAAGCAAACAGCCTTTTTTCCTCACAGACCAGATAAGCAGCCGCTCTGAAACGGACCCCCGCCCCGGCTGTTTCTCTCCTCAAGCAAACACTAGCTGTGGGTGTTCCAAAGGGAGCCCCCCTGCCTCTGCTCATTCACAGCAAACAATAGCTGTGTTTGTTTTTTTGATAAGCAGCTCCCGGAGCCCGGAGTTCACAACAAAACAAAGAGAGGCATCACAACAAAACAAAGAGCGAAACCTTCACTTAAAAGGATTATGGGAAGCTTCCGGAAGTCAGTCACAGCGTACTAAGGTTATTCCCTGTTTACACTGGCGCCCCAGTGCAGCAGCGCTATACTCTTTATTCCTCTCAGGGAGGTGGAGTACAAGTAGCGCTGTAGCCACGGAGATACAGCGCTGTATGTGCCTTGCCAGTGTGGATGGGGAGTGAGTTACAGTGCTGTTAGTGGCTTTATTGCGCTGTAACTCTCAAGTGTAGCCAAGGCCTAACACTAATAAATAATTAATGGAGATATACCTATCTCCTAGAAGGGACCCCAAAGGGTCATTGAGTCCAGCCCCCTGCCTTCACTAGCAGGATCAAGTACTGATTTTGCCCTAGATCCCTAAGTGGCCCCCTCAAGGATTGAACTCACAACCCTGGGTTTAGCAGGCCAATGCTCAAACCACTGAGCTATCCCTCCCCCTTCTCCTATAGCCATCTGGCCTTACCCTGTCACAGTACCCACTTCATGAGAGTTGTGTCAAGCCTGCATTTCTCCAGTTTACCGATCAGAATGTCATGTGGGACTGTGTCAAAAACCTTGCTGAAGTTCAGGTATATTATTCATTGCTCTAGTAGCTTCCCAGGTATCAAAATCAGGATCACTGGTCTATAATTCCAAGCTCCTCCTTTTTAAAGATGGGCACTACATTGTCCTGGAAGACTGGAGAGGGGCTCTCTCCTATTATCCATGAGTTTGTATATATTATTGCCAGTGGCTCTGAGATTTCTTCAGCTAATTCCTTCAGTACCCTCAGGTGAATAGCATCTGGCCCTGCTGATTTGAATTCATTCAAACTGGTCAGATCTCTGATATATTATTTACTTATCCCGATATACATCCTTCCCCTTTATTGTCTATGGTAATTTTGCTAGTGATCTGGTCACATGTTATTTTTTGTGAGAAAACTGAAGCAAAGTAGCCATTGAGCAGCTCTGCCTTCCTATCATCTTCCATTACCAGTTCATCTTCTCCATTGAGCGGCAGACCTGCACAATCCCTGATCTTTCTTTTTTGTCTGACATATCTGAAGAACCTCTTTTTGTTGTCTCTAACGTTCCTTGCCAGCTGTAACTCGTTCTTTCCTTGGCTTTCCCAATTTTGTCCCTACAATCTCGCGCTATTCCTATGTTTACCTCCTTGGTGGCATGCCAGTCCTTCCATTTCCTGGATGTATCCCTTTTGTTTTTTATTAAAAAAAATTAATCACAGTTTTAACTGCACTATTAAACAATAGAATACCAATTGAAATGTATTAAATATTTTGGATGTTTTTCTACATTTTCATATATATTGTATTCTGTTTTGTAATTGAAATCAGTGTATATTATTTTTTATTACAAATACTTGCGCTGTAAAAATGATAAACAAAAGAATTGGTATTTTTCAATTCACCTCATACAAGAACTGTAGTGCAATCTCTGTCGTGAAAGTGCAACTTATAAATGTAGATTTTTTTTTGTTACATAACTGCACTCAAAAACAAAACAATGTAAAACTTTAGAGCCTACAAGTCCTCTCAGTCCTACTTCTTGTTCAGCCAATCGCTAAGACAAACAAGTTTGTTTACATTTGCATGGCACTTTTGTAGCTGGTACTGCACGGTATTTATGTGCCAAATATGCTAAACAATTGTATGCCCTTTCATGCGAAGCGGACAGGGGGCTGCAGACAGGGGAGTTTGAGAGGGACTTTGACAGAGGGAGGCTTACGATGGTTAGGAAGACCCACAAACCTGTGCCAGCACTGCTCCTTTCTCCTCCACCTGCGCCTGTAGCCAGACAGAGCGCCTGAGCATGGATGCTTCTGCCCAGATCCTGGTGTGGTTTTGCGGAGATTGTGACTTGCAATTCCCACTTACTGATACCCAGGCTGGGGGGACCATCCAATGTGAAAGGTGCCTGCTGGTGAAATCTCTCAAGCAGCAGGTGGGAGAGCTACAGGAGGAGGTGGCTAGGTTGAAGAGCATCCAAATCCACGAGCAATTCCAGGACAGTGTCCATGTGGAGACAGCTGAGGTAGCTGTCCCAGTACACAGGACTACTGACACACCACTGGTGGAGGAGGAGATGGCTCAGGGTGGACACTGGCAGCTGGTTACTTCTGGCAGCAGGCAGTGCTCCACCCCTGCCCCGAACCCTCCCACTGTGGTAATAGGTAACCGTTATGCTCTTCTTGATATAGGAGAGAAGGAATCACCTCCTACAGTAGAGGAGGAGAAGCCTTGTACCCCAAAGGCTGGAAGGTCTGCTGCCACCACTGCAAATAGGAAACAGGGCTCTGGGAGTATGGGTGAAGGAGTTTGGAGCGCAGGTGGTATTCTCTTCGATTCTTCCTGTTAAAGGTAGGGGCCCGGGCAGAGACAAGTGCATCGTGGAGGTGAATGCCTGGCTGCAAAGATGGTGTTGCCAGGAGGGCTTTGGCTTCCTTGACCACGGGATGCTATTCCAGGAAGGACTGCTAGGCAGAGATGGCGTTCACCATTTGAGGAGGGGAAAAACCCTATTTGGACACAGACTGGCTAACCTAGTGAGGAGGGCTTTAAACTAGGTTCAACGAGGACAGGTGAGCAAAGCCCACAGGTAAGTGGGGAACATGGAGACCTGGGAGATGGGTTAGAAATAGGAGGGAGCCTGGGCCATAATGGCAGAGAGAAAGGAGGGTCAGGGCAAAACTGGGAGGCAAGATCAAATCAGTATCTTAGATACCTATATACAAATGCGAGAAGTATTGTTAATAAGCAGGAAGAACTGGAAGTGCTAATAAATAAATACAACTATGACATTGTTAAGTATCAGAAGGGTAGCCGTGTTAGTCTGGATCTGTAAAAGCAGCAAAGAGTCCTGTGGCACTCTATAGACTATGACATTGTTGGCATCACCGAAACTTGGTGGGATAATACACATGATTGGAATGTTGGTGTGGATGGATACAGCTTGCACAGGAAGGATAGACAGGGGGAAAAGGGAGGAGGTGTTGCCTTATATATTAAAAATGTACACACTTGGATTGAGGTGGAGATGGACATAGGAGACAGAAGTGTTGAGAGTCTCTGGGTTAGGCTAAAAGGGGTAAAAAACAAGGGTGATATCATGCTAGGAGTCTACTACAGGCCACCTAACCAGGTGGAAGAGGTGGATGAGGCTTTTTTTAAACAACTAACAAAATCATCCAAAGCCCAAGATTTAGTGGTGATGGGAGACTTCAACTATCCAGATATATGCTGGGTACATAACACAGCAGGGCACAGACCATCCAATAAGGTCTTGGACTGCATTGCAGACAACTTTTTATTTCAGAAGGCTGAAAAAGCTACTGGGGGGAAGCTGTTCTAGACTTGATTTTAACAAATAGGGAGGAACTCATTGAGAATTTGAAAGTAGAAGATAGCTTGGGTGAAAGTGATCATGAAATCATAGAGTTCACAATTCTAAGGAAGGGTAGAAGGGAGTACAGCAAAATAGAGACAATGGATTTCAGGAAGGCAGATTTTGGTAAGCTCAGAGAGCTGATAGGTAAGGTCCCATGGGAATCAAAACTATGGGGAAAAACAACTGAGGAGAGTTGGCAGTTTTTCAAAGGGACACTATTAAGGGCCCAAAAGCAAGCTATTCCGCTGGGTAGGAAAGATAGAAAATGTGGCAAAAGACCACCTTGGCTTAACCACGAGATCTTGCATGATCTAAAAAATAAAAAGGAGGCATATAAAAAAATGGAAACTAGGTCAGATTACAAAGGATGAATATAGGCAAACAACACAGGAATGCAGGGGCAAGATTAGAAAGGCAAAGGCACAAAATGAGCTCAAACTAGCTATAGGAATAAAGGGAAACAAGAATACTTTTTATCAATATATTAGAAGCAAGAGGAAGACCAAGGACAGGGTAGGCCCACTGCTCAGTGAGGAGGGAGAAACAGTAACAGGAAACTTGGAAATGGCAGAGATGCTTAATGACTTCTTTGTTTCGGTCTTCACCGAGAAGTCTGAAGGAATGCCTAACATAGTGAATGCTAATGGGAAGGGGTAGGTTTAGAAGATAAAATAAAAAAAGAACAAGTTAAAAATTACTTAGAAAAGTTAGATGCCTGCAAGTCACCAGGGCCTGATGAAATGCATCCTAGAATACTCAAGGAGCTAATAGAGGAGGTATCTGAGCCTCTAGCTATTATCTTTGGAAAATCATGGGAGACAGGAGAGATTCCAGAAGACTGGACAAGGGCAAATATAGTGCCCATCTATAAAAAGGGAAATAGAAACAACCCAGGAAACTACAGACCAGTTAGTTTAACTTCTGTGCCAGGGAAGATAATGGAGCAAGTAATTAAGGAAATCATCTGCAAACACTTGGAAGGTGGTAAGGTGATAGGGAATAGCCAGTAAAGAACAAATCACGTCACACAAATCTGATAGCTTTCTTTGATAGGGTAACGAGTCTTGTGGATAAGGGAGAAGCGGTGGATGTGGTATACCTAGGCTTTAGTAAGGCATTTGATACGGTCTTGCATGATATTCTTATCAATAAACTAGGCAAATACAACTTAGATGGGGCTACTGTAAGGTGGGTGCATAACTGGCTGGATAACCGTACTCAGAGAGTAGTTATTAATGGTTCCCAATCCTGCTGGAAAGGTATAACAAGTGGGATTCCACAGGGGTCTGTTTTGGGACCGGCTCTGTTCAATATTTTCATCAACGACTTAGATATTGGCATAGAAGGTACGCTTATTAAGTTTGCAGATGATACCAAACTGGGAGGGATTGCAACTGCTTTGGAGGATAGGGTCATAATTCAAAATGATCTGGACAAATTGGAGAAATGGTCTGAGTTAAACAGGATGAAGTTTAACAAAGACAAATGCAAAGTGCTCCACTTAGGAAGGAACAATCAATTTCACGCATACAGAATGGGAAGAGACTGTCTAGGAAGGAGTACAGCAGAAAGGGATCTAGGGTTATAGTGGACCACAAGCTAAATATAAGTCAACAGTGTGATGCTGTTGCAAAAAAGCAAACATGATTCTGGGATGCATTAACAGGTGTATTGTGAGCAAGACATGAGAAGTCATTCTTCCACTCTACTCTGCACTGGTTAGGCCTCAACTGGAGTATTGTGTCCAGTTCTGGGTACCGCATTTCAAGAAAGATGTGGAGAAATTGGAGAGGGTCCAGAGAAGAGCAAGAAGAATGATTAAAGGTCTTGAGAACATGACCTATGAAGGAAGGCTGAAACAACTGGGTTTGTTTAGTTTGGAAAAGAGAAGACTGAGAGGGGACATGATAGCAGTTTTCAGGGATCTAAAAGGGTGTCATACAACTTGTTCATCTTAGCCTCTAAGGATAGAACAAGAAACAATGGGCTTAAACTGCAGCAAGGGAGGTTTAGGTTGGACATTAGGAAAAAGTTCCTAACTGTCAGGGTGGTTAAACACTGGAATAAATTGCCTAGGGAGGTTGTGGAATCTCCATCTCTGGAGATATTTAAGAGTAGGTTACATAAATGTCTATCCGGGATGGTCTAGACAGTATTTGGTCCTGCCATTAGGGCAGGGGACTGGACTCTATGGCCTCTCGAGGTCCCTTCCAGTCCTAAAATCTATGAATCTATGCTTCGGCCACCATTCTAAAGGACATGTTTACATGCTCACAACACTCGTTAAAAAAATAATGCGTTAATTAAATTTGTAACTGAACTCCTTGGGGGAGAACTGTATGTCCTCTGCTCTGTTTTACCCACATTCTGCCATATATTTCACGTTATAGCAGCCTTGGACAATGACCCAGCACATGTTGTTCATTTCACTGCAGATTTGACAAAATGCAAAGAGGGTACCAATGTGAGACTTCTAAAGATAGTTACAGTACTCAATCCAAGATTTAAGGATCTGAAGTGCCTTCCAAAATCTGAGAGGCACGAGGTGTGGAGCATGCTTTCAGAAGTCTTAAAAGAGCAACACTCTGATGCAGAAACTACAGAACCCAAACTACCAAAAAAGAAAATCAATCTTCTGCTGATGGCATCTGACTCAGATAATGAAAATGAACATGTGTCGGTCTGCATTACTTTGGCTGGTTATTGAGCAGAACCAGTTATCAGCATGGACACATGTCTCCGGGAATGGTGGCTGAAGCATGAAAGAACATATGAATCTTTAGCACATCTGGCACATATCTTGCGAAGCCGGCTAAAACAGTGCCATGAGAATGTCTGTTCTCACTTTCAAGTGACATTGTAAACAAGAAGCGGGCAGCATTATCTCCTGCAAGTGTAAACAAACTTGTTTGTCTGAGCAATTGACTGAACAAGAAGTAGGACTGAGTGCACTTGCAGGCTCTAAAGTTTTACATTGTTTTATTTTTGAATGCAGTTTTTTTCCCCACATAATTCTACATTTGTAAATTCAACTTTCATGATAAAGAGATTGCAACACAGTACTTGTATTAGGTGAATTAAAAATATTATTTCTTTTGTTTTTTTTACAGTGCAAATACTTGTAATAAAAAATAAATATAAAGTGAGCACTGTACACTTTAAAAGCAGCAAAGAGTCCTGTGGCACCTTATAGACTAACAGACGTTTTGGAGCATGAGCTTTCGTGGGTGAATACCCACTTCGTCGGATCCACTACATGCATCCGACGAAGTGGGTAGTCACCCACGAAAGCTCATGCTCCAAAACGTCTGTTAGTCTGCCACAGGATTCTTTGCTGCTTTTACAGATCCAGACTAACACGGCTACCCCTCTGATACTGCACACTTTGTATTCTCTGTTGTAATAGAAATCAATATATTTGAAAATGTAGAAAACAGCCAAAAGTATTTAAATAAATGGTATTCTATTATTTAACAGCGCCATTAATTGCAATTAATTTTTTTAATTGCTTGACAGCCCTAGTTTAGATTAAAAGTAAAACAAGTTTATTAACAAAAGGAGAGAGGATTAATTTTTTTAATCATTTGACAGCCTTAGTTTTTATATAGCTAAAAATCTCGTTGTGCAGCCACATTGACCTTCTGTGGCTCTTCTTCATTCTGCATCAGAATAGTTTGATGTTGAGCCTCCAGGATTACATCTTTTAAGGAACTGCCAGCCCCCTTCAACTCCTTTTCTTCTTAACTGGTCTTTCCATGGGATCTTGCCTATTATTTCTCTGACTCAGTTGAAATCTGCTTTTCTGAAGTTTGGTGTCCTAGTTTTGCTGTTCTCATGTTCTCCTTTCCATAGGATCTTGAATTTTATCAGATCATGGTCACTTCCTCCAAAGTTCCTGACTACCTTCATGTTCTCAACTATTCATTCCTGTTGGTCTAAACCAGATCCAAAATGGATGACCCTCTAGTTGTTTCCTCAACTTTCTGAATCAGAAAGTTGTCCCCCACACACGCTAAGAATTTGCAGGACATATGTTTTGCTGTAATAGTCTTCCAACAGATATCACGAAAGTTAAAATCTCCCATTAATACTAGCTCATGTGTGTTTACTAATCTTGTTACCTGCTTGTAGAATGACTCATCCACTTCCTCTTCCTGATTTGGTCGTCTAAAATAGACCCCCAACATAACATCACTACTGTCAACCTATTATCAACTCAAGGTAATTCTAGATTATACCTCTTTCTAACCAATCAAGATTAATTGATCACTGAATTAGAAATTAGTGATTGTCAAGGTGTAAAGTATCAGAGGGGTAGCCGTGTTAGTCTGGTTCTGTAAAAGCAGCAAAGAATCCTGTGGCACCTTATAGACTAACAGACGTTTTGCAGCATGAGCTTTCGTGGATGAATACCCACTTCTTCGGATGCAAGGTGTAAGTGATCACAAGTGTATTGAGTGTCCCCACAGGGTTTTACATTGGGTTAAAAATCACACCTTTAGTTAAACCAGTGCACCTTTATATATAGACATGGCCTGTTACCCATTATGATCGAGCACTCCCAGTACAACTCTATATAGCACCTACCTATATGCGGGCTGTGTATTAGGGCTGGCTCATTCTGCTTATTGCTGGATTTCCTTGGGAGCTTGGAGCTGCTCTCTTCCTTAGTTGTGCCTTTCCTCTCAGCTTGCTGGCCTAATGCTGGGAAAGGGGAAGAAAAAAACCCAAAAACCTTTAGCCATTTTATTTACCACAGGCTACCTGATACCTAAAGAAAAGCTCCTAAATTGGTAAAACTTCCAGAAGTGCTGAGTGCCCACAAATCCCACTAAAGTCAATGACCAGGCCAGAACACAGAACATCATTGGTGATGCTGATGAATGATCTCTTGAAGTTGATGGAAGGCAGACATTCATTCTCATACTCCTGGGCCTCTCTTCAGCAAACAACACTGTCAGTCATGAGCTACTGCTATTCCGCCTGAGGGAGATGGTAGGAATCCAGGGAAATATGCTAAAATGGTTTGAATCCTCCCTGGCAGGATGCACCCAAAGGACAATAGTGGGAAACTGCACCTCCACTATTAGACCTGTGTTCCCTCTAAGGTGTGCACCTGGGCGGCTGCATAAGCAGGCAGCAAGGGCTGTGCACCTAATTAGTGGAACTGCACAAGCGTGGCTCCACTAATTAGGTGCCTGGACCCTGGAGAGGATGCACATGTAAGCTGGTGGTGTGGGGGAATAGGGGTAGTGGGGGGGAGCAGTGGGGTGACGGGGGGGAGTTTGAGGCATGAAGGGAATGTAGTGGCTGGTGAACTCAGCTGGCCCCTTCCCCGAGCTGGGGAGAAACATGCCTCCTCTCTCCCAGCCCCGGCTGGGCTGCGGTGGCCGGGGAGATGCCTCTGGGAGCCAACTGAAACCAAAGTAGTTAAGCTCACAGTGGCTGGCAGTTATATTCTAAGCAAGCTGGTGACTCTGTTGCTCGAATGTTTAGCCCCAAGTACAATGACAGTAATCAAGTCTGAAGGTGACAAACACATGGCTTATTGGGGCTAGATCTTCAAGAAGGAGTAGAGGATTTTAGCAGCTGATGGTGGAAGAAGGTGGTGTTGTATTTATGTGGTTCTAGTTTTTTTGGTTTTTTGCCACAGACCACTTAAAGGTTAGGGAGGTCCCTCCCAGCCACTGATACTACCTGGTCATTTAAGGGATGGTGGGTGTCTCCCAGGGCTAATAGGAGTACTTGATTTTCACTGGTGTTCACCAGTGTCCAGGGGCACAGCACAGCTTTCAAATGTTTCCAAGGATTTCCAGCACTTTATTGTGCAGGAGTTAGGGCCAAACTCTTGTCCAGCTCTCTCCCCAAACAAATTCTAAAACTTAATGGAAATCACTTGTCTGCAATCCAGACAAGTGATTTCCATTAAGTTTTAGAATTTGTTTGGGGAGAGGTATTGCAAACCATTAAGGCCATATCTTTGCTATCTGGTATAGTTCTGGCTCTTCAGAGTATTCCCATTGACTCATAAGTAGCAAGCACTAGGTTTGGTACTAGGTGTTTTGTAGGATGAAGACCTTATTTGCAAGCTCCGAAACCATGTGTTAATGTGATCTGTTTACTTAAGGGACTTGTAAAAACGTAATGAGCCTACTCTGAGTTTTTGAGTTGGTGACACACACAATATGAAACCAGGAGAACTTTAACTTTGCCTGTTTCTACAGGGTTCTGTTGCACTAACACAGCATGAGTCCTAAACACTCATTTAAAATACCCATCACCAACCACTTGATGTTTTACTTCCCTTCATATTTTCAGTGTTGTCACTTATTTGTTTGTGGTTTTGTTTGCTGTCTGTGTTGCTTTATTAGTTATTTTTACTGTTCTATGTGTGTGAAGTATTAATCAGCTTAAGAGTTGACATCCCATAGAAATTGTATAAGCCTGAGTGAATGCCTTTTACCCTCCTTTCCAATATCAGAAAATATTGTATTAATATTTGCAAGGAGAGCATCACTATTTCCAGTTGACTCATAGATTTGTTTAGCATCTTAAAGCTGAGCTATGTGTGCAGATAATATGCATGCAAGAGGGATAGTTCTGTGAACTGCACAAGTCCGTAGCATGCTAGTGTTTTGACAGATGCTTCATTTTTCGAGAGCAGCTTTCCCTGAAGATGTAATGGTCTATGATAGGATTAGGTTATTGAATTCACCCTCTGGTGCATATTTTTTATGCTTTCACTTAATGGCCATGACTTTGTTTTATTTATATAGCTGTTTTCAGTATGTCACATTTTGGTGTGTTTACTAGCTTGACTTGTTAGAAAGGATTATAAAATACATGTACTCCAAGGGCAGTGTTAATTTTCTTTTTATTTGATTTCATATTAAACAAACATCTTAAGCAGTGCACCTTGTTAATTAACCCTTGTTTTAATATTCTTTCTTCTTCTTCCATACCTCTGAACTTTTAAAAAGTATATATTATATCTAGGGTTTTTTTTTATACTAGTGACGCACATCCGCACATTTCCTTGATATTGGTGCTGCACATAAAATTCATTCCGCACATGGATGGAAAAAATTAGAGGGAACATTGTCTCAGACCCCTCATTTGTGAAGTCCCAAAATTATCAATTGTCTCTTAGGTCCTATTCAACATCTGCATACTGCTACTGGGAAAACTGGTGAGATGGCATTGACTCAAGTGCCCACAATATGTAGATAACAGACTCCTTTACCAAGCTTCAACACATACAGCATCATCGCTGGCACTAAGCTAGCCCACTGCTTGGACAAGAGCAGCTGGTAGAAGCTGAACCCAGGCAAGACAGAGATTATGTTGACTGGCAGAAAAAAGCTCTTTGAAGAGCATGCAATCAATGTGCAGTATCCATTGGTTGAAGATACACAACTATAGCTGGTCAATTCAGACCACAGTTTAGGAGTGCTCCTGAATTCCTTTCTGACACTAAGCTCTGATATACAGCAGTGTATATATTGCATGGTATTCCTTAAAATATACCATAATGAATGACAGTGGGAAGCACAGTCATCTGGACATGTGGTTTGTCACAGAGGGCCCCAAAAACATATAACCCTCTGGTCTCTTGGGATGTTTGGGTTATGGGGTTCCACAGTTGGGGTGTGGTGTTACCATGTGAAATCATAATGGTACCTCCATAGAGGACAATCCCTAAGCTTGCAGTTATGTACAAACCAGACTGGGCATAAAGTCTCCCCTGGAACGCTGGAAATATGACAATTTAACCACTTTGCAGAATTTAATCCTACAGCTAATATAGATGCCATGCTGGAAGGATCCTGATTTAAGCTGGCCGCAGCCTGGAGCTGAAAATAATTCCTTATGGATGAGCATGTGGAAACCACTGTGGGAACACGTGCAACCAGAGCTCGTCAATGTGTCCTTTCAGTCCATTACATGGATGGGTGGTACACCCCAAAGAATGGTGGGTGGACCAGGTACACCCCAACTGCAGCACATACATAGAAGGGTTGAAGCAACAATTTAATTAGTGGGTGAGGGAATACACATGGAATTGTCACTGCAAAAGGGATCTATGGACAGTAGGAACCACAGGGTTGGGTGTATAGAATCTGGGGGGAAAAGATGTGTATAGGAATGCAAAATGCTGAACTAGGGGGCTAGCACCTGGGTAATAGTTGCAGTGGTACCTTGGAATAAGATAGCAACTAAGGTGGTCCCCATGAGCCCTATGGGAATCATAAGAAATGGAGGACCACTGGGGGATAGATAGGGAGAATAAAATGGTGTAAAATGGACAATAATTCAGTTAAGTAATTGTTTGTCCAAAAAAAATAAAATATTTAAATGTGCCCCTCCCCAATGGCCATAAAGAAGCAGACCCAATGGCCTGTGCCAGGCGTGGACAATTAAATGTAATGTATATGGGGTATGGAGTGTGCTGCTGGGAGTGTGCACAATTCTGGAATATAACACTTGAGAGTACAAGTGCACCAGCATCTGGCACAATTACACACATCTACATGCTGCCATCCGGACTTTGGTGCATAAATGGATCTATGAAACTCATTGCTGTGGACAACTGAACCAGTGCATTACCCAATTCTATATCAAGTGGTTGAGCTGGTTTGGACAATACCCCGTTTCTCTGTAAATATTCAATGGACTCATGATATGGACAAGAGCACATGAACACTGTAGGGTCAGCTCACTGCAACTGCCAACAACTGGACACATTTAAAATATACACTCCAAAATGGTGTTACAGGATTTTAACCATATTAAAGGAGGAGAAGCAGTGTTTCTGGTGGTGGACCGGATGCTGGACTCAGGTCTTGGAAGCCCAGGCCCTTCGAGGAAAAAATACCTTCCACCCAACTAGCTACGGAACTGCCTGCTGATTGTACTTAGATTGATATAGCCTGTGCCCTTTGGACAGGCCTAATGGACACTCATTCACTTCCTGGTCATACTACTCATGTTGTAGGGGTGTTATTCATATTAATTGCATTCATGAGGTGCTTAAAATTATGTGCTGTCCCAGGCTCTCCCTGAAAGCCATACTTGTAAACTCAGCAGCTTACCCTTGTTATGACCTGCCTTCTCTCTCTCCCCGTAGCATGACTGGTGGACCAAGGTATCGGGCTAACTGGAGCCAGGGCCTCCAGCCCGAGTGCCCTGCCATCCAGTGTGCGGGAAAGAGGGGCGCCTGGGCCCTTCTTTGAAGAGAGTGGGGGAGTGCTGGGATATGTAAGGGTTAAGTAGAGACCTGGGAAACCAACGATGTGCTGGCATGGTATCAGGGAGTAGGCACAGGCATGCACTATTTCTTTGCTTGATAAAGTGTCATCCTGCCACAAAGTTCCCTTCTGCTTGCTAAGAATTGATAAGCTCGCAGCTGCATAAGGAATATGGGGATCTAAAAGAATACTTTTTGGGTAAAGCAGTGTTATCTCCCTCTCCCTTTCTTTCCCAGCTACACAAACGAGCTCGGGGTCATGGCCCCTTCCTCCCTCCCCTGCAAACTGCTGATTAAGGAAATTTGTATCTGCAATTATTGTAAAGAAATGTATTTTCAAAGTAAAAGTTATCTGTAGAATATGCTAATGCTGTAAACAGTAATCGGGGCGGGAATAATTATATTCAGTATATAGCTATTAATATTCATTATATGGGCGTTTCTGTTACTCAGTGAGGGTTTGAGGGGTGTTGTAGTAAATGTAGATATTTACATATTAACTTAGATAAAAGGAGCCTGCTGTAACTAATTCAGTGCTTACTCAACAATTGAGTCGAGGGGAACAAGTACCGCAATAAAGAAGCCCATTTACAAATCCGCCTCTGGGTCCTCCTGCTCTCTCTAATATTTAGAAGGTAATATGTTCTATCATCTATGTCTGACCAGAGGATAGTGTCCCATCCTGGAAGATGATGATCTGGGCTCAGTTGTACAAATTTCAGTTTTTTTGCAGCTGGCCTACAGCAATGTGATCCACCTGAAAATGAAGATGTAAGCCCTCAGGAAACTTCAACTAGTACAGAATGAAGATGCCTATCACAGCAACACAGGCTATCGTGAGCACATCAGACCTGTCTTCCACTCAATACGCTATCTTCCCATAGAACAATAAATGAAGTTTAAGGTCTCAGTACTTACCTTCAATGGTTTGACCCAAGGATACCTAGAAGAATGCCTAAAACTCCAGGTTGAGGACAGCAGTTATAAGAACAGACGTACTAGAATAGACCAAAGGTCCATCTAGCCCAGTATCCTGTCTTCCAACAGTGGCCAATGCCAGGTGCTTCAGAGGGAATGAACAGAACAGGGAATCATCAAGTGATCCATCCCCTGCTGCCCATTCCCAGCTTCTGACAAACAGAGGCTAGGGACACCAGTCAACAGATCCACTCCTTCAGCACAATGGAACTGTCTACAGCACGGGTAAACTTGCCTGTGCAGGAGGCTGGAGCTGGTCCAAGACTGCTGAACAAACTTCCATAGGAAATAAAAACTACCACAAGCCTCACCACCGTGCAAAGTTCACTTCTTCAACCTGCCTTCTATAATATAAAACACTTAGCACAGTGCATATATAATTACATTCACAAAAAAACCACCCCATATACTATGCTAAAAGAACATTAAAGTTGCGAAGTCAACTGCTCAAAAGGTAGGACATAAAAGAATTAAGGTTGCCTGTGCAATCTCATTGCTGAGCTTAATTGAGCCCCCTTGTGCATATTACAGAAGCTCCCAGTACGTCCCTCAGCCCACACCTCTTCCAGCAGCTCCCGTTGGCCCGGAGCAGCGAACCGCGCCCACTGGGAGCCGCGATCGGCTGGACCTGCAGACGGGGCAGGTAAATGAACCGGCCCAGCCAGCCAGGGGCTTTCCCTACACAAACGGCGTCCCCTGTTTGAGAAACCCTGCTCTATGGACATTCTTATGTTCAAGCCATTTTGAGAAAAAAAATGACAAAAAGAAAAATGAAGTATGGCAGTGCTCATTACACCAGGACACATTATTTAGTGTTAAATGATGAAGGGGACAGGTTACTAATAGAGAGGGATCTGTATTGCTTGGTGAACTGGGCACAGGAAAACAATACATGTTTCAAAACAGTCAAATGTTAAGTTATAAAAAGAATGTAGACCATTCGTACAGAATGGGGGACTCTAGCCGGGGAATCTGTGACTCTAAAAAAGATCTGGGGGTGAGGATGGACAATCAGCTGTACATGAACTTCCAGCGTACAGCTGTGGCCAAAAGGACTACTGCAATGCTTGAATTCCCAGTGAAAACTTGAGTAGGGAGTCTATATTACCATTGTATTTGGGACTGGTGCAATCACAACTGGAATATTGTGTCTAGTTCTGATATCCATAATTGTTTCAAGAAGTTGATAAATTGGAGAGGGTTCAAAGAAGAGCCAGGAGATTGATAAGAAGTTTGGAAAACACACTTTATAGTCATAGGTATCAGGAGCTCAATTTATTTAGCTTAACAAAAGAGAAGGTTAAGGAGTGACATGATCACAAACTGTAAGTACCTACATGGAAAACAAAAATTTGATAATGGGCTCATCAGTCTAGTAGACTAAGGTATAGAAAGATTCAACGATTAGAAGTTGAAGGTAGACAAATTCAGACTAGAAATTCAGACTGTTTTTAAAAAACAGTGAAGGTAATTAACTATTGGAACATCTTACCAAGGGTTGTGGTAGATTCTCCATCAATCACAATTTTTAAATCAAATTGACTATTTTTCTATAAAGATATACTATTGTTCAAACAGGAAGTATTTCAATTAAGTCCTATGGCCTGAGTTATACAGGAGGTCAGACTAGATGATCACAGTGGTCCTTTTTGGCCTTAAAATCTATGAGACAGTTTTAAATTACAATTTTTCTTCCTTATTACCCAGACTCCTAGCATTTGTATAAAAGCAACTGAATTTTTCCCCCCCTTCACATTCTTTGCCACTTCATCTCAATATATTCACAATACCTTGAGCTTGAGTGATATTTTAAGCATTTGTAGTGCAACTGCCTTCTTAGCATCTTCTCCTGGAATTCCTAGTTTAACACACTCCTATCTGTTCCAACTGGTCTTCAACAGAGATTAGCCCACCTACTTCTGCGTTGCTGGCGGTCCTATTTGTTCAGGCCCTTCTCCCACTGGAATGTGACTCAACGTTCCACACAACTGAAACCTTCAGTTTCATATCACCCACATAGATAATGGTGCACCTCCACTAATTTCTGCCTTCTGCCGTCCCTCATTTATGGGAATGGAAGGATCTCTGAGAGATGACTTGGAATTTTTCTTCTTCACATCACATCCAAGAGAAACGAGTCTTTGGTCCAGCGGTTACAGCACTAGCTTAGGAGATGTGTATTCAAATCCCTGCTCCACCAACGATATCCTGTGTGACCTCGGGCACATCACTTAACCACTCAGTTCCCCACCTGTGAAATGGGGATAAAAGCATTTCTTTACCTCCCAGGAGTGTTATAAGGATAAATACATTAATGACTGTGAGGTGCTCAGATACTACAGTAATGGGGGCCATAAAAGTACCAAAGGTTGACATCTCTGAAGTTTTCAATAATCTTTGTACTTCCATGTGATACTGTCCATCATGTATTCCAATGTGTATCATCACCAGGAGACTTGCCAACCAACTTCAGATCCCCATCCAATTTTACAGTTATATTTCATGTCTTTGTTCCAGGGAAGCTACACATCATCCTGGTGAATTCTCTGTCCATTCTTCTTAATATGGAATCACTGATGATGGTTGTCATTTTAGAACAGTTAAAAACCTCTTGGACATCCTTGACAGTAAGAAGCAAGCAGCTACCCCCTGTAACTTTGTTCTATTTCTTCTGTAGTTGCCTCATTGAGTATTGCAATACAATACTTCTAGAAGAGTTGAATACCTCCTGTTTCTCTTTCCTTTGTTGTTTGCAAATTGCCAATCATCTTTAGTTTCTACACTTTTATGTTCCTTCTTCACCAATCCTTCCCCAGTAGAAACAATTGGTGGAAACAATTCCTAAATCTTGTTGTCCAATAAGTCTTTGCCATCTCAGTTAGTATGCAGCATTGATACTGGTGATTCCAGATCATATATCTTCTCCGCCAGCAAGGCCACCAACTTACAATTCCTATATAAGAAATCTTTGCTGTTTTCCGGCATGTAGGAAAACAAAGCACATCCACCACAGGTCATGATGACTGTTCCATTGTTGGCCACATCTGCTGCATGGGGTAGCACCGTACCTAAATGGAAAGAAACCACACTCCCTACCTGTAACTCCCAAACTGATGATGATGCAGCAGGCTGAAAGACAACAGCAACAGACACAGAACCAGGATTCCCCCACCACAACTCTACCTGGTTTTCTAGATGCCGTTCCTGATTTCTTCACCAGTGAAGCTGGTTTGGAACCTTTCTGAGCTGCAGCTTTTCCTGCTGCTTTCCTGTCACTCATTTCCCTGAAACAGAATAAAGGCCAGCAGGTTTCTTATTAACTTTAAAGCACTAATGAGCTCAGTTTTGCATCAGCCAAGAGACAGCAACTCCTTTGGTCCTGCAAACGCCAATGCATGTGAGTAGCCCCAATAAATTCAATAGGATTACTTGAGTGTGTCTGCAGTATCATGCCCACTTGTGGCATGGATGTGAGGGGAAGGAGAAGTTCATTCTGGTGCTAAGAAACCTCAGCATTTTTGTCAGCTATTTTGGTCCCTGTCCCCTAACGCTCGTCAAAAACATTTTCAAACTGGTTTAGAACCTAAGGGAATTTTCATCTGAAAAAATTCCCGAAGTGTAGTGGAGAATAAGAGTACATATCAGTAATGTAGAGGTTTAAAAAATTACAAGAATGTTTTACTTCTAAAAAATACCCAGAAAATTCAGAATTAAGGCTAAATTTAAACATTTGACAACACAGAAGTGTAATTAAGGCTCCCAAAGTATCTTAACTTTACCCATCCTTTTACTACAGTAGCGCCCACAGCTCCCAGGCAAGATCCCAGAACGACGTCCTTAGAAAAACTGCAGAGAAATCAGGTACAACCTCATCCATCCTAAACAACTGCTGACATCAGTGACCGCCAACCCGAGAAGTCCTTATAGTTAAAGCAGTGGTGCCAACGGGCTTTCCGCTCAGGCCTAGGGAGGCAAATACCGACGTGCCCATGGTCCTTCCCCCCGGCACTGACTCCCTACCGACCGACCGACCTCCCGCTTCCCCGCGTCTGACCTACCCTGCCAGCGCCGCAGGCCCCGACCTGCTGTCCCGGGGTCGCCCACATGAGCGCTCGGCCTCCGCCCGTAACAGCAGCCGCCCCCAACCGTCACCAGGCAACGGCGACGCCGGCAGTGCACCCATTCCCGTCCGGAATTGAAAGGGCGGGTCTGAACCCCACACGTCACGCCCCAGTTGGTGAAGTGACCACCACAGATCAGAACCCCGCCCACTTCCTGTGGCGTCAGGACCCCTGGCCAGGCTTCCCCGGCTCCACCAATCCGCGCTCCGGTACCAGCCCCTCTCTTCCCCCCTCCCGCCAGGCTTCTCCGGCTCCACCAATCCGCGCTCTGGTACCAGCCCCTCTCTTCCCCCCTCCCGCCAGGCTTCTCCGGCTCCACCAATCCGCGCTCCGGTACCAGCCCCTCTCTTCCCCCTCCCGCCAGGATTCCCCGGCTCCACCAATCCGCGCTCCGGTACCAGCCCCTCTCTTCCCCCTCCCGACAGGATTCCCCGGCTCCACCAATCCCCGCTCCGGTACCAGCCCCTCTCTCCCACCGGCCAGGCTTCCCCGGCTCCACCAATGGGCGCTCCAGTACCCCTCCCCTTCCGCCCGTGCAGGTAACGATCCCTCCTCCCCCACCCCCACATGTACAGATTCCCCATTCCCACTCCTGCAACACCCATGCAGGTGCTAACCACCCCATTTCCCCGCCCCCCAATGCCCATGCAGGTGCCAACCACCCCATTTCCCCGCCCCCCAATGCCCATGCAGGTGCCAACCACCCCATTTCCCCCCCTTCCACCAATGCCCATGCAGGTGTCAGCCCCCCCCAAGCCTGTGCAGGTGCCAACCACCCCATTCCCACCCTCCCCCAATGCCCATGCAGGTGTCAAACCCACCATCCCACTCCTGCAACACCCATGCACGTGCCAGCCACCCCATTCCTCCCCCATCAATGTCCATGCAGAGGTCTATTCCCCTCCCCTCTCATCTGCAATGCCCAGGCAAGTATCAACTTCCCCCATTCCTGTCATCACCCGTGCAAGTATAGCCATCCCTATCATCCCCCATCCAGGTACCACTCCTCCAGACCAATTATCCCCAACATCCCCCATCCAGATACCAACCCCCCAGCCCCATTGCCCATCTCCCGCATCACCTCTCTGGTACTAACCCCCACACTATTCATCACCCATCTGGGTACCAGCTCCCCCCACATACATCACCTGTCCAAATACTAAACCCAACCTCCATCCTGCATCAACATGGTTTTAAAGAAAAAAAGGTCTTGTCAAACAAACCTGATTTAATACTTTGATGAGATTACAAGTTTGGTTGCTAATGGTAACTATGTAGATATAATATATGCAGTGTTGTGGCAGATTTTAGGGTTGCCAAGCATCTGGTTTTTCAATGGAACACCCAGTCAAAAAGGGACCCTGGCAATGCTGACCAGGCCATTAAAAGTCCAGTCGGTGGCGCAGCAAGGCTAAGGCAGGCTCCCTGGCTCCAGATGGCTCCCGGAAGCGGCCAGCATATCCCTGTGGCCCCTAGCCACAGGGTCGGGCAGGGAGGCTCCACGCACTGCCCCTGCCCTGAGCGCTGGCTCCACAGCCAATGGGAGCTGCGGGGGCAGTGCCTGCGGGCGAGGGTAGCACGTGGCACCTCACTGACCGCCACTGCACCTAGGAGCCAGAGGACATGTTGCTGCTTCCGGGAACTGCCTCAGGTAAGCGCCGCCTGGAGCCTGCATCACACCCCGAACTCCATTCCCCACCCCTGAACCCCCACCCCAACCTCCTTCCCCAGCCCAGAGCTCTCTTACACACCCTGGACCCCTAATTTATGGCCCCACCCCAGAGCCCACACCCCCAGCTGGAGCCCTCACCCACTCCCACACCCCAACCCTCTGCCTCAGCCCGGAGCACCATCCCACACTCCAAACCCCTTGACCCCCCAGCCCAGAGCCCCCTCCTGCACCCCAAACACCTCATCCTCAGCCCCACTCCAGATCCCGCACCCCCAGCCAGAGACCTCACCCTTCCACACACCCCAACCCTCTTCCCCAGCCCAGATCCCCCTCATGCACCCTGAACCCCTCATTTCTGGCCACACCCCGGTCCCCTGCCCCAGCCTGGAGCCCCCTCCCACACTCCGAACCCCTCGGCCCCATCCCCAGGCCTACCCAGACCTGAAGACTCTGTGTAGCTTGAAATCTTGTCTTTCACCAAACAGAAGCTGATCCAATAAAAGATATTACTTCACGCACCTTGTCTCTTTAGATATAATATACTTAGAGTTCTGTAAGGCATTTTACTTATTACCCCATGACATTCTGATTTAAAAAGTAGCACTATAAATATCAATAAAGCACATTAAGTGAATTAAGAACTGGCTGATTGGTCGGGGCATCATTAGTGAATGGGGATGTTTCTAGTGGGGCTCTGCAGGGATTGGTTCTACATTCAACATTTTTATTAATGATTTGGCAGAAAGTATAAAATCACTGCTGGTAAAATTTGCAGGTGACAAAGACAGGCAGTAATAAATAATGATGGGGACAGGGCAGTCATATTCAAACAAAATGTGTTAGGTTGGGGCACAGGCTTACCTTGGGTGGCTCCCAGTTAGCGGCGCAGCAGGGGTGGTAAGGCAGGCATCTTGCCTGTCCTGGCACCACATACCGCACTGCGCCGTGGAAGTGACCAGCAGCAGGTCCAGCTCCTAGGCAGAGGCACGCAAGCAGCTCTGCGTGGCTCTCACCTGCAGGCACCGCCCGCCCCCAGCTCCCATTAGCTGGGAACTAGCCAATGGGAGTGTGGAGCCAGTGCTCGGGGTAGGGACAGTGCATGGAGCTCCGTGCGCCCCCCCTCCCCGCCTAGGAGCTGGACCTGCTGCTTGCCGCTTCTGGGGCACAGCGCAGTGTCAGAACAGGTAGGGACTAGCCTGCCTTAGTCGGGCAGCACTGCCAACGGGATTTTTAATGGCCCAGTCGACGGTGCTGACCAGAGCCGCCATGACCCAGTACTGGGTCGCAACCCACAGTTTGAAAACCACTGCCTTAGGTCACACCATTCTTCTTGGCATTTCCTACTGGCTAGCTTAGACAGTTCCCTGCTCAGCATGCTGGCTTTTGGGAATTCCATTCTTAGGCCACCACCTCTCATGCTGACCAATATTGTCTCCTTGTGTCCTTGTACTCCCCCATCCATCTGTTTCCCCTTGTCTTATACTTACATTGCAAACTCTCTGGGGCATGGACTGTCTTTTTGTTCTCTGTTTGTACAGCACCTAGCACAATGGAGTCCTGGTCCATGACTGGGGCTCCTAGGCACTACAATAATAGGCTCCTAACTTTCCCCGAGCATTGTATAAGGCACTTGACTCAGGGTTGTAAATTCCACTGGATGGCAGGGAGCCAAGTCTCTTTGTGAATCCTACACTAAGCACCTAGACTCTTTCCCCCACTTATAATAGCTGGGGTCTTGTCCTGTCTGTCTCTATGCAATTTTTCGTCCAGTTCAATGAGATTTTATTCATATGGCCAGCTCTATGACTGCTGCTGTAAGAAAAGAGGCAGAGAACCCTCAGGTCTCTGTCAAGGTGCATGCGTGTGTGTGTGGGGGGGTACAATCCCATAGAGGCTACACACTATATGTGGACTGTGATCCCTTGTGTCCATTTGTCAAACACAGAGCACTGCAAGCCTCCCCCACCCCTCAGAGAGACTTCCCTGTGTTTGTCAGGAATTGGGTTACCAAGGTGAGTCAGCTCACAGCTTCACTCATTGGAGCTGACTCCTGAGCCGCTCCCTCTGCTGCAGTCCTGGGCACCACCCTTTGCACAACCAGTCACAGCTGTTGCCAAGCTTAATGAGGTAGAACATGAAAGACAAAATAACAGGCAGCTGCCCCACCTTCAATTGAGGGAAATCTCACTTTGTTAACCCTTTGTGGTCTGGACTGGAAAATTTTGCCCAGCCACTTCCTTTCACCTAGGCAGGAGCCACCTCCCTCACCTAGTTAAACCCTCTACCCTGGAGCATGCTGCATTTTTCTTTTCAGCTTTTTTGTCATTCCCTGGCTCTGACTGGGGAGGTTGGGGGTATGCACACAGTTTGGGTGTGGGGTAACCCCTGTGGGAATGATTATTAGTAGCACTACTGTCATGCTGAAGGCTCCAACCACTTGAATTGTGCTGTGCACTGCGCAGGTAGGTAGTGAGACACAGGCTCAGCCCCCAAACAGCTCACACTCTGAGTGCCAATTTGTAAGCCAATAATCTCTAGGTAGTTGCAGTTTCTCAACATGGCGAATTTCCAGGTCTCTCCATTACAAAGGCGGATGCCAGCCCACAATGAGGGCCGGATCAGGCCCTGGCAGCTGTGCTGGGTGCAGATAAGGGCAGCATTTTAGCTCTCTAAGTGGAATCTGGGTGGGTATTTATGGCCCTTATTGTGTGGAGTTGATGTCACAGTTATTGTATCCTATTCTACTCACTGATCACTTGGACCTAGGAGGTGTCAAAGTGACTATAGGCCCCTCAGGACTTGAATGTTTTTGTTGCAACTTTGTTAACATGAGCCTATGCTAGTGAAGACCAAAAAGCTAGAAATCATCTTTAGAACTAACCCAAATGGGTGGCGAGCTGCTACTAAATACAAGCTATCCTGTCACACTGTGGGGGATACTGGAACGGGTCAGACCTCACTGTTGGTCATCTGCTGGAGGAAAGGGCTGGGAACACTCCCAAACGGAGCTGTGCAAGGCTCAGTCAGGGCATGTCTAAATCACTTTCTTTTCAGTCTGTGAAGTGTTGAATTTCAGAATCTCTGGGAGCCGCTGGGAGTTGTTTTTTCCCTTCCTGCAGGAGGAGACCTGAGCTCCAAGCTGGTGCGATAGGCTGCAGGGAAGGCAGGAAGGGAGAGGCAAACAGCCTTTGGCTCAGGAATGCACTGCCCTTATCTCGCTCCCTTGCAATCCTGGGGAATAACTCTCCAGAGTTTGTGCCTTGCTCGCTCGCTTACTCACCCTCTGCCCTGGGTGGAGCTTCACTCTGGCCTGTCTGAGGTGCCAGTGAATCAGGCTTCAGGCACGTCAGGGGGAGAGGCAGAGCCCAGAGCGAGATCCATCACCTGCGCTGGCTCACCTGGGAAGGTAGGAAAAGTTTAGGCTTCCTAAATTACTTACTCTGAGGGTCTCAGGGGACTCACTGGGGCTCTGGCCCTGGAGAGAGCAAGCCAAAGGCTGCAGGTGAGGAGGAGCTTGGGAACCAGGGACTCTCCCAGTTCGCAGTCGGGGTGCGTTGCCTCTGGCGCTTGCTGCAGTGTCTAAGAGCCATTCTTCCACAGTTTATGAAGCATTAATCTGTGGGGAAGAGGGGGAAGCCCAGCAGTGGAGATAATCTTAGCAGGGGAAGATCCTAGCAGACTGTCTGGGAGGGAAAGGGGATCGCAGCAGAGACTAAAAAAGAGGGTCCCTGTAAAGACTGGAGCGGGGGTTGTGGAGGGAAGCTGTTCTCATCTGTTCCAATCCCTGGGCAGGATTCTTCTTTACAGCTTTTTGTCTGGTCTGGTCTCTGTCCAGTCTTCTTCTGAATGCCCCAAGGAAAGCAACTTTTCTGATTCCACCTGGGAGGGGATCCACAACCTGATAGAAGCTGCATGTACGTGACTCACTCCTCAGAGGGGCGCCTGCAGCATAGCTGTGTAATTTGACGGGAACTGGAGGTTCTGATCAGCGCATTAAGATGAAAAAGACTAACTGGGTTACAGGACTGGAAAGGGGAGGAGGCAAGGTGGGCAGGGACAAAGAAACAGTTGCTGCCACCCTCTGCTTCTTTGCCTGCCCTGGCCTCCCTCCATATGCCCGCACACACACATCATACACATGCAGAGAGGCACGTACATGCACTCTGACTTGTTTTCCTCTGCAGATGGAAAACCTTTGTCTTTCCTGTGACAGAACTCGACTTTGTGTGTAGAGAGAGGGGAAGGACCAGTGCTTAATTTGTAATGAAAGAGGGGCCGAGGCTCAAGCAATTTTTTTACATTCATAGCTGATGCAGTAAGCCCAAAGGTGCCAGGGCTCTGAACTGCCAAGTCTAGAGATGCTGGGGCTCAGCCCTGGCACAAATTAACAGGGCCGCCCAGAGGATTCAGGGGGCCTGGGGCAAAGCAGGGGAGCTGCGGCGCTTGTACTCACCCGGCGGTGGTCCGGGTCTTCAGCGGCATTTCGGCGGCTGGGGGCCCTTTAGTCGCTTTGCGTCTTCGGCAACACTGAAGGGCCCCCCACCGCCGAAATGCCGCCGAAGACCTGGACTGCCATTGGGCCAGGGCTCGCGGGGCCCCTGCAGGGCCTGGGGCAAATTGCCCCATTCCCCCCCCCCCCCCCGGGGTAGCCCTGCAAATTAAGCACTGGGAAGGCCTCATTTCTCAGGCACTCAGAAATGGTTCTGGTGAGTGAAATGAAATTCAGCACTGGGCTGGCTTCAGATTGGGGCTCTTTGTATTGCTGGGGCAATCATGGAAATGGGAACTTGAAGGAAGAATAGTGTCTTTGGTGACTTGATTTGGTTGGAGACACCCTGTTTATAAAGGTTGCACTCAGTTTCAGATGGAATATAGACACTAGGACAATGGAACAGACGCCTCAGGAGGTTGTGGAAGCTTCTTCACTGGAGGTTTTCAAAAGGAGTCTGGTTAGCCAACTGTCTTGGATGATTTAGACACAACAAATCCTGCATCTTAGCAGGGGGTTAGAATAGATGACCCCTTGTGCTCCCTTCTAACTTTATGGTTCTATGATTCTATGTATGCATAGTATGTGATAAGAGGTAAAGAGCCTACTGTGCTGAAAAGCTGTAGCACACTTTAACCAGGGCTGTGAGGGGAGGGTTATAACGCACTTTTACCCATCCAGCTATAGGCCCAAGATAGTGTATTTTCTTCCGGCTGGGGCTCTGGAGGGACTATCATGCCCTGTCAGAGGTGGAATACTGTGATGGTATTATGAGAAGGCAACATTATCCTTGTTTTGTGGCTGTAGGAGGATAACATGTCAAAGTAGGCAGGTGATAGTATCATGCTCCATGGTCTGGTATGACTGCACCAGGGGATAGTCCTGGCTCAGGAGACACCTGCATTTGCCCCTATTTTCATGTGCTCAAAACATTCTAAACTAAAATATCCTGCAGCTGTCCCTGGGACATTTCCAGCCCAAATGAGATATTTTGAACTTTTAGTAAAGTTACATTTGGCAAGTTTTGCACAGACCCACTAAGGATGGGGAGTTTTACTAGTAAACTCCTATGACCCATCGCAGCTTGTAATGAAAACAGAGCCCCAGGACAATCCACAGAGGGGACACTGTAATCAGTTTTGCTGATTTGCCAGAATCTCTCCTCCCCAAATTATACCTTCTCTTGTTGCTTTCCCACCCTCTGTTACCCACCCTCCTGTGGCTCCCTGCTATGTACAAATCTAGTGTGAGGGTCTGACTCTGGCACTTCAAGCCCTTTGCTTGGGCTGCCCTCTCTGTGTATAACTTTCTGTACAGACCCTTCCCACACTCAATCTCTCTTCAGTTTCGAGTCTGTTTTAATGTGCAGAAAATAACCAGTTCTAACATCAGGCTTTGTCCAAGTGACTTTGTGCAGGCTGGATTTATCTATCCCTCATCCTGATATCACAGTAGATTTTTTTTTTTTTACTTTGTGAGATAGGCAGGGATGATTCATTGTCCCAGTAACCACTTCAAAGGGAAGCTTAGAACATGTGACTTCTTTGCTACTTTTCTCCTTGCCTTACTCTGGTCTCAGAATCACCTAGATCAGAGATCGGAAACCTTTGGCACGCAGCCCGTCAGGCCGGGCCTGTTTGTTTACCTGCCATGTCCATAGGTTTGGCTGATCGTGGCTCCCGCTGGCTGCGGTTCGCTGCTCCAGGCCAATGGGGGCTGCGGGAAGTGGCGAGGGCCGAGGAATGTGCTGGTCGCGCTTCCCGCCGCCCCCATTGGTCTGGAGCGGGGAACCGCGGCCAGTGGCAGCTGCGATCGGCTGAACCTGCAGACGCGGCAGGTAAACAAGATGGCCCGGCCCGCCAGGGTACTTACCCTGGTGGGCTGCATGCCAAAGGTTGCTGATCCCTGCCCTAGATGTTCCAACCATCTGGCTTACCTTCCACTCCCAAGAAGGGAATATGCCATGAGTCCCTCCTGAACAGAATGGGAAGGTAGCATTGAAAGAGGGTCCAGTGGGGTCACTCGGGTGTTGAGAAGGATCCCCCATCACTGTCTCCCTGGGGTCTGTCTTGTGTCCAACTGTACCCAATACATTACTAACATGGATGTTGGAGCTTGTTAGCCTAGTTCATGGGCTGAAGTGTGTATATGCACATACTAGGTATGATACAGGCAACTGAATGAAATTGAGAGATTAGGTGAATTAATACAGGAAACTGAGTTCCTTACCCACTAACCATGATCTCAATGAGAGTGAAATTCCTTCTAGACTGATGCAGGCAGGTATTGCTCATTTTTTCCACTGCACCATGCAGCACAGATGGTGACTGACTCATGTGAAACCGTTTTGTGCTAGGAATGGGACTGTATTCCAGTCAAATGCACTAACCTAGAGTGGCCAATACAGGCTGGTCAGAGACCCAGAGAGGAGGTCTGGAGCAAGAGCCAATAACATAACACTGTCACAAGAAGGCACATGCCTGAATAGAATCATTGGACCTAGGGACCTCGAGAGGTCATCTAGTCCAGTCCCCTGCAAGAGCCTTCACTGTAGCCTAGGCAAAGTTGTTAACCCTCAGCTCAGACTCCATTTTTGCAGGCAGACAGAAACAGAGAGAGGTCAGCAGAAAGCACAAGAAAAAACATTAAAGGGAAAGAATAATTGCTGTCAGGGCATGGTGGAGACAACTGGTGGGGCTGTGAAGGTCCAACTGTGGCCCCAGACCAGTGTGCCGAGCAACAAGCCTGTCCCAAACCGTTCCTTCCTATGAAGGTGTCCATCCCCATGTCCTGGAAAATAGGTCCTATTTCTTCTCACTTGTGTAGGGGCAGGCACTTTGGGTCTCTGATGTGCTCCAGAATCCTTTACAAGGACTGTTGCAAAGTCTCCTTGGAAGCAGCAATATGGCCAGTTCAAAGAATTCTGGGAAATGTTTGGGAACTAACGGTGGTGGCTGAGACAACTTTCCCCTTCAAGAAGAAGTGATAAAAAGTGAGGCCTGGGTTGGAAGGAGCCTTTGTTGGTGGGAGATACTTCTTTAGTAAAAGAAGTCATTGCATCTAGAACCAGGCCCTGGGAGGGCTGAGCCTAGATCCCAACTTTACAGGACTAGAAAGCATTAGCAGCCCCTGAACTGGAGAAGTCCTACCAGTCCATCATGCCCATCTTTGGGGCTGGGAGGCAGGCAGAGCATGAGTATCCACTACAGAACATTTTCTAGTGTTATTTGGTCTCCTTTATAAATTTCCACAGCAATGAGCTGCCCCCTTTGTCAAACCAGGCAGGTTTAATTATTTAAATCTGTCCCCATAACTCAGATCTTCTGGCTCCTGCTTGTTTCTGTGGCTCTTCTGAACTCCCTTCAATTTGTCAGTGTCTGCCTGTCATTGTGCCCAGAACTAAACATGATATTTCAGGTGCGAACACACCAGTGCCCTAGCAAGAGACTGTTCACATGAAGCCTCTGGATATGCAGCTTTAAACTCATGTTGGTCTGTTTGTTGCCACAGCCCATTGCAAACTCAGGTCTAAGTACTATGTTAACTGCATGTGTCCAGGCTGTACCTCTCTCTGCTTCCCTGCCAAATTTCTAACCCCTCTAGGTCCTTTTGAATTACATCTCTGTCCTCACTGGGATTTGGAAGTTCCTCCATACTGAGTAGGATCTGGGCATTTCATTGGTACCTCAAAGATCCAACAAGTCAAGGAGTTTTTTGTGAAGTCGGTTCCTCTCCATATGCTACTTGTCTCTTATGTGCTGAAAGGCTGGGGTTCTGAGAAAGGCAAGGTGCCTGAGCCCAAAAAGTTGTGTGTATATATGTGTGCATGCAGGGCTGATGCTAGGAACAGGCAGAGATCACATGGAACCACCCCTTTTCCAGAGGGATTATCCCATGCACTGCTGCCTCACAGCCATTCTTTCTGCTGGTGCATGTAGCACCAGGAAGACCTCAATGTTTGGGAGTGTCTGAGGCAGACAAGCAGGTCTAGTCAGGGAGGGGCTCAGCTGAGAGAGAGGCAGGCTGGGAACTAGCTATGCAAGTGAAACACGTAACAACAAGCACTTGAGACACATCACTAGGCAGGAAAATAGCAGAGTGAGCCTGGAGCACTGAGACTTCAGTGGGAGCTGACATCAGGCAGTAGAATGTAAGTGAGAAAGGAATGACTCTGACCCACTTCTCCTTTTACTTAGAGCAGATTTACACTGGCATATAACACTGCAGTGATTTTAGGGGCCTCACTCCTGGGTTAGATGAGGGTTAGAGAAAAACTGAGTCCTGTGCTGTTGCTCCTGATTCACAGACTTAAGGCTTGATGGACCCATTATTATTTATCTAATCTGACCTCTGTAAACACAGGCCAGAGAGTTTCACTTAGTGATTCCTATATTGAGCCTATTACTCCTAGTTGAACTAGAACATTTATTTTAGAAAGGCATCCAGTAAGACTTCAAGTGACATAGAACCTACCATGTCCCTAGAAATGGACCATTGGAACAACTACCCTCCCTATTTAAAAAAGGCACCTTATTTCTCATCTGAACGTATCTAGTTTCAGCTTTCTGTCATAGAGAGTTCTGCCTTTGGTTGATCAGATTAGAAAAGAAGCTCACTCTAAGCAGGACCGGCTCTAGGCACCAGCAAAGCAAGCAAGTGCTTGGGGTGGCACATTTCCAGGGGCGGCATTCCTTCTGACATCTTCAAAAATTCCAACACCAAGCCCACCAACAAAGTGCCCACCAACTGCCTGGATGTGGCCGGCAGCGGCCCTCCAGGCTACTGCTACAAAGTCTGCCTGACCCCGGAGTCCGCCATGAGCGGCTTCATGTTCCTAAAGCCCTACAGCCCGAGTCCTCCGAGGAACAACGAGAAAGCCGCCAAGAACTTATCAGGGCCAGGAAGGAAGCCCCGAGCGGCCAGTAACACCGTCAGTGCCACCAGCCAGATAACCCTGCGCTGCCATACAGCGGGTGGGGCTCAGGGAGACGCAGTGGGAGAGAGTGCCATGAAATACCCCTTCAAGGGTTAGTCCGGCTTTCCCCCTTCTTCTCTCCCGCCCCCGCCCCCTTGAAAACAAATCTCAGCCAGGAGAAATCCTTTCATTCAGGCACAACTTTTTAAAGATAATTACCCGACCCTTTGATCAAGTGGCAGTGTCGGAATTAGCACCCGTCAGACAGCAGGCAATTCTCCAGCACGCTCTTTACCCATTTCAGTTAATGATTTGGGGAACGTCAGGCTCATTTTAAATGAGCAAAAGTAGCAGAAAGCGCTCAGAAGCAGCAGCCCAGCTCCTACTAAGACTGAAATACGGAGCATGCCCAGGAAAGCCAAGGGCTGTCTCCGATCGTGGCTACACAACCCCGTAGCCTTCCTTCAAGAGACCCAGATGTGACATCAGGTCAGCAAAGCACGCAGTGATTTAAGCCTCTTGAAATGTCCCTCTCTAGTCTGTATTTCCCCTCTGCACATATTACAGGAGGCACGAGTTACTCAGGCGCTCTAGTGGCCCATGGGGCTTTTCAGCTCCTTTGTCTCAATAAGAAATTGAGGCAGATACACCCGGCTCAAGCAGATTCAGATGCAGTCCTTGCCCAATGCTGCATCAGTACCGCACCCAGTCAAACCAAACCAAACCAACAACAAATTGCAAAGTGCAAACGTGTAAAAGCCAAAAAAAAAAAGGGGGGGGGTAGGGGGCGGCCAAAATTTTTTTTGCTTGGGGCGGCAAAAAACCTAAAGCCAGCCCTGAGTCTAAGGCAGGCTTTCCAGACTAATCAATCTTGTGGTTCACACTGGGCTGGATGAGTGAGAAAAGAGTTGGGCTTAATGAAGTCACTCCCAGTTCCATGAGCATGTGTGGGAGTAGAACTGGGCCCCAGCCCAGAGGGAAACTTCACATAAGGCTCTGAGACTGAAAGGCCTCCTGAGGTACTAAGGGAGGCCTATGAACTATACTCCTTCAAAGGAGTTGGTTCAAAGGTCTTCAATGCTTCCCTCAGCTACCAGATGGTAACAGTGGTATCACGCTTGATCTTCTCCTCTTCCTCTTCCCCTGCTAGCCTCCTCTGGGTATATAGAGAAGTGGAAAGGACACTGCTTCCTGCACAGAGGTCCCCAGAAGTAGCAACCAGTGCAGCTTCTTTGGACAAGGCCAAGCTGAAGGGTGGGGAAGATAGGCCTCTACAGCTAATTGGAGAAGGACGCAAGACCCGTGGATCTGATTCTGTTGCCATACTGGGTCAGACCAATGCCAGCTGCCCCAGAGGGAATGAACAGAAGAGGTAATCATCAAGTGATCCTGTCGTCCATTCCCAGCTTCTGGCACACATGGTGTTGCATCCCTGCCAATCCTGGCTAATAGCCATTGATGCACCTATCCTCCATGAACTTATCTAGTTCTTTTTTGAACTCTGTTCTAGTCTTGGCCTTCACAATATCATCTGGCAAAGAGTTCCACAGGTTGACTATGTGTTGTCTGAAAAGGTGCTTCCTTTTGTTTGTTTAAAACCTGCTCCCTGTTAATTTAATTTGGTGACACCTAGTTCTTGTGTTATGTGAAGGAGTAAATAACATTTCCTTATTCACTTTCTTTACACCAGTCAAGATTTTATAGACCTCTGTCATATCCCCCCTTAGTCATCTCTTTTCCAAGTTGAAAAGTCGCAGTCTTATTAATCTCTCTTCATATGGAAGCTGTTCCAGACCCCTAATCATTTTTGTGGCTGTTCTCTGTACCCTTTCCAATTGCAATATATCTTTTTTGATATGGGGAGTCCAAATCTGCACACGGTATTCAAGATGTGGGCGTACCATGGATTTATATAGTGGCATTCTGTTATTTTCTGTCTTGTTATATATCCCTTTCCTAATGGTTCCGAACATTCTGTTAGCTTTTTTGACTGCCTCGGCACATTGAGCAGATGTTGTCAGAGACTTATCCAAAATGACTCCAAGATCTCTTTCTTGAATGATAACAGCTAATTTAGACCCCATCATTTTGTATGTATAGTTAGGATTGTGCTTTCCAATATGCATTACTTTGCATTTATCCACAATGAATTTCATCTGCCATTTTTTCGCACAGTCACCTAGTTTAGTGAGATCCCTTTGTAACTCTTCACAGTCAGCTTTTGACTTATCTTGAGTAATTTTATATCATATGCAAAATTGACACCTCATTATTTAACCCGTTTTCCAGATCATTTATGAATATGTTGAACAGTACTGGTCTCAGTACAGACCCCTGGGGGACACCACTATTTACCTCTCTCCATTCTGAAAACTGACCATTTATTCATTATTTTTATGCCCTGTGCCTTATGTGGCCATTTGTAGCAATGCAAATGTGACTGTACACCAGAGCATCACTCCAGTATGTGTGTGAATTGGGTCTAGCAATTACAACTCCAGCACTTGTATCAAGATTGAGGAACTCTAGAAAGACCTAGCCAAGCTACCTGACTTGGGAAGTAATGGCAGGTGAAATTCACAGTGGAAGAGGGATTTTGGACACCTCATACGTATTGCTTCACAAGTGCCTCATCTTGACCCTTAATGCCCTTCATAATTTAGCCCCATCCTACTTAATATTTCTATTGTCTTGCCATTGACCCTGCCATGCCAACTCTGCTATGCCAGCAGTGCTAGTCACGCACCTGCTAGTCCATTTGTCCCACCAGCACCTTTGTTTTCTCCCATGCTGCCCTTACACATGGAGAAAACTCCTTGTCATCCTTCAAATCCCTTCTTAGAATTTACTTCTACTGCAATGTCTGAACAATACTTGTCCTACAAGAGCTGGGGCTACTCCTACTATGCTAAACTTGCTCATAAGAACAGCCATACTGGGTCAGACCAAAGGTCCATCCAGCCCAGTATCCTGTCTGCCGACAGTGGCCAATGCCAGGTGCCCCAGAGGGAGGGAACCTAACAGGTAATGATAAAATGATCTCTCTCCTGCCATCCATCTCCACCCTCTGACAAACAGAGGCTAGGGACACCATTCCTTACCCATCCTGGCTAATAGCCATTAATTGACTTAACCTCCATAAATTTATCTAATTCTCTTTTAAATCCTGTTATAATCCTAGCCTTCACAACCTCCTCAGGCGCGTAGTTCCACAGGTTGACTCTGCGCTGTGTGAAGAACTTCCTTTTATTTGTTTTAAACCTGCTGCCCATTAATTTCATTTGGTGGCCCCTACTACTTATATTATGGGAACAAGTAAATAACCTTTCCTTATTCACTTTCTCCACACTACTCATGATTTTATAGACCTCTATCATATCCCCCCTTAGTCTCCTCTTTTCCAAGCTGAAAAGTCCTAGCCTCTTTAATTTCTCCTCATATGGGACCCATTCCAAACCCCTAATCATTTTAGTTGCCCTTTTCTGAACTTTTTCTAATGCCAGTATATCTTTTTTGAGATGATACTGTACGCAGTATTCAAGATGTGGGCGTACCATCAATTTATTTAAGGGCAATAATATATTCTCCGTCTTACTCTCTATCCCTTTTTGAATGATCCCTAACATTCTGTTTGCTTTTTTGACTGCCACTGCACACTGCATGGATGTCTTCAGAGAACTATCCACGATGACTCCAAGATCTTTTTCCTGATTAGTTGTAGCTAAATTAGCCCCCATCATATTGTATGTATAGTTGGGGTTATTTTTTCCAATGTGCATCACTTTACATTTATGCACATTAAATTTCATTTGCCATTTTGTTGCCCAATCACTTAGTTTTGAGAGATCTTTTTGAAGTTCTTCACAGTCTGCTTTGGTCTTAACTATCTTGAGCAGTTTAGTATCATCTGCAAACTTTGCCACCTCACTTTTTACCCCTTTCTCCAGATCATTTATGAATAAGTTGAATAGGATTGGTCCTAGGACTGACCCTTGGGGAACACCACTAGTTACCCCTCTCCATTCTGAGAATTTACCATTTATTCCTACCCTTTGTTCCCTGTCTTTTAACCAGTTCTCAATCCATGAAAGGACCTTCCCTCTTATCCCATGAGAGCTTAATTTACGTAAGAGCCTTTGGTGAGGGACCTTGTGAAAGGCTTTCTGGAAATCTAAGTATACTATGTCCACTGGATCGCCCTTCTCCACGTGTTTGTTGACCCCTTCAAACTCTAATAGATTAGTAAGACATGATTTCCCTTTATAGAAACCATGTTGACTTTTGCCCAGCAAGTTATGTTCTTCTATGTGCCTGACAATTTTATTGTTTACTATTGTTCCAACTAATTTGCCTGGTACTGACATTAGACTTACTGGTCTGTAATTGCCGGGATCACCTCTAGAGCCCTTTTTAAATATTGGCATTACAGTAGCTATCTTCCAATCACTGGGTACAGAAGCCTATTTAAAGAACAACTTACAAACCTTAGTTAATAGTTCTGCAATTTCACATTTGAGTTCTTTCAGAACTCTTGGGTGAATGCCATCTGGTCCCGGTGACTTGTTACTGTTAAGTTTATCAATTAATTCCAAAACCTCCTCTAGTGACACTTCAATCTGTGACAATTCCTCAGATTTGTCACCTACAAAGGATGGCTCAGGTTTGGGAATCTCCCTAACTTCCTCAGCCATGAAGACTGAAGCAAAGAATTCATCTTCCTGTTAACATGGCCATAGCCTATTTCTCTCTTTCATCCATCCATTGTATCTTGTGGGACCTAGATTATGAGATCTCTCAGGCAGGAACTGACATGAATTGCTTGTACAGCACCTCGCACAATGAGATTCTGGATCCTTGATTAGATTTCCTAGGTGTTACTGTAATACAAACCATAAACAAATAGCAACATTGCTGGCTTCCCATAGTTAAATTAGAAGTCAGGAAAATGACCTTCTCCGTGGGCATCAGGGCTCAAAGCAGTAAACAAAATGTTAGGAATCGTATGCTGCAAGTGTTATGCCTTTTATATAAATCAACAGGATATTCTTATCTGGGATACAGTATTCAGTTCTGGTCACCCTATTTCAGAAAGGGTACAGCAAAAAAAAGGGTTCAGAGGCAGTTGAGGAGAATGATTAGAAGCTTGGAAAGACATATGTCCACAAAGCGATTGAAAAGATGAGGACTTTAGAGAACCAAGAAGGCAAGAAGTTAACTGGTAAGGCTAAATACCAGGTTCAAGAGATTATTCAAGACAAAGAGAGGTCCTTCAGAATATGGAAGGTTAACCCTAATGAAGCCTATAGGCAATATGTAAGAAGGAAATTAGGAGGACTGAGATGGATTTTAAAGAGCATGTAACTAATTTTTTTTTTAAGCTTTTCCTCATAGGTCAGGTTTTCTAAACCTTTTACCATTTTTTGTTGTTCTCCTCTGGACTCTCTCCAATTTATCCACTTCTTTCCTAAAGTGTGGTACCCAGAACTGGACACAGTACTCCAGCTGAGGCCTCACCAGTGCCAAGTAGAATGGGATAATTACCTCTCATGTCGTACATACAACACTCCTGTTAAATACACCGAAGAATGATATTAGCCTTTTTCGCAACTGCATCACTTTATTGACTCCTTCAGTTTGTGATCCCCTGTAACTCCCAGATCCTTTTCAGCAGCACTACCTCCTAGCCAGTTTTCCCCCCTTTGTTGCCGTCCATTTGACTTTTCTTTTCAGAGGGTAGTACTTTGCACTTGCCTTTAGAAAACTGGTCTGAAATCAACAAGATGAAATTCAATAATTTGCCAAGTTCATTTTGAATTTTAATCCTGTCCTTCAAAGTACTTGCAACCCCTCCCGGCTTGATGTCATCTGCAAATTACTGTACTAGGGCCAATACTGTTCCACATATTCATAAATGATTTGGAAAAAAGGGGAAACAGTGAGGTGTCAAAGCTTGCAGATGATATGAAATTACTCAAGATTGGATTTAACTAAAATGACTGAAGAGTTAAAAAGGATCTCACTAAACTGGGTGACTGGGCAACAAAATGGCAGATGAAATTCAGTGTTTATAAATGTAAAGTAATACACAGTGGAAAACAATGCCACCTATACATACACAATGATGGGGTCTAAATTAGCTGTTACCACTCAAGAAAGATCTTGGAGTCATTGTGGATAGTTCCCTGAAAAAAATCCACTAAATGTGCAGATGCAGTCAAAAAAGCAAAAAGAATGTTAGGAACCATTGGGAAAGGGATAAATAATAAGACCTGGACTATCATCATGCTATTATATAAATCCATGATATGCCCACATCTTGAATACTGTGTGCAGTTCTGGTTGCCCCATCTCAAAAAAGATATATTGCAGTTAGAAAAGGTACAGAGAAGGGCCACAAAAATGATTAGGGGGATGGAACAGCTTCCATATGAGGAGAGATTAAAAAGACTGAGACTGTTCATCTTAGAAAAGAAACAACTAATGGGCGATATCATAGAGATTTATAAAATCATGAATGGTATGGACAAAGTGAAAGGAAGTATTATTTACCCTTTCACATAACACAAGAACTAGGGGTCACCAATGAAATTAATAGGCAACAGGTTTAAAAAAACATAAGGAATTACTTCTTCACACAACACATAGTCAACCTGAGGAACTCATTGCCAGGGGATATTGTGAAGACCAAAAGTGTAATTGGGTTCAGACAAAAATTAGATAAATTCATGGAGATTAGTCCATCAATGGTTGTTAGCCAAGATGGTCAGGGATGCAACTCCATGCTCTAGGTGTCCCTAAATCTCTGAGCGCTAGAAGCTAGGACTGGATGACAGGGGATGGAAGCATGTGGCACCAGCCACTGTTGGAAGACAGGATACTGGGCTAGATGGACCATTGTTCTGACCCAGTATGGCCATTCTTATCTTATGTAAATTTTATGAGCAGCTTCTCCACTTCATTGTGCAAGGCTTTAATGAAAATATTGACTAGTACTAGACCCAGCATTGAGCCCCGTGGGACTCCACTACCCTTCCAGTTTGACTGTGAACCATTGATAATTACTCTTGGAGTATGGTCTTTCCACCAGTTGTGCACCCCACCTTACAGTAATATCATCTATGTGACAAATCCCTAATTTTCTGTTGAGAATGTCATGTGGCACTATGTCAAAATCTTTACTAAAATCAAAATATATCACATCATCTGTTTCTCCCATCCAGTAGGCTAGTAATTGTCTAAGAAGAAAATTAGGTTCGTTTGGTAAGATTTGTTCTTGACAAATCTATGCTGGCTAGTCTTTATAACCTTATCCTCTGGGTGCTTATAAATTGATTGTTTAATAATTTATTCCAGTATCTTTCCAGGTATTGAAGTTAAGATGACTGGTCTATAATTCCCCAGATCCTATTTGTTCCCCTTTTTAAAGATAGGTACTATGTTTGCTCTTCTCTAGAACTCAGGGGCCTCACTCGTCCTGTCTGAGTTCTCAAAGATAATTGTTAACAGTTTGGAGATTGTGCCAGGTATTTTTTAACATTTCCTCATAGGTCAGGCTTTCTAAACCTTTTATCAGTTTTATTGCTTTCTTCTGGACTCTCTCTCTCCAATTTATCCACATCTTTCCTAAAGTATGGTACCCAAAATTGGACACAGTACTCCAACTGAGACCTCATCAGTGCTGAGTAGAGCAGGACAGTTACCTCCTGTGTCTTACATATGACATTAGTGAAGACTGAAGCAAAATAGGCATTAAACACTTCAGCCCTCTTGATGTCATCAGCTCTCCTTCCCTTTTATGTCCCTTATTAGGCTAAGGCACAAAATGATTTACACCTTTCTGATTTTGTCCCTACATGCTTGTGCTAATCTTTTGTACGCTTCCTTAGCAATTTGTCCATATTACCACTTTTTGTAGGATTCCTTTTTGATTTTCAAGTAAAGAGCTCCTGACAACACCATATTGGTCTCCTACTGTCTTTCCTGTGCACTAGGATAGTTTGCAGTTGTGTCTTTAATATTGGCTCCTTGAGAAACATAGGCCATAGAATTTCACCCAATTACTCCTGCATTGAGACCAATAACTTGTTTGTCTAAAGCATGTCTTCAGGAAAGGCAAGATCTTGATTTTTAAGGCATTACGAAATGGAGAATCCACCACTTCCCTCTGGGGCACCTGGCATTGGCCACTGTTGGAAGACAGGATAGTGGGCTAGATGGACCTTTGGTCTGACCCAGTATGGCTGTTTTTATGTTCACTTTCCTTGGCAGCTTGTTCCATGGTTAATCAACTTCACTGTTTAAAAATGTGCACCTTATTTAAAATTTAAATTTTGTCTGGCTTCAGCTTCCAGCAATTTGTTCTTGCTCTGATTTTCTCTGCTAGATTTAACAGTCTTTTATTACCTGTTATTTCTGTGATTCTTTTCTGTACCCACTTGAATTTTTCAACATCTTTTTAAAAATGTTGACATCAGAAGTGGGTGTAGTATTCATCATCCACATGTGATAAAGTAAATACAAATCACTTTCCACAAATGGAAAAAAAGAGGAAGGAGGCAACAATCGATATAATTTTGACATTATAAAGTGTAGAAAATGGATAAGGAATACTAAAGACATCAGAGAAAAATATTTATGGCTGGCAGAGCAAAGGATAATAAAGAACAAAAGAAATCCTAGAAATGATATAGTTCCATTACTAAATTGATATGATAAAATTGTTAGTAAGGGTGTAGGAGAGGCAAAAGTGATCTATAAATAGTTGTGACCTGAATTTGGAAAGAAGCAGGAGGATGTATTCTTATTACATGTGGGTAATGAAGTACTTTCCAGTCCATTAATGAGGATGTTAAATAGCATCTACTATGGATAAACATTTTTTTAAATTACAGGCCCGGATAACCTGCACCCAAGAGTACTAATATTATTCCAATATTCAAAAGAGGGTAAGTGGGATGATCCACGTAATTAGAGGACAGTTAACCTGACTTCAGTATGAAGCAAAATAATGAAACTGCTGATGCAGAAGTCAAATCAATAAAAAATTAAAGGATAGGAATATAAGTATTGCCAATCAACATGGTTTTATGGAAAATAAGTCTAGTCAAATAAACCTGAATTCACTTGTTGATGAGATTACAAGTTAGATTGATAAAGGTAACTGCATAGAGGCTGATTTAAGACATAGATTACATACCAATGCTCTGGAAATAAATAACAGAATACTGCTGATAAAATTTGTGGCTGACACACAGATTGGTGGTGTGGCAAAAAATTATTAGGACAGGGTTTTGTACCAGGGTACAAATATATATGAATTACAGTAGGTCATACTGGTATGGGTGTGGCACTATATTTGAAAGAAAGCATAGAATCAAATAAAGTAAAAATCTTAAATTAATCAAACTGTACCTAGAATTTCTCTGGATAGATATTGTTAGTAAAATAAGAGTATAGGAATAGGAATATACTACCTGGCCAGAATGGTGATGGTTACTATGAAATACTTAGGATGGTTTGAGAGGCTTCGAAGACCAAAACCACAATAACAATTGGGGATTTCAACTATCCTTATATTGACTAGGTATATGTCACATCAAGAAGGGATGCAGAGATAAAATTTCTAGGCACGTTAAATGATGGATTCTTGGAGCAACTAGTCCTAGAACCCACAAGGGGAGAGGCAATTCTTGATTTAGTCCTAAATTGAGCATAGGATCTGGTACAAGAGGTAAATATAGCTGAACCTCTGAGTAAGAACAATGATAATATAATTAAATTTAACATCATTGTAGGGTAACAGATGCCAAAGAAATCCACCACAGTAGCAGCTGACTTCAAAAACTGGAACTATACAAAAATGAGGAAGCTAGTTAAATTTTAATTAAAAGGAAGAGTCACAAGGGTAAAATGCTTACCAATTGCAGGGACACTATTTAAAAACACCATAATAGAGTTTCAAACTAAATGCATACCCCCAAATAAAACAAACAAACAGTAAGAGGACCAAAAATAAATAAATAAAAAGCCACCATGGTTAAACAGCAGAGTAAAAAAGGCAGCTGGAGGCAAAAAGGAATCCTTTAAAAACTGGAAGTCATATCCTAGTGAGGAAGATAGAAAGGAGTATAAACTCTGGGAAGCCAAGTATAATAAGGCAAGGCAAAAAAGATTCCAACAAACAACTAGCTAAAGCCACAAAAAGTAAAAGCAAAAAATATTTTAAGTACATCAGAAGCAGGAAGCCTGCCAAAGAGTCAGTGGGGCTACTGGACGATCAAGGTGCTAAAGGAGCACTCAAGGAAGACAAGGCCATTGTGGAGAAACTAAATACATTCTTTGCATTAGTCTTCACTGAAGAGCATGTAGGGGAGATCCCTACATCTGAGCCATTCTTTTTAGGGGAAAAATCTGAGGAACTATCTTAGATTGAGGTGTCTGTAGAGGAGGTTTTGGAAGGAAGTCAAATATGAAATTGCAGAACTACTAACTATGGTATGTAATCTATGGCTTAAATCAGCCTCTATACCAGATGACTGGTGGATAGCTAATGTAATGTCAATTTTGAAAAAAGGCTCCAGATGCGATCCTGGCAATTACAGGCCAGTAAGCCTAATTTCAGTTACCAGGTGAACAGCATTTATAAGATACATAAAAAGAACAGGAGTACTTGTGGCACCTTAGAGACTAACACATTTATTTGAGCATAAGCTTTCGTGGGCTACAGCCCACTTCATCAGATGCATAAGATACATAGATGAGCATAATATATTGGGGAAGAGTCAACACAGCTTTTGTAAAGGGAAATAGTGCCTCACTAATCTATTAGAACCCTCTGAGGGTGTCAACAAGCATGTGGACAAGGGTGATCCAGTGAACATAGTATACTTGGACTTTCAGAAAGCCTTTGACAAGATCCCTCACCAAAGGCTCTTAAGCAAACTCAGCAGTCATAGGATAAGAGGGAAAGTCCTCTCATGGATCAGCGGCTGGCTGCTGGCACGTCTCTGCGGCCCCTGAGGGGGGATAGGGAGAGGAAAGGGAGGGGGGCGGGTGAAGCAGCTCCACATGCTGCCCCTGCCACGAGCACTAGCTCCACACTCCCATTGGCCGGGAACCAGCTAACAGGAGCTGCGGGGGCAGCGCTTGCAGGCAGCACACGGAGACCTGCTGCCTGGGAACCAGCTAACAGGAGCTGTGGGGGCAGCACTTGCAGGCAGCACATGGAGACCTGCTGCCTCCCGCCCCCGCCAGGGGCCGCAGAAACGTGCCAGCAGCCAGCCGTTTCTGGGAGCGGCATGGGGCCAGGGCAGGTGGCACCCCCAACACTCTGCCCCAGCCTGGAGCCTCATGCAAAACTCATGAAATGTCCAGTGGATTCTATGAAATTAGTATCAGAGGGGTAGCCGTGTTAGTCTACTTGCATCCGAAGAAGTGGGTATTCACCCACGAAAGCTCCTGCAAAACGTCTGTTAGTCTATAAGGTGCCACAGGATTCTTTGCTGCTTCTATGAAATTAGGTGCAGTGTGACCATATGACCCCTACACCCAAACTCCCTCCCCGAGCTTGCAACCCTCACTCCTGCACCCCAAACCCCCGTCCCAGGCTCATCCCGGAGCCCTGTCCCACACTCCGAACCCCTCAGCCCCAGCCCAGAGCTTGCACCGCACCCCAAACCCTTGCCCCAGCCCGGTGAATGTGAGTGAAGGTGGGGGAAAGCGAGCAACGGAGGGAGGGGTGAATGGAGTGAGTGGGGTGGGGCCTCAGGGAAGTGGCGGGGTAGATCCTGGGTTGATCTTAAATTCATGAAGTCATCTTGTGTGTGAAAAGGTTGGAGACCCCTGATCTAATGGTTCATTCTGGACTTAAACTCTATGCATCCAGTGGGCATCAGTCCAGGAATATCCCAATACAAGTATCTACAGCATGAGCTCAGTCTGCGTTTCAGGAACAGAAAAGTGATGGTAAAACTATACAGGTTTTTGAAAACAAGTAACTGAAATGATAAATAATAAGGTTGCACCTCTGTTTTTTTTTATTTATTTATAATGGAGGTATCCTATCTCCTAGAACTGGAAGGGACCTTGAAAGGTCATCAAGTCCAGCCCCCTGCCTTCACTAGCAGGACCAAGCATTGATTTTGCCCCAGGTCCCTAAGTGGCCCCCTCAAGGATTAAACTCTCAACACTGGGTTTAGCAGGCCAATGCTCAAACCACTGAGCTATCCCTCTCCCCATGTTATCTGATGGTCTTAAAACACTTTACAAACATTAGTTCATGTATCCTCCCAAACCACATTTTGAAGCAGGAAAGAAAGAATTATCCCTATTGAACACAGGAAAATTGAGGCACAAAGAGGTTCTGACTAACATTTTCAAACCTGGATACTTAAAGCTAGGCAGCTAAATGAGGGGGCTGGTTTATAGAGGTGTTGAACACCCATAACTCTTAGTGAAGTCAATGGGACCTCCAGTTGCTTAGCAACTTTGAAAATCAGGCCCCTCATTTAGCTGCTTAACTTTAAGTATCCAAGCTTGAAAATTTGCAAAAATAAAAATAAAAAAATAAGACCCACGGCAGCAAGTTTCAGAGCCTGGATCAACTGAGTCGGGCTCACGCTATCTGGCTAAAAATAGCAGCATAGACATTAGGGCTCAGGCTGGAGCCCAAGCTCAGAGACATTCCCTCGTTGGGTTTTGGAGCCCAGGCTCCAGCTGGTTTGAATAGCTACGCTTCTATTTTTAACCCCAGAGTGCAAGACCCGCAAACCTGAGTCAGTTGATGGCTCTGAAACTTGCTGTCAAGAAGTGTTTTTTGCAGTGCTGGTCTACCCTGATGTATGTCTACACTGCAATAAAAAACAGCAGCACAGCCTTGGCTGGCCCAACTCTACTGATTCAGGCCCATGGGGCTTGGGCTCCAGGGCGATAAAATTGCAATGTAGGCATTTGGGCTGGGCTGGACCCCAGGCTCTGGGACCTTCCTCACTTACTGGATCTCAGATCCTGGGCTCCAGCCCGAGCCCAAATGTCTGCACTGCAATTTTATAGCTCTGCAGCACAAGCCCTGTGAGCCTGAGTCAGCTGCCTCCTTTCAGAACAGCAGCAGGTCTTTCATTGCAGTGTTGGTGTACCCAAGGTCACACAAGAAAGTTGTAGGAGAACCAGGAACAGAATTCAGATCTTGTGACTCAGTCCTGTGCATCTATCACTACGTTATCCTTCACCTCTAAGGCCATGTCTACGCTACAATCTTAAGTCAACCTACGTTAGGTCGACTTGTTGCGGTGCCTGATGTCCACACTACCCTTTTTCTGTCGGTGGTGTGTGTCCTCACCAGGAGCACTTCCACCAAGGCTCTTGGCTCCATGCAGCTCCCTGCCAGGAGCCCAGCTGTCCCCCAGTCTTCTCGCCTCCCCACTCCCAGCCAGGAGCAAGGGAAAGCTGCCTGGGGTTTCTCGCCTCCAGCGGGGAGATCTGTGCCCAGAGTCCAGTCAGCTGTCATGCTCCTGGCAGGGAGCTGGGACCCCAGAGGTGGCAGCCCAGTTTGGACATGACAGCCCAGCTTGGAGTACAAACTGGGCAGCACCCTGGCTAGGAAGCCAGGAGTTGGTTTTCTTGTTAATTTCATAGCTCCAGCAGAGCCATGAAATTGACAAGACAGCCAACAGCCGATGTAAGCGTCTACAGGGACACTGCGTCATCCTAACTACACCCACATCAGCCCTCCGCCTCTCATGGAGGTGGACTTATGTCGATGTAGTAGGGCACTTACATCGGCGGGAGCAATGCTGTACTGTAGACACTGACATAGTTAGGTTGACATAAGCTGTCTCATGTTGATCTATCTGTAGTATAAACCTAGCTTAAGATGATGAGGGGCTTATTTATCAAAAACAATGAGGAGTCCTTGTGGCACCTTGGAGACTAACAAATTTATTTGGGCATAAGCTTTCGTGGATTATAACCCACAGACTAACATGGCTACCCCTCTGAAACCTGTCATAATTTATCAAAGCAACTTCAGCTTTTGGTTGCCCACATTTGAATGTATTGATAAAAAATGGGTAAGACATATCTTTATAATAAACAGGAATTTGTGGGATATATCCCTGAAATATATCTGGCCACCAATTTTCTAAAAGCAAACCAAAAGTCTTTGAATTTGTTGTGTATGACTGGTATGCAAAAAGTATTTAGTCACAATTTTCCACTAGAGATACACCTCTTTAGAATTCTGGTGACTGCAACCAGTAAATGTATCTTACCACTATGGCTGTAAAAACAAATACCAGCTACAGAAATGTGTTAGTCAGAATATGAGAAATGGAACAATTGCCTGCCTATGTTAGATTAGCAATGAGGAAAGATGGGTCAAATGGGAAAAAGTGATAAAAGAAATGTTGATAACTTTTATAAGAACAATCTTTAACTCATAGCCTACCCCACCTCAACTTTGTGGCAGTCCCTTGACACAATATACTCAGACTGCTGAAAGGCATTTAACTTAGGCCCAGATGATAGGTTGACTGAAAAATTAGCACTATACACATATCAATGCGGCACATATTAAATGGATTAAAAACTGGTTAACTAATAGTTCTCAAAGTATATTTAAAAGGAGAATCATCATTCAATGAGGTGGTTTCTACTACAGTCCTACAGGGAACTGTTCTCACACAACTGGTATTAAATATTTTTATCAATGATTTAGAGAAAATATAAAAGCATTGCTGATAAAGTTTCCAGATGATGCACAGATTTGTGGAGTGGTGCATGTTGTTTGGGACAGGTCCGTTACAGAGCGAGCCAGTTCCTTCTGGACTTTTTCTTCTCCCAAGGCCACATGCTGCACGTTTGGGGTGGGGGAGGATGCTGAGGTATCACTTGGGTCCTAGTATCTCTAGAATTGTGCAGGGATCATCCTGCTCCCTCTGAGTCCACGGGCTGATAGTGGGGAGGGGTGGCCGTGGCTCTTTCCCTCATGCTGTAATACCTGCTGAGATGGCTTCTCTGCTCCTGCTGATTTGAGAGTTTCTTTTCCCTCCCATCCCCGCCACCCTGAGCTAGCTCTTTCCTGGAACTTCTATTTTCCTCCCAAGCTGCATTGATCCAAGTGGGGGTGGGTGGGTGGTGGGAATTGGGGATCACTCCTGCATAGCTCGGGGTCTGTGAGGTACTGGTCTGCACCAGGTGCCAAGTTCACTGTGGTGTAACTTTCTGGATTCAGTTAATTCAATTTACCTAGGACAAATTGGGCTGTAGGTGCGTGCTCCTTAAATCCAGCTGGTGTCTCAGATATGAAATGCAGCCCAGGAACTTGTTTCTCTTCCCCAGGATTTCAGGTTTCCAAGTCAGGTAAATTAGGTCTCTGGCTCTTAGGAAGCAATGAGCAGACTCCACCTCTGTCTCTAAAAATAGTTTTAAATCTTTCCTGGTGGCACACGACTTCATAGGAGATGCCTTTCTCTAAACAAGATGATTTCTTGCCATTGCTGGTCAGCCTCTCACAGCTCTTGGTGCACCAATCTGAGCAGCCCAATACTTCATCCCATCTTAGATGCACTTAGTGCAGGCACAAGGGGTGGGCAAAGATGGCCTAAAGCCATGTCTGAGTATTCTAGGCCTTACTGTCGCAGCCTGGGGTCATGAGGGTTTGGTGTAGAGCTGGCCCTTGAGCGCCCTCCTACTAGGGACATTCCAGTAGGGGTAAGAGGGATTTGTTACTTAAATGTCATAAAGGGCCTTAGAGCACTAACAAGTCAGACCCTGGGCCTCTGTAAAGCAGGTGTTCATTTGCTCTCTTAGCTCAAACGGCCTAAACTTACAGCTTCTTAAACTTAGGCCTAATTGTTGAGGCTTCTCTCTGTGAAGCCACCATTGGCAATGTGGTTTTTGACTTGCTGGGGCTGGTTCTGCTCTGACACCAGAGAGAAGCAGAATATCAGTGGCTATAGTAGCGTACAAGTAATGTAAGTGGGATCAGAATCTGGCTGTCTCTGTCAGACTTGCGGCTCTGTCAGTAACTAATGCTTTTCTGTCCACCTTGCCTCAAATTCCTTCCCAACATCTTGAATGAGATGGACCATTTCTTAAATGGTCTCATTGGAAGAGAGGGGTTAGTACAGTGAAACCCTGCTATAATGCGATGTTTGGGGTCCAAAAAATTCCATTGCGATAAATGCGGGGTCGCGGTATAGCAGGATTTCAAGCCGGTCAGTTTAAGTCAGTGGTCCACAACATGGTACAGTGATGTGTGCTGCCTAGTGCCCCTAGTGCCCAGCAGGGGAGAGAAGCCGCGGCCCCGCACCTGCCGGGGACAGAGAACTCCAAGGCTGCGGGTGCCGGTGCTCTCTTTCCCCAGCAGGTGCAGGGCCGCGGCTTCTCTCCAGCTTGGAGAGAAGCCGCGGCCCCTCGCCTGCCAGGGACAGAGAACTCCAGGGCTGCGGGCGCCAGTGCTCTCTGTCCCTAGCAGGCACGGGGCCGCAGCTTCTCTCCCCTGCCGGGCACTAGGTGGGGGCACATCAATGTCCCGGTGGGCGCCATGGCGTTGGGGACTGGTATTAGGCCTTAAAGGGGAGCCAACTTATGATCGCGTTATATGCGATTTCGCGTTATGGCGGGGTGCGTTATTGCGAGGTTTGACTGTAATATACTAAACTCTAGCTAACCGCTCTCTCCTAGCCTTGCTCTGCTGATAAGGGAAGCAGCGTCTGTCTTGTTCAACTCCTTTAATAAGATTAAAGCTTGAGTGCAGACAGGGCTCAGAGACCGCTTAAGGCTTCTCAGTACCTCTGCAAAAACAAAACCCGACGGCATTTCCCAGCCTTGCTCGTTTGCCTGATGAAACTTTGAGGTAAAGGTTCCATTTTATGTATCTGAGTATGTGCTTAGAATGGCAACAGCAACTCTACATAAATTTCATAGACTTTGAGAAGGCTTTTGATAGCATTCACAGGACCTGCCTATGGCGCATTCTGCAGGCATATGGAATTCCTGTCCGTATAATCAACATCATCAAAAGCTTCTATTTCAAGGGTACATGCAGTGTTGATCACAGTGAGCTCAGTTTTGAAGTCAAAACAGAAGTACGTCAGGTGTGTGTCATATCTGCAATCCTCTTCAACATTGCCATAGACTGGGTAATGCGGCATACAACAGAAGACATGCCAAGAGGCATTAAATGGACACTCTTCTCATCCCTTGAAGACCTGGACTTCCCAGATGATGATGTGCTTCTATCACATACCCAAACACCATATACAAGAAAAATCAACTTGATTCAATGCATTCAGCCAGCAAATTGGACTGAAAATTCAACTGCAATAAGACAGATATCATGACCTTTAATATTGCCTCACCATCACCAGTACAGATAGAGGATCATATTCTCGGCAATGTAGAAGCATTCACATACTTGGGCAGCACCATCAGCCAGGACATCCGGAACAAAATCAATAAAGCCAGGAACAACTTCAGGATTTTAAATACAGTCTGGAAATCATCAAAATACAACACCAAAACCAAACTCAAGATTTATCAGAGCTGCTTTGTACTGTGGCAGTTCCCTCACTTTGGCAGAGGAAGGGTTAAAGCAGGCTGGAGGGAGCCTATGCAGAACCCAGCCAATCAGAGAAAGGCAGCCAATCAGAGCCAGATTGGGCCCTATATAAAGGCTGCAAAGCAGAGGAGACAGCAGTCTCTTCCTGACAAGCAAGGGAGGAGGACTGGCTCCCAGGGACAGCACCTTAGATAGAGCAGCGCTGGACAGGCTCGGGAACAGAGGGAAAGCTCCAACATGATATCTGCCAGGGTGAGGCCCCTGAAAGAAAGGGCCAAGAAAGTGCAAGGGCCAAAGGGAAGTGGCCCAGGGAGCACGAGCAGTAGAGGGAAGAGAAGGAGGGCAGGACATGGCTGCCGTCAGAGGGTCCCTGGGCCGGGACCCAGAGTAGTAGGTGGGCCTGGTTTCCCCTCTCCCCCCTTACACTGCACTTGGCCATGGAGGAGTGTGGCCCAATACAGACTGTGGCTGGCCCCTGAGGCAAGGGACTAGACTTTAGGGTTGCAGTTGGCCACGAGGGAAGGTGCAGCCTGAGGACTGCGGAAACCCCTGAAAGGGAGGAGAACCGAGTGGGGCACAGCCAGAGAGCTGTGTCCAGAAGAGGAGGCCACAAGCCAGGGAGCAGGTCCCAGACAGCACAGCAGAGCAGGCAACGGGCAGGACACCACCTGCAGAGGGTGCTCCACAGCTAGGACAGAGCTAATTCCTAGCGCGACTGGCAGGAGGCGCCGCGGTGGTGAGTCTGCAACCCGTACTTGCAACACCACTTCATAGTGCCGAATGCTGGGGAATGAGGAAGTTTCATTCCATACAACATGCCTCAGAAAAATCCTCCGTATCTTTGGCCCAGAACAATTTCAAACCAAGATCTATTGACACAGTGCAGCCAAGAAGATCTGAGCACCATCATTGCCAAGAGGCATTGGAGATGGATCGGTCATGTGCTTCAGATGGAAACTGACTCCATCACCAGAGTAGCAATAAGATGGACACCTGAAGGCAGGCAAAAATGAGGCTGCCTGAAAACAACATGGCAAAGAGCAGTGGAAGCCGAGCTGAAAAACCTGGGGCACAGCTGGGAAACTATTGAAAGACTTGCCAGAAACAGACAGTAATCAATTAAGGTGGGCTATTATCAGCAGGAGAAAAAAAACTTTAGTAGTGATAATCAGGATGGCCCGTTTCCAACAGTTGACAAGAAGCTGAGTAACAGTAGGGGAGTAACAGTCAGTGGCACTGCTATGGGTACCCGCATGGCCCCACAGTATGCCAACATTTTTATGGCTGATTTAGAACAACGCTTCCTCAGCTCTCGCCCCCTAACGCCCCTACTCTACTTGCACTACATTGATGTCATCTTCATCATATGGACCCGTGGAAAAGAAGCCCTTGAGGAATTCCACCATGATTTCAACAATTTCCATCCCACCATCAACCTCAGCCTGGACCAGTCCACACAAGAGATCCACTTCCTGGACACTACAGTGCTAATAAGCGATGGTCACATAAACACCACCCTATACTGGAAACCTACTGACCGCTATACATGCCTACATGCCTCCAGCTTCCATCCAGACCACACCACACAATCCATTGTCTACAGCCAAGCTCTATGATACAACCGCATTTGCTCCAACCCCTCAGACAGAGACAAACCCCCACAAGATCTCTATCGAGCATTCTTACAACTACAGTAGCCACCTGCTGAAGTGAAGAAACAGATTGACGGAGCCAGAAGAGTACCCAGAAGTCACCTACTACAGGACAGGCCCAACAAAGAAAGTAACAGAAAGCCACTAGCTATCACCTTCAGCCCCCAACTAAAACCTTTCCAGTGCACCATCAAGGATCTACAACCTATCCTGAAGGACGATCCCTTACTCTCACAGATCTTGGGAGACAGGCCAGTCCTCACTTACAGACAGCCCCCCAACCTGAAGCAAATACTCACCAGCAACCACACAACAAAAACACTAACCCAGGAACCTATCCTTGCAACAAAGCCCGTTGCCAACTCTGTCCACATATCTATTCAGGGGACACCATCATAGGACTTAATCACATCAGCCACACTATCAGAGGCTTTTTCACCTGCACATCTACCAATGTGATATATGCCATCATGTGCCAGCAATGCCCCTCTGCCATGTACATTGACCAAACCAGTCTCTATGCAAAAGAATAAATGGACACAAATCAGATGTCAAGAATTATAACATTCAAAAACCAGTCGGAGAACACTTCAGCCTCCCTGGTCACTCAATTACAGACCTCAAAGTCGCAATTCTCCAACAACAAAACTTCAAAAACAGACTCTAACGAGAAACTGCAGAATTGGAATTAATTTGCAAACTGGACGCCATTAAATTAGGGTTGAATAAAGACTGGGAGTGGATAGGTCATTCACAAAGTAAAAACTATTTCCCCATGCTATTTTCTTTCCCCTACTGTTACTCACAGCTTCTTGTCAACTGATGGACCATCCTGATTATCACTACAAAAGTTGATTACTCTTGTTATAGTTGGTATGACAACACTCATATTTCTTGTTCTGTGTATATATATCTTCACACTGTATTTTCCACTGCATGCATCCAATGAAGTGGGTTTTAGCCCTCAAAAGCTTATGCTCAAATAAATTTGGTAGTCTCTAAGGTGCTACAAGTATGCCTTGTTCTTTTTGCTGATACAGACTAACATGGCTACCACTCTGAAACCTCTTTGTTATGTAAGTTTCTTGCTGGCTTGGTAAATAGTAATAGCTACAACTCTCTCAAGTACCTGGGGATGGACAGTTTCAAGGAAAGATGCTATACAGAATAGAGGTACATTTCATTATATGCCATTGTTTCCAGCTATTAACTTTGTCAAGCAACTGATGTCATTATGGAAACTGGCATTGCATGGATAAGATAGATGATAAGCTTGGAGACTAAAATTTTTCAGATGACATCTGTCTTATAGATAAATCAATTGATGATAATGCAGTGAGATGAATGATCTTGCAAATAGGTCATATCAATACATCAAAGACAGAAATTATAAAATTTATCTACCAATGTTTTTATCTACTTGGAAGAAGGTGATGCCTTGAAGATCTATAAATAAATTTACTTGTGGGTAGCATCAATCACAATACTGGTGATTGCACATTTGCTGTAGGGTCCAGAATATGCAAAGCAAGTGTTGTATTTCAAAAATTTCATACAGTATGGAAGTCCAATGTGATTAGAAAACGCAAAAACTTTGTAGCTGCAAAGTCCTAAATGTCCTCTTATATGGAGCAGAGTCCTGGAAAAATGAAGAAGTCCATCCATAGAATATTCAATATAAAATGTATAGATAGAATAATTAACCAAGAGGTCCAACTAGCTATAATAATACAAGTAGTACAGAAGAAGAAGAGATGGACATATTTGAGACATCTTTTATGAATGTCTAGTATCAGAGGGGTAGCCATGTTAGTCTGGATCTGTAAAAAGCGGAAAAGAATCCTGTGGCACCTTATAGACTAACAGATGTATTGGAACATAAGCTTTCGTGGGTGAATAAAAAAGCATTTCTTCAGCGATCCTAGGGCAACTGATGAGACACTGACCTACAGCCACGCTCTGTAGCATAATAATGGCTGGAGTGGCATTACTACATCTGAATATAGAAGACCTGGAAAAATTAGCCCAGGATAGGGACAACTGGTGTTCTTTAACATCTACCTTATGTACCTGATGATGTGAAAAGGATGACGATGATAGAGTTTCATGGAATTTAAGGTCATTAGCTCATCTAGTCTGACCTCCTATGTATCACAGGCCATTAGATTTCATCCTCAAGAGGCTAAACAATTGTGTGCCACAGGCAAAGAACAAGAGAGACCAGGGTGACATCAATGCCAGAGGCCTCTGCAATGGGAGGGAGTTGATTGTGAGATATGCCCAGGTGATCCCTGTAAATGATCTATGCCCCCTGCTGTAGAGGAAGCAGAAAAAAAATGCTAAAGGTCCATGCCAATCTGAAATGGGGGGGGGGGGGGAATCCTCCCCAACCCCAAATTTGGCAATCGAATTGACCCTGAGCATGTAAGCAAGACACACTAGCCAGGCACCTAAAAAGAGGTTTCTCTGTACCACCTTAGAGCACTGGTCCACCTCGTCCAGCATCCAGGATCCAGCTGTGGTGAATCTAATGCTTCAGAGGATGGTGAAAAAACCCAAAATACACCTGGCCAGTTGTACATCTGGGGAGGGATTTCCCTCCTGACTCCTGCAGGTGACCAGATAAAGCACTGAAGCTGGAGATTTTATTACTCATTGTCTTAATGCAGCGTTGCAAGACTTATGAGCAGGTTGAGGCAATGCAGAGTTTCCAATTCTTCCCACAGCCCTTGAAGGAACCAACATGACCATCAAGCCTGACCTTCCCCCCCCCACTTCCCCAGCTATAGAATTTCTCCCAGAAGGTGGATTAAAGCTTATCTTTTAGAAAGATATCTAATGTTGTTTAAAAACTCCAAGTGGTGGTGAGTTGACCACCTTCTCAACAAGTAGTTCCAATGTTTAATGACACTGCTAGGAAACTGTGTCATTTCAAGATTGAATTTTTCTAACCTCAGCTTCCACCCCTTGACCCTTGTTATGGCTTTAGGGTAACCAGATGTCCTGATTTTATAGGGACAGTCCCGATTTTGGGTCTTTTTCTTATATAGGCTCCTATTACCCCCCACCCCCTGTCCTGATTTTTCCACACTTGCCGTCTGGTTACCCTATATGGCTTTGTCAGCAAATCTAAAAAGCACCCCACTGTCAGATGTCTCTTCCATGTCTAGGTACCTGTGCACAGGTTTTGTAGATACATGACAACCCTCGCCTTCCAGAAACACACCCCCAGCAGTACAGAGCCTCCTTTGGTCTGACAAATCTGGCATCCTTTGGTTTAACATGTATCAGAGGGGTAGCCGTGTTAGTCTGGATCTGTAAAAAGCAACAAAGAGTCCTGTGGCACCTTATAGACTAACAGATGTATTGGAGCATAAGCTTTCATGTGACATGCGTCTGATGAAGTGAGTATTCACCCATGAAAACTTATGCTCCAATACATCTGTTAGTCTATAAGGTGCCACAGGACTCTTTGTTTGGTTTAACAGAATCTCCGAGCATGTTGATCTGATTTTTCTGGAGCTTTGCCTCCAAAGACCTAGAAACATTTGTCCCTTCAACTCTGACATCCCCAAGCATGAGTTTTTGACTGGAGTCCAGGGCTAGGATAGTTTCATTGCAGGAGCACAACAGTATGCTCTGTAAGGTGTTTATAGCCCCTGCAATTCCATCTGATGTCCCAGATTCCATGGCAGCAAAACATCAGGTTCCCATCTTGGACAAGTGTGATGCATAGACTCTTGCTCCGTGCTTCTAAGGGCTGAGCACTGTGAAGCTCTTGTAATGCACAGCCAGTTGGAACCAGACACAATAAATGAGATCTCTTGCAAGCACCTTAAGCACTGAGTGATCACTGAACATCACATGGTACCAGGACTAAAAAGAAAACAAGAAAATACCCTGAGGGGAAAATGGACCAGTTAGAAGTTCCACCAGAGGTGAAACTCTGAAAATGTGAACGAAATCTGGAAGAAGTTCAGGCAGGGCTTCACTCTATCTGCAAGCAACGGGTTCCAACAAAGAGGAAGACAGTTGTGAGGTAGCCTTATTATTAACAGTGGCTGGTTCTGAAGCACTTGATGTATTTAATAGTCTTCTGTTAACTCTGGCAGAAGAGTCTAAGTATGAAACTGTAGTACAGAATTTTAAGTTCTGCACTCCATGTAACAGACATTTGAAATATACGTTTTTAATCACAGGGTCCAAAGGAAGGTAAAACTATAAAAGAATTTGGTTCTTCATCTTCAGAGAGCTCCCCAAAATTGCAAGATTGAGTCCCTGATTGAGAGCAGATTATGACTGATGCTGGAACAAAAAACCCCAAAACAACCCACACACACATACTCAAAGTACATCTACAGTGTGATAAGAGACCCACAGCACAGCCACACAGGCTGACTCAGGCTCCCAGGGCTTGGGCTGCAGGACAATAAAACTGTAGCATAGACATTCGAGGCTGGTCTGGCACCCAGGCTCCCATGAGTGGAGGGGGTCCCAGAGTCCAGTTTTATAGTTCTGCAGCCTGAGCCCTGTGAGCCCAAGTCAGCTGATCTGGGCTCTGAGACTCAGTGCTGCTGTTTGTTTTTTTTTAGTACAGTGTAGATGTAAGCTCAGAGACTAGTAGAAGATCCACCATTAACCCTTGACAGACATTTAGAATTTGCCAACCTACAGAAGTTGCCCAATACAGAATGACGCTTATGGAGGGTAGACAGTGCTCTGACACTGCAGCTATGATTGAGAATCCAAAATACCATGTTGGGAGCAGAGGGGGGAAGAGAGAGAGGAGGAAAAAAAGCACACAGAACTCAAAGTCTAAATCCAGCAAAACCAGCACATGGTGCTGCATACCCTGTGGGAATAAGTACAAGTTAAGACTGTGCCTGGAATGTGGGAACAAAGGCAAAAAGTGAATGGTTTACATCACTTTGCAAGAGTTTGCAAGCACTAGCAGAGAGTGCACAGCATGAGCAAAGAGGACAACAGCACCATTAGCTCAGAGGATTCTTCATAGGAGCAATGGAGACCACTGCAGCAGATGATTGGACTGTCAACCTGGAAGCAAATGGGACATTACTTTTGAGTTGTACACTGATACACAAGCCAGTGCCTTGCCAGAAACACTGTTAGTCACTGGAAGATAAAGCTACAGTAGCAGGTAACCTCAGGGCTTCCAGCGGTGTGCTGATTCCCACTATGTGTGTATGTGAATTAAATGTACAGGTAAATAACAAACTATCTTTTCCAATTTTGTAAGTAGTATAGTTGTAGCCGTGTCAGTCCCAATATATTAGAGATAAGGTTGGTGAGGTAATATTTTTTATTGGACTTGTTTCTCCCACCAACAGATGTTGGTCCAATAAAAGATATTACCTCACCCTCTTTGTCTCTCTTTTCCAATTTGTAACAGTACCAGGGAAAAGTGTACCTATTATTGAATTAAAAGTATGTCAAGCCATTGGTCTCATCAAGAAGATGCACTCAGGGAGGATCAGGGAACCAAAACAATTGAGGAAGAGTTTGAAAATGTTTCTCAGGGAATAGGGAAGATCTCAAAGTACAAAAAAAATAAAATTTAAAAAGGGGTGGGGGGTGGCCAACCATCTCACAATTAACGCCCCTAACATGTTAAAAAGGGAACATTTTCCACTATCTACAAGGGGAGGAATTTTGGAGAAGATGGTTGATGCTAAATATTATTTTTTTGTTAAACTCTTGAGGTATGCATCAGCAGGGTTCTGGCAAAGCCCATTGGAAAACAAAGCACATTTGTGCACATTCAGTACCCCCTTTGGGAGACACTGTTTCTGCAGCAGGGGCGGCTCTAGAAAATCCGCCGCCCCAAGCAGGACGGCGCGCGGCGCCGCTCGCGCCGCCCTTCCCCGGTCCCGCGGCCGGGGCAGAAGTGGCTGCGGACTGACCCGTGGTCCCGCGGCTCCGGTGGAGCATCCGCAGGCATGCCTGCGGGAGCTCTGTCGGAGCTGCGGGACCAGCGCACCCACCGCAGTCATGCCTGCGGGAGCTCAAGCGGAGCCGGGGGAAGAGGGGACCCTCCGCAGTCATGCCTGCGGCAGGTCCGCTCGTCCCGGGGCTCCGGTGGAGCTCCCGCAGGCATGACTGCAGAAGGTCTGCCAGAGCCAAATGCCGCCCTGCCACCAAAATGCCGCCCCACGCGCCTGCTTGGCGCGCTGGGGTCTAGAGCCGGCCCTGTTCTGCAGACTGCCATTTGGGTTATGTTCAACACCCAGCGTGTTTCACCAGAAAATACAACAATTTTTTTATCCTATGGAGGATATTAAGGTTTACATAGATGACATTTTCATCGGGGAGGAGCGTGGAGTAAGGGATTCAAAACAATAGAAGAGCATGACCAGAGGCTCCACACATCTTTGTCTAGAGCTGATGGGCTGAACAAAAATGTAAATTCTGTGCAACAGAAATAACAAACCTGGAAGAGAAGTTAACACAGAAAGGTTGAGGCCATCAACAACATGCCTACCCCAGTAGACAAGGAAGGAATTCAGAGACTCCTTGGAATCCTGAACTATGTGGGGAAATTTATACCTACTTTAGCTGCCCAAACCAGCAATCTGAGCTGTATTATGCAAAGCTGTCCAATGAACATGGGATGCAAATCTTAATATAGGGAAACTGAAGGAATTAGAGATGGGGTGGGCAAACGTTTTGGCCTGAGGGCCACATCTGGATATGGAAATTGTATGGTGGGCCATGGATGCTCACAAAATTGGGGATTGGGGTGCGGAAGGAGGTGAGAGCTCTGGCTGGGGGTGCGGGCTCTGGGGTGGGGCCAGAAATAAGGAGTTCAGGATGCAAGAGGGGGCTCCAGGCTGCGGCAAAGGTTGGTGTGCAGGGTGGGTGGATAAGGGCTCTGGCTGGGGGTGCGGGCTCTGGGGTGGGCTGGGGATGAGGGGTTTGGGGTGCACGAGGGTGCTCTGGGCTGGGATCAAGGAGTTTGGAGAGTAGGAGGGGGATCAGGGCTGGGGCAGGGGGGTTGGGCAGCGTTTACCTCAAGCAGCTCATGGAAGCAGCGGCATGTCCCCCCTCTGGCTCCTATGCGGAGGCGCAGCCAGGCAGCTCTGCGCATTGCCCCGTCCGCAGGCACTGCCCCTGAAGCTCCCATTGTCCTTGGTTCCCGGCCAATGGGAGCTGCGGGGGGGGTGGGGGTGGCGCTTGGGGCGGGGGAAGCGTGTGGAGCCCTGTAGCTGCCCCTATGCCTAGGAGCTGGAGGGGAGACATGCTGCTGCTTCTGGGAGTTGTATGGAGCCATGGCATGCACAGAGCGGGGCAAGCCCCCGCCCCCACTCCCTGGTGGGAGCTCAAGGACCAGATTAAAAGGTCTGATGGGCTGGACGTGCCCCATGAGCCGTAGTTTGAGCACCTCTGATTTAGAGGACCCAGTTCTGATGTACCGTGACAGTAAGCACAAAACTAAGCTGTCCCCAGATGTTGCCAAGGAAGATATTGGCACATCACAGTATGGTCAAAATTGGAGACCAGTGGTTTATGCACCATGGGGATTAACAAAAACTGAGTGTTAATATGCTCAAATACAGAAGAAAGCTTTGGCCTTAGTCCATGGGTATAAAAAGTTTAACATATTTATGTGAGGTCTGTCTTATGTGAACCAAACCATAGTCCACTTATTGCCAGTGCTAAAAGGGGTCAGGCAACCCCTGCCCCAGAATACACAGATTATTTTTTCAGCTACAAATGTATGATTTGTAAATTGAATACAAACCTGGGAGAAATTTGATGGTTGCACATTCTCTAGAGCATTTGACAAAAGTGCAATGGAACAAACTCCAGATTTTGTACATGTGCAACACCAACAGACCCCTGTCATGAATGGGCAGGGTTGAACCTGGGACCTCTGGAGCTTAGTGCATGAGCCTCTACAGCATGAGCTAAAAGCCAACTGGCTCTTAGCTAGGGCTGTAGAGCAGACTCATTTTCTCTCTCTCTCTCTAAGTGGTCTTGGTGCCACTCAATGGGACAGAACACCACACCCAGAAGGTGTGTGTTACACCTGGAAATCAGGCTCTTTCTGCCATCCCCTTCCAACAGCTCAGGAATCTTTTCCAGGCTTCCTTGACTGTTCCTGCTGTTGCTGGAGGTGGCATGCTGTGCCCCTAGCCATCAGGCCCAGCAGACAGGCCCAGCTTGTCAGCATGGAAAACAGCGGCTTAACTGAAAGTCACTGCAGCACCAGCCAGTCCCAATGCTGACTCCCTTGCTGACACATCGGCTTTCTGACTCCCTTGCTGACACACTTGCTTTCTGTCGGCCTCAGGGACACATTCCTGCTTGCAGCTCCCTCCAGGATCTCCAGCATCACACCCTGCATTCAGCCTCCACCATCCTCACAGGACAGAGCAGTCATCCTGCATTAATAACAGCTAAGGCCAGCAGTACAGAAGACAGAGTATCCAGTGTACATGCAGCAAGAGGATACTCTCCTATTGCATAGACATACAGTGAAGGACAGCGCCATTCTACAGATTATTTGTACTCTAGAGGTCCCAGTCAAGGCCCCAGTATGCTGTGTGCGGCACAGAGTAAAGACTATCCCCTGTCCTAGAGACAAGACTGACAGAAATAGACCAGAAGTAATAGCCAGGCAACACTTATACAACATGTCACAAGTAGAGAGTTAGTTCTATCTCCCCTCGCAAACCAGTGCACCATCGCTGACAACAAGCCCCAGCCAACCTGACACACTACTTGCTGCTCTGAGTCAGGCTGGAAGAAACACTCCTCACACACACAAACCTGACAGTAAAACACTCCAGACACCCATCAGATAACATGCATACCTGAGCCATTTGTGACAAAGTGAAGATGATGCTCGCATGATGGATGGCTCTGTGGATGAAGGGAAAGCAGTGGACGTGTTATTCCTTGACTTTAGAAAAGCTTTTGATACGGTCTCCCACAGTATTCTTGCCAGCAAGTTAAAGAAGTATGGGCTGGATGAATGGACTATAAGGTGCATAGAAAGCTGGCTAGATCAATGGGCTCAACGGGTAGTGAGCAATGCCTCCATGTCCAGTTAGCAGCCCGTATCAAGCAGAGTGCCCCAAGGGTCGGTCCTGGGGCCAGTTTTGTTCAATATCTTCATTAGTGATCTGGAGGATGGTGTGGATTGCACCCTCCGCAAGTTTGCGGATGACACTAAACTGGGAGGAGTGGTAGATACGCTGGAGGGTAGGGATAGGATACAGGGGGAAGTGATGTTGCCTCTGTAGATGGCATTAGTGAGAACATTTCTGGAATACTGTGTTCAGTTCTCGTGTCAACACTTCAAAAGAGATGTTGAAAAATAGAGAGGGTTCAGAAAAGATGCACAAGAACAATATGAGGTCTGGAAGACAACTCCTAGAACCATAGAATACCAGGGTTGGAAGGGACCTTAGGAGATCATCTAGTCCAACCCTCTGCTCAAAGCAGGACCAATCCCCAGACAGATTTTTACCCCAGTTCCTTAAAATGGCCCCCTCAAGGATTGAGCTCACAACTCTGGGTTTAGCAGGCCAATGCTCAAACCACTGAGCTATCCCTCTATTAGTTTAGCCAAGAGAAGGCTAAGAGTTGACTTGATCATGGTCTAACACGTGCCTTCAGGATGAAGAAATTTCTTTTAGTAGAGAGCTCTTTAAAGCAGAAAAAGGCAGAAAGAAATCCAATGGTTGGCAACTAAAGCCAGACAAATTCAGACTAGAAATAAGGGGCAGATTTTAACAGTGTTACCAAATTTGCCCATTACTTTGAGGTATGCTCATTTATTAGGGTTACTCTTCGGGGGATGGGTGGGGGGTGTTCTGTAATTCTATCAATGTACTGCTTGTGTCACTTGTGTTCTCATACAGAGCTCTGTTTCTCCCTGCTGCAAGTTCCCTCCCAATGGAGCTATCCTGCAGGACCTAGGTTCCCCAGGGCTGGGTTCTTCCAGCCCCAGAATCTCTCTCTCTCTCTCTCTCTCACACACCACCCCCCCAAGAGGACCGGGTTAATCAGCACTCCCAATCTGACCCCTTATATGTCCCTGGACTGAGTAAGCTGGGTCAAGCAGCATTCCCAAGCTGTCACCCTTATCTGCCATGGGCACCGCACCAGAATAGAGCATGCCTGAGAAGGCTGGGTTGAGCAGCACTTTCAATCTGCCACCCTCATATGCCCCTAGACTCAGCAGACTGGGTGGAGCAGCACTTTCAAGCTGCCACTCTCATATGTCCCAGGTTCAGCACATCGCTATCCCCACTTTCATGTTACAATTGTTCTGGCAATAACCCACTCGATGAACAAACCCCACAGGATTTTTGGGCGCTGCAGGGATCTTTAGCTTAGGTACGAGGAGCGTTGCTGCAGAGCAAATGAAGAAGCCAAAAAACACCCATGGGGGGTGGGGGAAGAGAAGCAACCAGCTTAACCATGGAAATTATTTATTGCCAAGAATTAACCATAGGGGCCAAACAAACAAAAGAGTTATAATATTAAATCTAACTTAAATTTGGTTGTAAAAGTCAGGTTTAGAAAACTATAACTGATCACACAAGTCAGGGTCAGAAGGCTGTACCAAGAGAGAGCGAGAGAGCTGGGTTCTCCCCACTCCATGAAGCTTGAATCGATCAGGGGTCCCAGGTGGTGGTGATAGCTGAGAGTCCGGAGTGCTGGAGACAGGCAGAGCCCCCAGCATGATCAGTCAGGAGAAGATGAAGTGCCAATGGAACTGATGTAGATTTTGAATCCAGGCATCAGAACACTTACTTGAGCATGGGTAGGGGGTTTTGTAGAGAAACAACAATGGTTCAAGGGAGAACACTAGATTTGTTTATGTATAAACTGATGGCTCAGGGGAGTATACCAAAGTTGTTTTGTTCAGGCTAGACAATAGGAACTGCTCATTCCTGGCTAGGGGCGGTGCTCCATGGAGGGAGCTCACAATGCAATTAGGGAGCTTCACTATTTTAGATCATAGAATCATAGAATATCAGGGTTGGAAGGGACCTCAGGAGGTCATCGAGTCCAATCCTCTGCTCAAAGCAGGACCAATTCCCAACTAAATCATCCCAGCCAGGGCTTTGTCAAGTCTGACCTTAAAAACCTCTAAGGAAGGAGATTCCACCACCTCCCTAGGTAACCCATTCCAGTGCTTCACCACCCTCCTAGTGGAAAAAGTTTTTCCTAATATCCAACCTAAACCTCCCGCACTGCAACTTGAGACCATTACTCCTTGTTTTGTCATCTGCTACCATTGAGAACAGTCTAGATCCATCCTCTTTGGAACCCCCTTTCAGGTAGTTGAAAGCAGCTATCAAATCCCCCCTCATTCTTCTCTTCTGCAGACTAAACAATCCCAGTTCCCTCAGCCTCTCCTCGTAGGTCACGTGCGCCAGCCCCCTAATCATTTTTGTTTCCCTCCGCTGGACTCTTTCCAATTTTTCCACATCCTTCTTGTAGTGTGGGGCCCAAAACTGGACACAGTACTCCAGATGAGGCCTCACCAATGTTGAATAGAGGAGAATGATCATGTCCCTCGATCTGCTGACAATACCCCTACTTATACAGCCTAAAATGCCGTTAGCTTTCTTGGCAACAAGGGCACACTGTTGACTCATATCCAGCTTCTCGTCCACTGTAACCCCTAGGTCCTTTTCTGCAGAACTGCTGCCCAGCCATTCGGTCCCTAGTCTGTAGCAGTGAATGGGATTCTTCCGTCCTAAGTGCAGGACTCTGCACTTGTCCTTATTGAACCTCAGAAGATTTCTTTTGGCCCAGTCCTCTAATTTGTCTAGGTCCCTCTGTATCCTATCCCTACCCTCCAGCGTAGCTACTACTCCTCCCAGTTTAGTGTCATCTGCAAACTTGCGGAGGGTGCAGTCCACGCCATCCTCCAGATCATTAATGAAGATATTGAACAAAATCGGCCCCAGGACCGACCCTTGGGGCACTCCGCTTGAAACCGGCTGCCAACTAGACATGGAGCCTTTGATCACTACCCATTGAGCCCGACGATCTAGCCAGCTTTCTATCCACCTTATAGTCCATTCATCCAGCCCATACTTCTTTAACTTGCCGGCAAGAATACCGTTGGAGACTGTATCAAAAGCTTTGCTAAAGTCAAGGAATAACACATCCACTGCTTTCCCTCTATCCACAGAGCCAGTTATCTCCTCATAGAAGGCCATTAGGTTAGTCATGAATCCATGCTGACTATTCCTGATCACTTTCCTCTCCTCAAAGTGTTTCAGAATTGATTCCTTGAGGACCTGCTCCATGATTTTTCCAGGGACTGAGGTGAGGCTGACTGGCCTGTAGTTCCCTGGATCCTCCTTCTTCCCTTTTTTAAAGATGGGCACTACATTAGCCTTTTTCCAGTCATCCGGGACCTCCCCCAATCGCCATGACTTTTCAAAGATAATGGCCAATGACTCTGCAATCACATCCGCCAACTCCTTTAGCACCCTCGGATGCAGCGCATACAGCCCCATGGACTTGTGATTGTCCAGGTTTTCTAAATAGTCCCGAATCACTTCTTTCTCCACAGAGGGCTGGTCGCCTTCTCCCCATACTGTGCTGCCCAGTGCAGCAGTCTGGGAGCTGACCTTGTTTGTGAAGACAGAGGCAAAAAAATCATTGAGTACATTAGCTTTTTCCACATCCTCTGTCACTAGGTTGCCTCCCTCATTCAGTAAGGAGCCCACACTTCCTTTGACTTTCTTCTTGTTGCTAACATACCTGAAGAAACCCTTCTTGTTACTATTAACATCTCTTGCTAGCTGCAACTCCAAGTGTGATTTGGCCTTCCTGATTTCACTCCTGCATGCCTGAGCAATATTTTTATACTCCTCCCTGGTCATTTGTCCAAGCTTCCACTTCTTGTAAGCTTCTTTTTTGTGTTGCCATATTTACTATTCTTTCTACACATCGGGATGTTTTTTTCCTGCAACCTCAATAAGGATTCTTTAAAATACAGCCAGCTCTCCTAGACTCCTTTCCCCTTCATGTGTATCCAATAAAGGATTTATTACTAGAACTGGTCTGATAACTGCTGAGCTGGAGGTGGGCAGGCGGGTTCATTGACATCTGGAGCAGAGATCCCCCATCATGCAGTGCTTCCCTGCTTTTCCGTGCAGTTTTTGCCTTGGAATCTCTGTTCTCCATTCTTTATGCTAATGGAGATGCTTCCTTGTCCCATCTTCGATGCAAATGAGCCTAGAGGAGTTTCCTTAATCCTGTCACCTTTGTCCCAGGGGTTTAGGTGTGTCTCTCACTGCCTTTTCATTGCTTTTTGTAAGTTTTTTCTTGTGATTGGTTTTGGTTCAAGCAGAGGCTGTGGGGGTGGGGGAGAGGTCTTTCATGGGTCAGACAGGCTGGGTATTGTGCCTGGGTTTCCCCAAGAACACAGAGCTGATAGGTAACAACAGTGAGGGTAATTAACCATGAGAACAATTTACCAAAGGCTGTGGGGAATTCTCCATCACCGGGAGTCTGTAAATCAAGACTGGATCTTTCTAGAAGAGCTGCTCTACCTCAGCCAGGAGTTATTTGGCTTGAAGCATGAATCCCTGGGTGAAGTTCTCTGGCCTTTATTAAGCTGAAGTTCAGCCTAGATGATCAGAATAGTTTTTTCTGCCCTCCCCCTCCCAAGTCTGTCTAGGACATATAACATTCTGAGCCACACTCATCCAGCCATTGACATCTGCACACCTGACAGTAAGAGGACATCCCCAGCATACACAAAACACAAGAGAGACACCCTGCACCCAGCACTAGATTAGGCAATCGTGATGCCTAGAAACACCACGACAGAGTTCCCTGTGGCTTCATCCCTGCAGCACTATAGCCCCACTCTCACAGTAATAAGGGTCCCCTCACCTTTCCCAGATTGGCAAGGGCTATACTCTGGGTCCCCAATCTCCTCTCCCTCCAGGAGCAGCAGATCTGAAACACTCCACCCCACCCTTTATAAGCAGCATGGGATCCCTCTCCCTTAGGAGAAAGGGAGGGCAGCCAAAACTCCCACAGTACTTACCTCAGCTACAGGGGTGTCTCTGTTTGGGTGGGTGGCCCAAGCCCTCTTTACTCTTCTCTTATTACAGAGAGTTCTCTGCTGGCCATTGACAAGGCCCCTGGAACAGTGGGGCTGGGAGTTACTGCTCCAGTGAGAATCATGGGCTAGTTCCACCCTCTCAGAATCAGGCTCCAGATGCTCTGCAGCACACATAGGCATGTCACTAGTTTAGTTGCCTTTCAGTTACATTTCAAAGCTTTTTGTCCCAACCCAAAGCACAAGCAAGACCACACACACATGCCAGCACTCTCTCTGACTCAAAGATACAGATATACAAGGCAGACAGCAAGACAACATTCCATACACCCACATACTAAGAGACAGCGATAATGCACACACACACCACTAGTCTATACTATGATTAGGATAGCTGTCCCATACCATAAAGATAAACAAGGAACTTAAACTTAGGATCTTCTAACCATCAGCAGAAATTGTGACCCAGACAGACAAAAATGTGTGCGAATTACACAGACTCCAACATCAAGTAAAGTCCTAATGTAACTCACAACATCAACAAACCACCACCTCCATACAGCTAGGCTAGAGCAGAGAAGGCAAAACAGGCCTGCAAAAAAAGGAAACCTGATTTCAACTTCAGGAGCACAGGAGGGAAAAAAAACACAACAGGGAAAATTCCTAAAGAGAATCTAAGCTAATGGGCAACTAACCAGTGAGGAAGGTAGGGAAAAAAGCTTCCAACAACCATAATCCAAGACACTGCCCTAAGGTCTGGTTTTATTCTTAAATAAAAGTTTCAGAAGAAGAGTAAATAAAGTGTGAAGGGTGGGTACTAACCTGAGCTTTCCCAGCTCCCATCAGATGGGAGAGAAGAGACCATACCTTTCTCTTTAGTAACCCTTCCTAGCTACTAGAACATACCCAAGTCCTTCTTGCCAGGTACTCCTACCCCCAGAGGCAGGATGTCTTGTTTCTAGCTTCCTGTAGGCTCCTAATCATGTGCCCTGGTGGCTATAGTTCCCAGTTTTAAAGGATCCAGGGGCTTGAACAGGTGCACAGGTATGTATGTGTGCACCCTTTCATCCAGTACAATTTCACAAAATAATTAATTTAAAAGAGAGATTGATAGTGTGTTTCACTGACATCCAGCTAATACCCAGACAAATTATACTTCTTTAACAAAAAGTCTAGACTGTTAAAAAAAAATCTAACTTTAGAAAGCCTGAAAATGAACAGCTAAGGAATCCTGCTTTATAATCCCTTATCACTCACCGTCACACCTTCCCAATTTACACCATCCTCCCAACCATAATTTTGAACAAATATATGCTAATATGTCAAAGTAACACATTAGTAGGTGACCATACAATCCCATTTCCTTGCCAAGAGATCAATTTCCAAGCCACTATAACACTGATATATGCTACCTCACATACTGCAAAAAAAGCTGTATATACGGTAATTACTACCCAGTGCACCTGACATCTGTTCACTGTCTCTCACTGTTTTACCATGCATGATCCCTACACATACCCAACTGGGAGGAGGAAGGTGTCAATGGGGATGAAGGTGATGGTTAATATTGGCTATTAGCTCCCTGCTCTTTGTTCCTTTCCTACAGCTCCCCTGCCCCTCATGGCTCGCCGGTCCCAGAGCTCCTCACAGGGGGACAACCCCCTGGACCCTAACTACCTGCCACCCCATTACAAGGAGTATTACCGGCTGGCTCTGGATGTGCTAGCTGAGGAGGGGCAAGAGAGTTATCATCGTTTTCTGGATGAAGAAGGAGCCCCTGACTTTCTCTGCAGCACAGAGGTAGAGCACATCACTCAGCATCTCCAGAAGCCCCAGTATGCCAACCAGGAGAGCAGCTGCATGGATGCCATGCATGGCAGTGACATAGATGGATCCTCTGGGACTTATTGGCCTATGAATTCTGACCTTGCTGTCCCTGAGCTTGATCTGGGCTGGCCAATGGTCTTTGGATTCAAGGGTACTGAGGTAACAACTCTGGTGCAGCCACCACCCCCAGACAATCCCAGCATCAAGGAAGAAGCCCGTAGGATGATCCGAGCTGCACAACAGGTAAGATCGAACAAAGGCCAGGAACCAACAGAGCTGAAGGAGATGGGGCAGGATGCAGCAGCTCTGCACTGATTCCCTCTTTGATTCCCTGTGCAAAATTACACTCAGGACCCCTTAGGCCATTCTGACAATTGAAACGGGCTTTACCAGACTGGAAACAGCGCCTGAGACTCCCCTCATACAGGGGCCTCCCTAGTTTGTGTAGAGCTGGTGTAAAGGCTCTGCATTGGCATTCCTTCCAGTCCCTGGCATGGGGAGGGAAAGGGAGAGTGTTGGATGCATGGCCAGCATTCACTATACTACAGTTATTCTCTGCTGCCAAGAGGCCATAGGAAACTGCATAAGTTAGAGCAGCCCTGAGGCTATGCTACACCAGAGGTTACACAGGACTCTGCATGGTCTCAGAATATGAGGAGCCAAAAGATGGCTTAAAGACACCTCCCCCATTGCCAACTTTAAAGTATATAGGCAATATCTACAGCAGGGGTAGGCAACCTATGGCACGCGTGCCGAAGGCGGCATGCGAGCTGATTTTCAGTGGCACTCACACTGCCCGGATCCTGGCCACTGGTCTGGGGGGCTCTGCATTTTAATTTAATTTTAAATGAAGCTTCTTAAACATTTTAAAAACCTTATTTACTTTACATACAACAATAGTTTAGTTATATATTATAGACTTACAGAAAGAGACCTTCTAAAAACGTTTAAATGTATTACTGGCACGCAAAACCTTAAATCAGAGTGAATAAATGAAGACTCGGCACCCCACTTCTGAAAGGTTGCTGATCCCTGATCTACAGAATGGGGGAATTGTATCTTAGAAAGCTGTAAATCCTGAAAATGATTTAGGGGATCACAATGGAGGCTACTGAACATGAGCTCTCACTGAGACACTGTAGATGTATAAAATGGAGAGAGTAAATGGGTGTAGGGAAGTGATACTGCATCCAGGTTTAGTGTTGACATTTTTAAAAAGGGTGTTGAAAAAGTGGAGAAGATATAAAGAAGAACCACAAAAATGATTCCAAGGCTGGAAAAAAAATGCTTTACAGTGAGACAAAGGACTCAATCTGTTCAGCTTATCAAAAAGATGTTTAAGAGGTGACTTGATTATGATGTAGAAGTATCTTAATGGGGAGAAAAAAACAGCTATTAAAGGTCGCTTTAATTTAGCAAATTGGCTGCAAGCTGAAGACAAATTAAAATTAGAAATAAGGCACACATTTTTAATAGTGATGGTGGTTAGCCATTGGAACAAGTTACCCAGGGAAGTGTTGGGTTCTTCATCTCTTCATGGTTTCAAATCAAGACAGGATGCTTTGCTGGAAGATATACTTATTCAAACCCAAATTATCATGGACAATAGGGGGTAATGGTGAAATTCTCAGGCCTGTGTTATGCAGGAAATCAGACTAGGGATATGTCTACACTACAAGTACTACACGCTATGCCGCTGTAGCATAGACACTTACTACAGTGATGTAAGGAGTTTTCCCATCGCAGTAGTAAACCCACCCACCCCCTCAGGAGGGAGTAGCTAGGGCAATGGACGACTTCTTCCATCGACCTAGCTGAATCTACAGTGGGGTTAGGTCAACCTAGCTGTCATGCAGGGCATGAATTTTTTTCATAGCCCTGAGTGATGTAGCTAGGTCGACCTAAATTTTAGGTGTAAATCAGACCTAGATGACCTAATGATTCCTTCCGGCCTTAAAGTGTAAGAATTCATACTCCAGGGACATGAAGTGAGTCCAGAAGGGGCAGGTGCCAGAGTAGGGCACAGGACAGATCCAACGGGGCAGGTGCTGTCAGGGTAGGGAGAAGAAATGCAGCAAGTACAACAGAGGCAGATGCTGGGGTGGGAGGGACTGTGCTGTAAGCAGCTGCAAGTGAATGCTCATATACAGGGATGATGCAGGCAGGCCTAAAATTGGACTGTCCTTATCTCACTCTCTCTCCCACAGGTGGTAGCTATAGTGATGGATGTTTTCACAGATGTGGATCTGCTGAGTGAGGTGCTGGATGCTGCTGCCCGCAGGGTCCCTGTGTATATCCTCCTGGATGAAATGAACTCTCAGCTCTTCCTAGACACAGCTGCTAAGTGCAAAGTCAACCTCAACTATGTGGAGGTGACCTGGGCGGCTTCATCGCTGGGACCCTATGGTCTGGTCCTGAGGAGCTGGGGGGGTGGAGCTACAAGGGGTGGAGCTACAAGGTTGATGGATTTAAGGGGCCAGAGGAGAACGAAGTTATCTCAGTAATGAGGGGGAAATAAAGGTGGGAGGCAGCCCGTGTAGTGTCATGATAAGACACTGTAGCAGCTGGACAGAAAGGCAAATAGAGAAGCTAGTGCTGATGTTATGGGAGAGATGGGTATGAAGAAGTGAGCTAATGGGGGGACGCAGGGAGGGCAAGAGCAGCTGCTGCCTTTGGAAGTCACTGCCTCATCTCTCTGCTGGTTTGCAGTTCCTGAGGGTTCGGACAGTTGCTGGCCCCACCTATTACTGCCGCACAGGGATGTCCTTCAAAGGGCATGTGAAAGAGAAGTTCCTGTTGGTGGACTGCATGGTGGTGCTGAGTGGCAACTACAGGTGAGGGGGTGTAGGGAGGGACTACAGATTGACATAGGCCTGTCTCCATTAGGAAGAGATGCTGGTGAGAGGGGGCACTCTAACGATGACAGTTACAACTAAACATCAGTGGCAAGGTTGTATCCCTTAAGCTCAACATTGGCACACAATGCACTATTATTCCAAGGGATAATATGTAATTCTGTAGCTAAGGAAACTACAGAATCTAAAGCCAAGCTTGTTTCATATCCAGGCCATAAAATATCTGTACAAAGGTTAGTAACTTTTACAACTAATTTAAACATTCAAAATCACTGCAGACACCAGCATTGCTAGGGACATTAGGTCCAAATACCACCTGGCTGAAGCCACAACATATCAGCCTGGACTGAGTCATGTCAGTGACTGTGTCCTGAGAAAACATAGTAGGTTTTTTAAATATTGTTTTATTTCAGCCCAGCATCAAACCAAAGTGTTGTCATAGAATAATTAAAGTTGCTAAAAAGATGGGTGGGTTATTAAAATCAGCATCTAGTTACAAGTATGGGAATGACTATTGCATAATGCTAATATATGGAAGTTACTACATCAATGCCTGTGTTATCCTTCTGAGCTTAGATAGGTCAATCTGATGAAAACAGCATACTAAGTGCTTTTGGTACTCAAGTGAGTGGCCCCACATTAAAAACCCAGATAAGGAAAATCATTACCTCTTCGAGGCAGGAAGCATGCTGTATGGATCTTGGTGGAGAGAGTGAGATAGTACTTGTGAGGAATGGGGTGTTCTTGCAGGGGAGTCCTTGTCTCAGTGGTGTACACGTGGGTACTTTATTTACAAATAAAAAGTATGTATTAAAATAATTTTAAAATATTTAATTTAAAAAAATTCAGCACAGAACAGTCATATTAGCATATTTTACCATAACCCTCATCCTCCTTTTTCCCATCTCCTCTTCTCTGTAGTTACCACTTGATATGTTAGAGCTCTTAGTTTAGAACCAAGTAACAGAGGGGTAGCCGTGTTAGTCTGGATCTGTAAAAAGCAACAAAGAGTCCTGTGGCACCTTATAGACTAACAGATGTATTGGATCCAATACATCTGTTAGTCTATAAGGTGCCACAGGACTCTTCGTTGCTTTTTTCAATTTAGAACGTGAGCCTATTAGTGCTGGAACTGATTGATGCCCAATAATCAATGTGTTAATCGGGGGAACTCTTGTGGGCAGAAGAAAGCTGCCAGAGTAGTACTTGGTGCTAGTAGAAGGCTAGACTCAGTGCATGGTGGATGTGAAGTGGTGCCACTGATTTAACACATCAGATACTAACCACATTTCATCTTTTCTGTATCTTGGTACAGTTTTATGTGGTCCTTTGAGAAGATTCATCGAAGCATCGCTCACATCTTCCAAGGGGAGCTGGTGTCCAGTTTTGATGAAGAATTCCGAATTCTCTTTGCACAGTCAGACCCTCTCATTCCTCCAGCCAATGTCTTGGTGAAGGCAGAGAACCCATTTACCATGGCCCCCTTTGGCAACAATATGCCCTTCTTTCCAAATAAACCACACCTGCTGTTCCAGAGGGATGACAATGTCTTTCCACCCTTCGTGGACAGAGTTGATCCAGACAGATACTTCTTGTCAGCCTTCAGACGGGACGAACTGATGCGCCATACTATGGAGGGGTCAGCAATGCGCATGTATTCTAAGAAGGCAGAAATGGAGAATTGTCAGATAGATCCTGTCAGAGGTTTATTCCGCTCGAAGCAGTTAGAGCTGGATTCCTTTAAGAGACACAGCTTTGCTGAAGGAACCTTTGAAAACTTTTCTTCTTCAAAGCAGTGTTCTAGGCAGATGTTCATGAATAATCTGGATGACTTTAAAATGCAGTCCAGTCACTTTCAAAAGGACCAGTTCTATCAATATCAATTTGAACATCCCCATGCTTCCAGCAGGCCTCAGGGGTTCTTTGAGCGAATCCGAGGTGGTAGGCCAGGATTCAATGAACTGGAGGACTATGCACAGGGCCCCAGATATCCTGAACTTGAATCCCACTTACCACAGGAGGGTTTCCCCTTAAGGCTAGATTATGAGCCTTCAAATTCTTCTAGGGAAGTGAGGCATGGTTCTGACCAGGTGAACCCTGCAGGGAATGGCCCACTAGGGCTGATGTCACTAAGGAGGCAAAACATAGGGCAGAAATTCATGTGCCAGACATCCCCCACACAGAAGCAAAGCCTGGAACAACGACTGTTTTTACAAGACCAGGACCCAGATCAGGACAAGAAGACCCAGGAAAATAGAACAGGTTTGCGTAACTGGAGGATTTCTTCATACCTGAGTGCATACCAGTCTGAACCAGGAGAGGAAGGCATCCCAATGCCCATGGAATCAGAGTCATATAATGATGTTTTGAGCCTTGGAGAGCCCCTCACAAAGTACCCCAGTGACCTGATCCCATCTTTCAAGTCTCCTATGTCATTTAATAATAAATCATTGGGAATTGAAAGCGCCAAAGAATCGACAGGTACTGAGAGAGCAGGCGAGGAGACCTCCCTTGTGAAACAGGATTCCTTTAGGTCCAGGATAAATCCTTTGATCCAGAGGAGCTCAAGGCTCAGGTCTTCTTTGATTTTTAATGCTGCCAATTTAGATCAGCAGAATATGACAATGGAGAAGGTTCAGATGATCCAAAAGGAGCAAATGTCCAGTGAGATTATAAAAGACAATGAAACTATAAAGGCAGCCACCTCTTCTAAAGTGGCAGAACTTTTAGAGAAGTACAAAACTGTGGGCAAAGACATAGAGAGCGCTACAGTTAGTCACACCAAAGCTGTTTCCAGTTTTCTACAGGAAGAATCTCAGAATGCAGAGAAAAAATGTACCAAATCCGTGCAATACAAGATCCTGGAGAGTAGGGTGCTAGACTCAAAAGAATCCTTCAGTAGTTATAAGATGCACATGGAGTCTGAGAAACAGTTTGGTATGTCTTCCTCAGCCACCCAGCTCCTTGACACACTGAGTAAAGATCCTATAACAAATATTAGCAGCAAAATGGAAAAACTATCTTCTCGGTTCTATTCCACAGACAGCAATCCTGCTCTTCCAACGAAGGAGAACCTGGTATTGGTAGGAGACACTCAGAAGCTTGCTCTGCCAGAGAAGAGGGAGAAACTGACATTCAAAAGAGACACACAGGAACTAGTTGACACAAAATTCAAGAAACCGCAGGCTAGGGTAAGCACCACATCAATTCCTGAAAGTTTATCCAAGAACCAAGGGTCTGACAGCTCTCTCCATAAATCCGAGGAAGAGGGTGCCAAACAGGAACCGAGTCCATTGGAATTTTTTAGGAAAGGGTCGCTAAGGTTGAAACAGTTGCTGAATCCAAAGGGTGATAAGAAATCAGAGGAAGAAACCAATCTTGAGAGTGGAAAGTTTGACAAGCAGACCATGAGCCTTAAACGATCTTCCAAGGGGGATTATCAGGAAGTGATGGAGGAAGAGAAATCCCCAAGGATCACAACAGCACCTGCTCTCAAAAGCAACCAGCCATCTCAGACCAGGTTTGCTTCTTCCACGGCAAACATCCTATACAGCAGTAACCTCCGTGATGACACAAAAGTGATTCTGGAGCAAATTTCTGCCAACAGTCAGAAGAACAGAGCTGAGCTGGCCAAGCAATTACCATCCACAAGTAATCCTGATCTTACCAAGTCTACCAGCAGCTTGGAATATAAAGGTGAGAAGGAGAAAACCTGCAACATTAGCAGGTCAGAAAGTTTTGGGAGCCATAAGAAGAATCTTCAGAGGCAACCATCAGAGGATAGAGATACCCTTCTGAAAAAGATGGAGAATATGCGAAAGGAGAAGCGGGTGTATAGTAGGTTTGAGGTCTTCTGCAAGAAGGATGAACAACCAATTCAGAATGATGAGGAATATGACACAGACAAGAAAATGGGGAAATTCATGCCCAAACTCCTGGGGACCTTCAAAACCAAAAAGTGACCTTAGAAATGCTGCCTAAATCCCAATTCCAGTGGTGGAATTACTGTCTGTCAATGGAGAAAGGGGAGGTTATGCTTCAGTGATGGACACTAGTAACATACTGAATACTCCTTCATGTTGTTGAGTGGGCAGTTGTGCAACACTGGCCTCCTACAGCATGATTTCCTCATACAGTTAAATGGTGATAGGCAATTTTACTGCAATAGGATCCAAATTATAAAAAAAATTAAATCAACAGATTGTTTAAAACAAAAATAAAGTGGAGTCTATTTATCATCTGCACAGGGAAGCTCCTCAGCAGACAGAACAAGCTTGCTATTATTCGGGGAGGGGTGAAACTATAATGCAAAGCTCTGCCCTGAGCCAGGGAAGTCCGTAATTCTCATTTACAAGAACTATGCTGATTTTTGGATATTTCTCAGGTTGTGGTCCATTTTTTCCTCATATGTGGTACCAGGAGGATCGTTGACAGTTCCCAGGAGCAAGATCTTGCAGTAAATTCTTTGCCCTTACCTGTAGTTATGACCCTGTCCATTGGCACATGTCCAGCTTTTATACTTAGCATTGTATAACCTTATGGGTGTTTTTAAATATAGTTAGAAATATTATTGCTTTAAAGGGAGAGGCATGAGCAGGCAGCTGGAAGGCAGCAGCAGAGGGAATTTGCATGCCATGCTGGGATAAAGAGATGTCTCTAGTTTAAATTAGCCAACCTAGTAGTGCACTGAATCAAGCCTGTACAATGCAGCCTTCATCAAGCAGAATCTTGAGGGTATACCGCCAAGAAGAGGTGTTTTCTCTCAGGGAGGGATTTGTAGCAGAGGATAAGCCATTTCAAGTATTAGCAGGTTCCCTCATTGTGATGACAGGAGAGGGAGGAGGGGTTTAGACAAAAGGAGGAAAGAACTGAGCTTTACTGTAACTTATCCTTTCTTAAAGCTCAGCAATGTTTTTTTCTTACATAGATTTCTTTCAGGTTTTTGGTACCAGGCCTGGCCCAGACCAGCCTGTATGGTTCATGCTGTGGTATTGGATTGTCTGGCAGGACAGTGAGTGGAGGGTGGGTGTCAAAAAGAAAGAAGAGGGTTGTACATAAGGTTTGCTGCCTTGGGTCTGCTGTTCTTCAGCCTGGGACTCTCTCTCTTAGGCAACACAGCAGCAGTGGCAATGGGTCTCAATGCTGGAAATTATATATGACCTTATATTTTTATCTGTGTGCCCAGAGGTACAAATAAACACATTTGGTAAATTAAACAATAAATGCATAAAAAGTCACAGCAAGCTCAAGTTCTCAGCTAGCAAGGCAGCATAGGAGAATATCTTATGGGCTGTGGGATGGGAGAAATAACTCTTTTGAAAATAGGCAACAAGACTTTTGAGAATCAGTTCTGGCCACCTTCCCTTACTCCACATGACTGCCAGAAACTCAGTTCCCCATTACAACTGTGGCTCCCTCCCAGCCTCAGAGGTTGGGCGTTTACCTGCCGTCTAGGCCATTATGTGACAACTGTAACTGTGGAAAGAGGCCCATACCTCTTATTGGAAGTGGCTGCCTTACTCCTTTGGACTGTTTCTAACAAGGGGAGTCAAAAGATATAAGGGCTGAGGCCTAACTCATGCATGTCAGCTGCTCCTTAGTTCCTGCAACAACAAGCAAGGTGGAAAGTCAAGCAAAAACAAAAAAGGAATGCAGCAGAGAACTGCGTTTTAGAACTCTATTAGAGCCACATCTACAAGACAGTTATCAAATGATCCTAAAGGACTGGGCAGAACATTTCTTCCTCTCCTGTGTCTTACACTGAAGAGTCTTTTCCATCCCTATCTGAAGAATCTCTCCCAACTTCCCAGCCCAACTCATGTTTCACCTGGTGCATATGTTGTGGGTAGGAAGTAAGTGCCCTTACTTTGAACTATCCTTCTGAGTTTTCCTGCCAACTCCAGTGAGATTGAGAAACAGCTGATGCTCCTTCCATGATCACTAGGACTGCAGGTTTGTCACAGCAGGAAAAAAAAGTCACATATTTTGCTTTTCCCATTTGTCCATGACTTTTTTTCTGTGTCCACAACTCATACTGAAGCGGCAGCTCATGCAATTCCTGTCCCATGGGTCTGGGTTTGGCTCCCTGCTCTGAATGATCTGGGTTACAAATCTGCTCAAATTTGACCTGCCAGACTGGGTGGGAGAAGGGTGAGGGAGAAAACTTCAGTGAATGACATTGTGCCCGGGTGGACTAGGCCACAGAACCGCTCAGGTTTGGCCTGCCTGACACTCTATCATGACAGAGCAGTCAGGCCAAACCTAAGCAGTGCTGCGAACCAATGTGCCTGGTTGCAATGCCAGGAGCAGGGCAATGGGCCAGAACCATGGGACACAGGAGCTGCTGCTGTAGGGTGAGCGCGGGGTGCCAGGTCCAATCCTGTGGGACAAAGGAGCCATATGTGGGGTGACTGTGGGGTGGGCTCTCTCCACAGTGGCTCCCCACCAGCTTAGCTTCCCCTCTGCACTCAGCCAGGATTAGGGCTGCAGTGCTCGGGTGGAGGGTACTGCTGCATGTGGGTTGGTGCCTCCTTGGTGAGGCAAGGAGGAGGGCATTTTTTTAAATAAATTTTTTTTAAATAAAGCTGCAGCCCTAATGAACAAACCAGGGCAGGAGCTGCAAGCTCAGCAACCCTGCTACCGGTATGTGGATGACAGATAGGGGAAGGGCCAGCAGTCGACAGCAGTTTTATTTGTGCCTTAAAGAATTAAAGTTTTCAAGATGCCTAGCTGTCATGCTAACAGCACTATATAAATTAATTAAATTTTCAGTGACAAATGGTGGTTATTTTGTTGGTTGCTGGAAGCAATGTCAAATGAAGCCCTGTGTGGCTGGATTTCCCAATTTTAAGAATGGACTGTTCAGGAAACTTCACAAGTGATGATTGAAATCTCCAGTGATCAAGAGTATATATTATTTCTAATCTGAACAGTTCAATTAGACATAAATATATTAGCAAAAGAAATGAGCAGAGAAGTGGGGAGGAGCTGGCCAAAACCACAATAAGGGCAGTTTTAAATTTACTCCATGTTGCAAATAATACTAGGAGGAAGATGGCACAAGAGTTCATACAGTAGAACCGACGTCTTGCTCCTGTACAGAGCTCCATCTCTTTTCTTATTCAGTTTCTTGCTACTGTTATATATTAAGAGGATGCTATCTAAGCAGTTCTGTATATTGTGGTGCATAAAATAAACAAATTAATTTACTAAAACACTGTGTTGGAGTCAGATTTCACACACAGAATTGGTTAATGAAGTACATGATGGTGAGCTGAAAGCTGTAGGTGAGATGAGGTAGGCAAAGATGTCAAAGCCAGGCAGGCAGTGAGCCAGAGGGTCACAGATTACCTGACCTGTAAATATTTTCCATTTGTACTTTCTTTCCCCAAATAAAAAGAGATTGTTAAAAAGAAAAGAGCCTCAGTGAAGTGTGGCTAATACCAAGAGAAAAAAATAAAAACAGCAAGACACATTCTACACCAGGGATCTCAATCTCAAATCTCCACAAGGGCCACATGAGGACTAGTACATTGGCCCGAGGGCCGCATCACTGAGACCTTTTCATACAATGATACAAAAGTATAGTCAAAAATGAAAAAAAATGAAGAGTAATATAGTATGCTATTAAAAGTCAATATATTAACTTTTTAAAAACTGTAATGCAAAAAGTCAGTGCTAATTTTGACAGTCATTTCATTTTTGGCCACTTAGCTGGCAGCATTTTGGATCAACCAGAGTATCAATATTAGGTTTGATATCCTGAGACAAAACCACTCTCAGTGTTGCTTGCAAATGTTCATCAGTGAGCCTTGACCTTAACACAGATTTGTTAATCTTCATGGAAGAGAAAAACTGTTCACATATATATGTATTTCCAAACAGTGCCATTACCATTGAGGAAGCAGAGAATAACATGGGAAATCTTTCTTGTGAAAGAAACTGGTAGAATTCTGGAATTCCAACATTTGTATACTTCTGCTTCAAAATGGTATCACACTGAAGCTCCACTAACTCCATCTGCATTTCCTCTGCAACACTGTCAATGTCCACAGCAAATGATGTGGAAAAAAGTTGAAAATGTGGTTCTGTTACCTGGGGTTCTGTCATAGAATCATAGAATCTCAGGGTTGGAAGGGACCTCAGGAGGTCATCTAGTCCAACCCCCTGCTCAAAGCAGGACCAAACCCAACTAAATCATCCCAGCCAGGGCTTTGTCAAGCCTGACCTTAAAAACCTCTAAGGAAGGAGATTCCACTACCTCCCTAGGTAACCCATTCCAGTTCTTCACCACCCTACTAGTGAAAAAGTTTTTCCTAATGTCCAACCTAAACCTCCCCCTCTGCAACTTGAGACCATTACTCCTTGTTCTGTCATCTTCTACCACTGAGAACAGTCTAGATCCATCCTCTTTGGAACCCCCTTTCAGGTAGTTGAAAGCAGCTATCAAATCCCCCCTCATTCTTCTCTTCTGCAGGCTAAACAATCCCAGTTCCCTCAGCCTCTCCTCATAAGTCATGTGCTCCAGCCCCCTAATCATTTTTGTTGCCCTCCGCTGGACTCTCTCCAATTTATCCACATCCTTCTTGTAGTGTGGGGCCCAAAACTGGACACAGTACTCCAAATGAGGCCTCACCAGTGCTGAATAGAGGGGAATGATCACATCCCTCGATCTGCTGGAAATGCCCCTACTTATACAACCCAAAATGCCATTAGCCTTCTTGGCAACAAGGGCACACTGTTGACTCATATTCAGCTTTTCGTCCACCGTAACCCCTAGGTCCTTTTCTGCAGAACTGCTGCCCAGCCATTCGGTCCCTAGTCTGTAGCAGTGCATGGGATTATTCCATCCTAAGTGCAGGACTCTGCACTTGTCCTTGTTGAACCTCATCATATTTCTTTTGGCCCAATCCTCTAATTTGTCTAGGTCCCTCTGTATCCTATCCCTACCCTCCAGCGTATCAACCACTCCTCCCAGTTTAGTGTCATCTGCAAACTTGCTAAGGGTGCAGTCCACACCATCCTCCAGATCGTTAATGAAGATATTGAACAAAACCGGCCCCAGCACTGACCCTTGGGGCACTCCACTTGATACCGGCTGCCAACTAGACATGGAACCATTGATCACTACCCGTTGATCAACCCAAAGCTCTTGGTAACTTTTACTCTGTGCGTGGTGGTGTCAGGAAATCAGCGGAGACACAGCCGTCCGACTGGTAGATGGCTGGCAGAAATAGGACAACACAAGAGTGCTTTCACTTAAAGCTAAACTTTACTTAGTCTCAAGCACTTACACAGGTCTGCAACAGGTTAGTAAAACACCCCCAACCCTGGATAATTACCAAAGCTGAGTGTGGCTCTCGAGTGGCACAACGGCAGCCCGTCTGCCGGTGGGGAACTCAAGATGCATCCAGAGGGAGAGACCAGTCCCACTACCTCAAACTTTTTCCCTTTATTTATACATAGTAATATAACGACATGTTCCTTAAAGAAAACTTGTTAAGCAAACAGTTTCAATGGTCCAGCAAGAGGTTTCCTTCTGATTATTGATTAACCAGGTGTGGTATTTTCCCTGAGTTTGCAGCCTTGAGACTCTGTTAGACACATTCCTGAGCACATCCTGCTCTTCTAAAATACATGTATCAGCAATTTCAACACAATTCTTATCAGGAAGGACATGGGGTCAAGCTGCCCTTTCTGTGGCACCCAAAACCCCTCCCTTCCTGCCTTGGTCAAGTTGAGGCTGCTGCATGGCCATTTTACAGCCTGCTGACTTGGCTGCTTTTAGCAATAAGCCATAGTGGTTTCAGGCACTTAACTGGTTTGCCAAAATCTCCCCGTACAGTTCAAGCACCTTAAAATCTTTAAACTGCACATCAAACTGTTTGTATAAGTTAGAAATGATATCTGCATATTCTTTCAAGGATTTGGGTTCAACTTTTCCTAAGGAATTCAGAGTCGAGAAATGGACCAAATTGCCAGCAGTCAGCTGTTTCCCCCACAAAGTAAGCTTAACTTTGAATGACTTAACACTGTCATACATCTGTGTTACCACCTGTTTTCTACCCTGAAGCTTCAAGTTTGGTGCATTCAGGTGATCAGTTACATTTGTTAGAAAAGCAAGGTTGCAGATAAAAGTGGAATCAGCAAGCTGTGGAATCTCCTTGTTTTTCATTTTCATGAAGAAATCAATCTCCTCTCTAAGTGCAAAAAAAAGCTTCAAAACATTTCCATGACTCAGCCATCTAACTTCAGTGTGATACAGAAGTTCCCCATATTCACTGTCCATACTTGCTAGAAAAGAAGTGAATTGTCTGTGATTCAGCCCTTGTGCATGTATAAAATTAACGGTTTTAACAACTACATCCATAACTTCCTTCATTTGTAGACTTTTACAACACAGGGCGTCTTGGTGCAAAATACAATGTATATTGGTGAAGCTAATTCCTGGTATACTGAGGCTGTTCAGTTTGGTCTTCAATAATCCAACCACACCAACGTTTTCAGAGCACACTGATGGCGCACCATCCGAAGCCAAAGATATGAGTTTGTTCCATTCCAGTCCTTGAAATATGTCATATGTTGTGGTACCCTTCAGTGGCATTAAGTCTAGCAACTCTTCAGTTATATTCAAATTACAATCCACACCTCTAATGAACACTGCACACTGTGCAGTATCTGATGCATCTATAGTCTCATCAAGAGCAATTGAAAATGCTTCTAAGTCTTCTGCCATTTGAATCAATTGTTTTTGCACATTATCTGCTAAATCCATTATCCTGCAGGCAACTGGAGAAGGTAAATAAGGAAGTGTTATTTACTGCTTCTCATAACACAAGAACTAGGGGTCACCAAATGAAATTAATAGGCAGCAGGTTTAAAACAAACAAAAGGAAGTATTTTTTTCACACAACACACAGTCAAACTGTGGAACTCCTTGTGGAACATCCATCCAGAGGATGTTGTGAAGGCCAAGACTATAACAGGGTTCAAAAAAGAACTATATAAGTTAATGGAGGATAGGTCCATCGATGGCTATTAGCCAGAATGGACAGGGATGATGTCCCTAGCCTCAGTTTGCCAGAAGCTGGGAATAGGTGACAGGGGATGGATGGCTTGATGATTACCTGTTCTGTTCATTCCCTCTGGGACACCTGGCAATTGGCCACTGTCGGAAAACAGGATACTGGGCTAGATGGACCTTTGGTCTGACCCAGTATGGCTGTTCTTATGTTCTTGCTAAATATGACTCTGCCACAGGTTAGGTAGTATCACCCTTCAGTGAAAAGTCCCACCCCAGAAATAAGGATTGACTTAAAATCTGTCATTTCAGAGGAACAATTGGTAGCCAGAAAGTTACTCCAACCAGCCATGTCTCCTCTGACACAGCAGCCCGTTCCAGGGCCATGGCTGTTACCATGAGAATGGCATCCTGGTTACAGTCCTCAGGGACACCCAAAGAGGTCCAAATGACTACAGAAGCGCTCTCTCTCTTTCAAAGGGCCTTTGAACTGCACCTATATTAGAGTTCTTTGAAGGGGTCAACAAACATGTGGACAAGGGGGATCCAGTGGACATAGTGTACTTAGATTTCCAGAAAGCCTTTGACAAGGTCCCTCACCAAAGGCTCTTACGTAAATTAAGCTCTCATGGGATAAGAGGGAAGGTCCTTTCATGGATTGATAACTGGTTAAAAGACAGGGAACAAAGGGTAGGAATTAATGGTAAATTCTCAGAATGGAGAGGGGTAACTAGTGGTGTTCCCCAAGGGTCAGTCCTAGGACCAATCCTATTCAACTTATTCATAAATGATCTGGAGAAAGGGGTAAAAAGTGAGGTGGCAAAGTTTGCAGATGACACTAAACTGCTCAAGATAGTTAAGACCAAAGCAGACTGTGAAGAACTTCAAAAAGATCTCTCTAAACTAAGTGATTGGGCAACAAAATGGCAAATGAAATTTAATGTGGATAAATGTAAAGTAATGCACATTGGGAAAAAATAACCCCAACTATACATACAATATGATGGGGGCTAATTTAGCTACAACAAATCAGGAAAAAGATCTTGGAGTCATCGTGGATAGCTCTCTGCAGAGGCGGTCAAAAAAGCAAACAGGATGTTAGGAATCATTAAAAAGGGGATAGAGAATGAGAAGGAGAATATATTATTGCCCTTACATAAATCGATGGCACGCCCATATCTCGAATACTGTGTACAGATGTGGTCTCCTCATCTCAAAAAGATATACTGGCACTAGAAAAGGTTCAGAGAAGGACAACTAAAATGATTAGGGGTTTGGAATGGGTCCCATATGAGGAGAGATTAAAGAGTCTAGGACTTTTCAGCTTGGAAAAGATGAGACTAAGGGGGGATATGATAGAGGTATCTAAAATCATGAGTGATGTGGAGAAAGTAGATAAGGAAAAGTTATTTACTTATTCCCATAATACAAGAACTAGGGGTCACCAAATGAAATTAATAGGCAGCAGGTTAAAAACAAATAAAAGGAAGAAGTTCTTCACACAGCGCACAGTCAACTTACGGAACTCCTTACCTGAGGAGGTTGTGAAGGCTAGGACTATAACAGCGTTTAAAAGAGAACTGGATAAATTCATAAGTCCATTAATGGCTATTGGCCAGGATGGGGTAAGGAATGGTGTCCCTAGCCTCTGTTTGTCAGAGGGTGGAGATGGATGGCAGGAGAGAGATCACTTGATCATAACCTGTTAGGTTCACTCCCTCTGGGGCACCTGGCATTGGCCACTGTCTGTAGATAGGATACTGGGCTAGATGGACCTTTGGTCTGACTCAGTGCGGCCATTCTTATGTTCTTATTTTTCTTTTCCACCAAAAAAAGATTTGGACATATTTTAACATTACTGGAAGCACTATCAAAAGCAGGGAATTTATTCCCAGTAAAATTCCAGTATCTAAAAGGAAAGAAAACAGGGCCAGCCTTAGGGGTGGGCAGGCTGGGTGATTTCCCAGAGGTGCTGTTCAAAGTGGGGGATGCCTCTGAAGCAGAGTACTCCTTCTTCACCTGCTGCCCGGCTGCTGTCTGCAGCCACTGCTGCTGTCTGCCCTCTGCTTTGGAGTTGCATCTGGCCAAGCTGCTCCTGGGAACCTGCTGTCTGCTGTGCAGAATGGGAGGGGTGGGGCTGTCAGGGTGTCCCCCTGCCTGTGTACCCAGTCTCTGCTGAACTGGGGTGGGGGAACAGGAATTTGCTGCTGCTGCTTCTAGGGCCTGGTCTACACTATGCGTTTATACCGAATTTAGCAGCGTTAAACCGATTTAACCTTGCACCCGTCCACACAACGAAGCCCTTTATATCGATATAAAGGGCTCTTAAAACCGATTTCTGTACTCCTCCCCGATGAGGGGAGTAGCGCTGAAATCGGTATTGCCATGTCGGATTAGGGTTAGTGTGGCCGCAATTCGACGGTATTGGCCTCCGGGCGGTATCCCACAGTGCACCATGTGACCGCTCTGGAAAGCAATCTGAACTCGGATGCACTGGCCAGGTAGACAGGAAAAACCCCGCGAACTTTTGAATTTCATTTCCTGTTTGCCCAGTGTGGAGCGCTGATCAGCACAGGTGGCCATGCAGTCCCAAATCCAAAAAGAGCTTCAGCATGGACCGTACGGGAGATACTGGATCTGATCGCTGTATGGGGAGACAAATCTGTTCTATCAGAGCTCCGTTCCAGAAGACGAAATGCCAAAGCATTTGAAAAAATCTCCAGGCTATGATAGACAGAGGCCACAGCAGGGACTCAACACAGTGCTATGTGACAAGCGTAATGGAAAGCCAAAGAATCAAATGGACGCTCATGGAAGGAGGGAGGGGGGACTGAGGACTCGAGCTATCCCTCAGTTCCTGCAGTCTCCGAAAAGCATTTGCATTCTTGGCTGAGCTCCCAATGCCTGAAGGGTCAAAAACATTGTCACCAGTGGTTCAGGGAATATGTCGTTAATTTAACCCCCCTTCTCTCCCTCAAAGAAAAGGGAAAAAAATCGTTTCTCGCCTTTTCAATGTCACCGTAAGTCTACTGGATGCTGCTAGTAGACGGGGTGCTGCTGCGCTAAACAGCAGCATCCTCTCCTCTCCCCAGTGGCAGACGGTATGGTACAATATGACTGATAGCCGTCCTCGTCATCATCCTGTGAGTGCTTCTGGCTGGCCTCGGTGAAGTCGGCCGGGGGTGCCTGGGCAAAAATGGGAATGACTCCCGGTCATTCCCTTCTTTAAGCTTTGTGTCCTGGAGATTCAGTCCTGGCAGATGATGCAATAGGGCTGGTAACCGTCCTCATCATAGCAGCTGGAGGCTGAGCTCCTCTCCCCTCTCCCCCTTTAATGAGTAATGGAGATGTCCTGCCTGGAATACATAGCAGCTGGAGGCTGCCTCTCCCTCATTTTATCTCACTAAAAAGTCAGTGTTTCTTATTCCTGAATTCTTTATTACTTCATCACACAAATGGGGGGATAACTGCCACGGTAGCCCAGGAGGGGTGTGGGAGGAGGGAAGCAATGGGTGGGGTTGTTGCAGGGGCACCCCCTAGAATGGCATGCAGCTCATAATTTCTGCGGGATATCTGGGGCTATGACCCGGAGCAGCTGTGCTCTCTGGTTCTCTAGTAGACTTGCCCCATATTCTAGGCAGGACTGACTCTATTTTTAGACAAAACATAAAGAAGGGAATGACCTGGGAAGTCATTCCCATTTTTGTCCATGTGCCCCTGGCCGACCTCAGCAAGGCCAGCCAGGAGCACCCATGACAGCAGAAGACGGTACAATATGACTGGTAACCGTCATTGCCAATTTCCAAAGCAGCAGACGGTGCAATAGGGCTGGTAACCGTCTCTGCTACCTTGCAAAGGCAAATGAATGCTGCTGTGTAGCACTGCAGTACCACGTCTGTCAGCAGCATCCAGTACACATACGGTGACAGTGAAAAAAGGCTAAACGGGTTCCATGGTTACCGTGCTATGGTGTCTGCCAGGGCAATCCAGAGAAAAAGGGCGTGAAATGATTGTCTGCCGTTGCTTTCACAGAGGAAGGATTGAGTGACGACATTTACTCAGAATCACCCGCGACACTGTTTTGGCCCCATCATGCATTGTGATTTCAACCCAGAATTCCAATGGGCGGGGGAGACTGCGGGAACTATGGGATAGCTATAGGATAGCTACCCACAGTGCAACGCTCTGGAAATCGACGCTAGCCTCGGTACATGGATGCACACCACCGAATTAATGTGCTTAGTGTGGCCGCGTGCACTCGACTTTATACAATCTGTTTTAAAAAACCGGTTTCTGTAAAATCAGAATAATCCCGTAGTGTAGACATACCCTAGGTCAGGAGTGGGAGCTGCTGGCTGCTGCTGAACAAGTCTTCAGACTAGTGGACTACTTAAAGTGACAGTGTGCTGTCTCTCATACTCCCCCAACACACACACTCTGTCTCTCTCATACTCCCCTAACACACACCCTTTGTCTCACACATACACACAGTCTCACACTCCCCTACACAGTCTCTTGTACTCATTTTATCAGTGCCAGTTTAAAAAATAATAGCTAATCACATAACTTTAGACACTGTTCAGATGAAGGTCGCTTATTTTCAAATTGTATTTTTAGTTTAATTTGTAAAATAACTTAAAATTTGTACAAAAATAAATGCAGATCCAAGTATAATGCTATTAGCAATGATGGAGTCAAATGTTAGTGAATCACATACATGATTGTGATCGGTAAACATAAATGCCTGTTCTTAATAAAAGAGAAAAAAGCCTTAATCACGTATATTAAAATTAAGTAAATACATTTTTAGTGGAGTGAAAAAACAATTGACTAAAATAGAGTAGATAATGGCAGTAACATAGAGTGCATCTGTTAAATAAAATTTGCTTACTTTCGCTATCTTTACTAAAGATAGTGTACAAAGTATCAAACTTGTGTTTCTGATATCTCTGTTAAAGTTCCAAAACTGATACCTCAAGGTTTGGGATTGGGAATATCTCGCTGTATTACGCTGTATTATCTCCTGATTGTTCTAAATTTACATATACATTTAAAATATGGCTTTAACTGGAGTTTGTATGTATTTTTTTCTTTCTTTATACAGGAATTGGATACTGTACTCCTGTGAGCTAATTCTTAAGTTATCTGCAATCCCCCCTCATCCCCTCCAAAAAAAAAATCTCTAGAATTTTCAGGTGCCTAAGTAGTCTCTGGAACATGGTTAAAGTTTCCCCCCAGCCCCCAAAATCTGAAATGGTGCCCCTCGTGAGCCAGGAGTGGCCAGAGGGCTGTAGGAGACCGGCCCCCATGAGACAGCGCAAAGCCAGCCTTTAGCTGCAGGCAGAGCATTAGGCACCACAAGCCACAGCGCAGAAGGGTGGCAGCACACTATATAGGAAATTGTTAAACAGAAACAAAATACTGAGTCCTAAAACTAAGTCCCCCATACCTCTGTGCTGAGCATTTCTCTACTCTGGCTCAATCACCAAGGAGTCAGGACCATGGCTTTCTTCTGTCTGGTTAATAAAAGCTAAACAGCAAATAGAAGATGGGTTACTTCAACTGGAGAAAGTCAAATCAATGTGAACTCAGAAGTCTCTTGTACACAAGATGGTGAGTTTCCCAATTCCTCCTTGCTGCCTGGTCTTGGCTAGGGCCCAGGAGGTCCTGACACCATTTCCCTGATGGTCTGTGAAAGTCTGCATTTCCTTTCCCTCGGGGCCCTCCCCAGCCATCCTTTATCTTCTCTTTATAACTCTAACCTAAGAAGTCCTTAGTTAATTCATTCCTTTCCTACCTTTGTGTGGGGGAGGGATAGCTCAGTGGTTTGAGCATTGACCTGCTAAAGTCAGGGTTGTGAATTCACTCCTTTAGGAGGCCACTTAGAGATTTGGGGCAACAATCAGTACTTGGTCCTACTAGTGAAGGCAGGGGGCTGGACTCAATGACCTTTTGGGGTCCCTTCCAGTTCTATGAGATAGGTATATCTCCATATATATATATATATATATACCAGCTCCTTAAACTATGTATCACTGTAATTCCCCCAGAAACAATAAAAGTCACTTCTGAGAAAAGTCAGCTAAATAAACCATCTTTTGAATTTATAGACAAAGCTGGAGATATGATGGGCTAACAAGAGTTTAGAAAATTTTCAGAGTTGGTGACAGAAAAATATTTAAAACACAATAATTTGAATATTGTTTTTCTGATTGAAAAACACTACCCTGCAATGAGATGTGGTTTGTGAAACTTCAGGGACAGTGGCTTCTTTTGAGGAAAGTTGAGAGGGGAAAGCATTTGAAAGACCGCAGTTAAAGTGGGACGTTAGCTTTAGCCTTAACTATGCTAGGACTACTGTTGCTCCATAATAACTTTATGATGATTCAGCAAAGGCATCTCATGGACTGCTGCATTCTGGGAGAGACAAGTGAATGTATAATCAGTGTCAGGCCATTAGACAAGGAAGCACTTCCCTAGTGATTCTCTCTCATTCACTTTTACACAGCAGACAACATGCTGTGAAAGGAAGGTACTTCCCTCAGTGAAAAATAAGCAGTTTATTATTACAATACATACAAGAGTATATCCACACATGATAGTTATAGTATTAAATACACTGGAGAAAAATACATAAAGAAAGGGAACTACTTTATTGGAGTGAGAGAACGTTAATAACCGTTTTTGTGCCCCAAAAGGACATGGGAATTACTGGGAACATAAAGTGAAGGGAGTTCAAGATATCCATGGTAAATTTAGTCTTCCTGGGCTTCAGAGAATGGTCTATTCTAAGTTACCTGCTCCTCTCCAAAGTTTGGATTCAGTGAACACAAACAGATTGAGGCCAATAGAGATGGACAAATCAGCCTGGATATATCTAACAACACAAGCCAGTAGCAGAATAAAGCAGCTTTCTGTAGCTATCAGTGATACTGAATATAAGGAATAGCATGTTAAGATAAACTGTGCCTACAGCGTTGTATGGAAACAAATGATGCTGTGTCCCCTGCCTACCTTGTGGCTTTGCACAGGCTTGAGAAGTTAAATGGATCAGAATGCCAGACCATTCTTGGATCTTGCTCAGAGAAAGTGGCACTGGGTCCCATATGGTGAGTGCAGGCAGCACTTCTCTAGCATTTGGGGTCCTGCCAAATGCCTGGGAGTGGGGTTGTACCCCAACTGTTTGTTCCCTACAGGGCCTGTGGATGGGTGGATTGGGCTGTACTCCACTTGGTCAGTGCTGGTGCGTATTCAACGCTGGTGCCTGTTGGCAGGAATTTGATATTGGAAGATTCTGGAGTGCAGATTTACAGATGGTCCCATAGGACTGGGAGTAACTGCCCATTGATGCCTTGGGATCTCCAGCAGCTCCCATATTTGCTGTGACCTGAAACATCTTTTTACTGGACTTCAGAAGAGGGTGCGCATCCCTGCTGGGAAACTGTGGGTTCCTTGGATTCTGTGTAAGAAAGAAAAGCAAAGACAGCTCAGGCATCCTAAATCAATTCCTCATACAGAAGCAAGGGGTGTGGAAAATGGAATGGTCTGGGGCATGGGACAGATTCTGGCTATGCAGAGAAGGAGTAGGGCAAATCCCAGAGTGTGGAGGAGAAGGGGCATAGGGCAGAACTGTCCAGAAGGTGAAGGAGAGAAGGTTGTAAAGGAGAAGGAGTGCTGGCTGAGCCCACAACATGGAGAAGACAGTGGGGATCAAACAAGATATGAAGAGACATAGACTATGATCCCACCACAAAAGTGAGAGAAGGACTGACCCTGAGTTTGAAGGGAAAGGTGTACAGCTGTAGGTACACTGTGCAGCTCCAATGAGCCACTTGAAATGGTGAAAGGCAAATGCCCATACTCACTAGTCTGGTACTAGCTGCTGTCACCCCAACCATCATGGGAGAGTCCTTCCTGGTCAGGTGATTATGGATAGCAGCTTCCTGTGCCTGACTGGATAGTGAAAACAATCTCTGGTTGGATACGGACTGACCTTGAGAGTCAGGACCTTTTGGCACTTGCTGATCCTGGAGAAGAAAGATATCAGTGACAGGGCTGAGCAGCACTGTCTAGCAGCCCCTGGGGCTGGGTGAAGAGGATCAGTATTCTGAAAAAGAAGCTCTTTTCTTGCTATCATCACGAAACAAGTGGAATTTCTTGCCAGGCAGGATTTATTAAAAGACTACATCTGTGGTTTTCACATCTGGGGTGATCACCTCCATTCACATTTCTTTCTCAGGGTGGCTAACCCTTTCTGTACCAGTGCAAGGGAATATGCAGGGGTTAACCCTTCAGAAATTATGTTGCTTCTGTTCAAAGTCTCTTCTACCTTTGAAAATGAGCACATGCACAGGTTTTGGACATATATATGCACCAAACACGCATTGTGTTAACTAGCACTTGGTATCTAATTCACCAGCAGAAGAGAAGGTTACTCACTTTGTAGTAACAGGTTCTTCGAGATGTGTGTCCCTGTGGGTGCTCCACTCCAGGTGACGGTGCATCCTGGTGCTGTTGATCGGAGATCTGTGGTAGCAGTGCCTAGCTGGGATGCACGCAGCCAGCTGTTGTCTCGGGCCATCGTTAGGGTCTGTCTGTGCATGCGTGTCCTGCACCCCCTCAGTTCCTTCTCTACTGTAGAGCTGTCTGATTTGTATGCCAAAGTAGAGAGGAGAAGGGTGGGTAGTGGAGTACCCCACAGGGGCACACATCTCAAAGAACCTCAAGTTACTGCAAGGCGAGTAACCTTCTCTTCTTCTTTGAGTACCGTCCCTATGCGTGCTGCACTCCAGGTGAATGTGAAGCAGTACCCACTATGGTTGGTGGAACTTTGGAGTTGCATCATTGATAACAGTAGACAGTACTGTGTGGCCTACTATGGTGTCTGCTGTAGAGTCCTGTGTGATAGCGTAATGTTTGGCAAACGTGTGGTCTGATGCCCATGTAGCCGCCTTGCATATGTCTGTAATAGGTACATTTTGCAGGAATGCAACAGATGTTGACATCGCTCTAGTACAGTGTGTTTTGATGCCCTCTGGGGGTTGAGCATTCTGGGTCTGGTAGCAGGACTTAATGCATTCGGATATCCATTTGGAGACTCATTGCTTGGAAATAGCAGTACCCTTCAATCGTTCGGCAGTGGACACGAATAGTCTAGGAGATTTATGGAATGCCTTAGTTCTGTCCAAATAAAAGGCAATTGCACATCTGACATCAATAGTGTGACCAGATGTCCTGATTTTATAGGTTTCAGAGTAGCAGCCATGTTAGTCTGTATCCGCAAAAAGAACAGGAGTACTTGTGGCACCTTAAAGACTAACAAATTTATTTTAGCATGAGCTTTCGTGAGCTGCAGCTCACTTCTTCGGATGCATCCGAAGAAGTGAGCTGCAGCTCACGAAAGCTCATGCTAAAATAAATTTGTTAGTCTTTAAGGTGCCACAAGTACTCCTGTTCTTTTTGATTTTATAGGGACAGTCCTGATATTTGGGGCTTTTTCTTACATGGGTGCCTATTACCCCACAACCTCTGTCCTGATTTTTCACAGTTGCTAGCTGGTCACCCTAGACATCAAGAGTAGAATTATAGAAAATCAAGGTTGGAAGGGACCTCAGGAGATTATCTAGTCCAATCCCCTGCTCAAAGCAGGACCAATCCCCAGACAGATTTTTTACCCAAGTTCCCTAAATGGCCCCCTCAAGGACTGAACTCACAAAGCTGGGTTTAGCAGGCCAATACTCAAACCACTGAGCTATCCCTCCCCATGTAATGCCATTTCCTGTGAGATCTTATGAGGTTGGGGGTAGAATAAGAACATAAGAACATAAGAAAGGCCGTACCGGGTCAGACCAAAGGTCCATCTAGCCCAGTATCTGTCTACCGACAGTGGCCAATGCCAGGTGCCCCTGAGGGAGTGAACCTAACAGGCAATGATCAAGTGATCTCTCTCCTGCCATCCATCTCCATCCTCTGACGAACAGAGGCTAGGGACACCATTCTTACCCATCCTGGCTAATAGCCATTTATGGACTTAGCCACCATGAATTTATCCAGTCCCCTTTTAAACATTGTTATAGTCCTAGCCTTCACAACCTCCTCAGGTAAGGAGTTCCACAAGTTGACTGTGCGCTGCGTGAAGAAGAACTTCCTTTTATTTGTTTTAAACCTGCTGCCTATTAATTTCATTTGGTGACCCCTAGTTCTTGTATTATGGGAATAAGTAAATAACTTTTCCTTATCCACTTTCTCAACATCACTCATGATTTTATATACCTCTATCATGTCCCCCCTTAGTCTCCTCTTTTCCAAACTGAAGAGTCCTAGCCTCTTTAATCTTTCCTCATATGGGACCCTCTCTAAACCCCTAATCATTTTAGTTGCTCTTTTCTGAACCTTTTCTAGTGCTAGAATATCTTTTTTGAGGTGAGGAGACCACATCTGTACACAGTATTCGAGATGTGGGCGTACCATGGATTTATATAAGGGCAATAATATATTCTCAGTCTTATTCTCTATCCCCTTTTTAATGATTCCTAACATCCTGTTTGCTTTTTTGACCACCTCTGCACACTGCGTGGACATCTTCAGAGAACTATCCACGATAACTCCAAGATCTTTTTCCTGACTCGTTGTAGCTAAATTAGCCCCCATCATGTTGTATGTATAGTTGGGGTTATTTTTTCCAATGTGCATTACTTTACATTTATCCACATTAAATTTCATTTGCCATTTTGTTGCCCAATCACTTAGTTTTGTGAGATCTTTTTGAAGTTCTTCACAATCTGCTTTGGTCTTAACTATCTTGAGTAGTTTAGTGTCATCTGCAAACTTTGCCACCTCACTGTTTACCCCTTTCTCCAGATCATTTATGAATAAATTGAATAGGATTGGTCCTAGGACTGACCCTTGGGGAACACCACTAGTTACCCCTCTCCATTCTGAGAATTTACCATTAATTCCTACCCTTTGTTCCCTGTCCTTTAACCAGTTCTCAATCCATGAAAGGACCTTTCCTTTTATCCCATGACAGCTTAATTTACGTAAGAGCCTTTGGTGAGGGACCTTGTCAAAGGCTTTCTGGAAATCTAAGTACACTATGTCCACCGGATCCCCCTTGTCCACATGTTTGTTGACCCCTTCAAAGAACTCTAATAGATTAGTAAGACACGATTTCCCTTTACAGAAACCATGTTGACTATTGCTCAAGAGTTTATGTTTTTCTATGTGTCTGACAATTTTATTCTTTACTATTGTTTCAACTAATTTGCCCGGTACCGACGTTAGACTTACCGGTCTGTAATTGCCAGGATCACCCCTAGAGCCCTTTTTAAATATTGGCGTTACATTAGCTAACTTCCAGTCATTGGGTACCGAAGCCGATTTAAAGGACAGGTTACAAACCTTGGTTAATAGTTCCGCAACTTCACATTTGAGTTCTTTCAGAACTCTTGGGTGAATGCCATCTGGTCCCGGTGACTTGTTAATGTTGAGTTTATCAATTAATTCCAAAACCTCCTCTAGTGACACTTCAATCTGTGACAGTTCCTCAGATTTGTCACCTACAAAAGCCAGCTCAGGTCTGGGAATCTCCCTAACATCCTCAGCCGTGAAGACTGAAGCAAAGAATCCATTTAGTTTCTCCGCAATGACTTTATCATCTTTAAGCGCTCCTTTTGTATTTTCATCGTCAAGGGGCCCCACTGGTTGTTTAGCAGGCTTCCTGCTTCTGATGTACTTAAAAAACATTTTGTTATTACCTTTGGAGTTTATGGCTAGCCGTTCTTCAAACTCCTCTTTGGCTTTTCTTATTACACTCTTGCACTTAAGTTGGCAGTGTTTGTGCTCCTTTCTATTTGCCTCACTGGGATTTGACTTCCACTTTTTAAAGGAAGTCTTTTTATCTCTCACTGCTTCTTTTACATGGTTGTTAAGCCACGGTGGCTCTTTTTTAGTTCTTTTACTGTTTTTCTTAATTTGGGGTATACATTGAAGTTGGGCCTCTATTATGGTGTCTTTAAAAAGGGCCCACGCAACTTGCAGGGATTTCACTTTAGTCACTGTACCTTTTAACTTTTGTCTAACTAACCCCCTCATTTTTGTATAGTTCCCCCTTTTGAAATTAAAGGCCACAGTGTTGGGCAGTTGAGATGTTCTTCCCACCACAGGGATGTTGAATGCTATTGTATTATGGTCACTATTTCCAAGCGGTCCTGCTACAGTTACCTCTTGGACCAGCTCCTGCGCTCCACTCAGGATTAAATCTAGAGTCGCCTCTCCCCTTGTGGGTTCCCGTACCAGCTGCTCCATGAAGCAGTCATTTAAAGTATCGAGAAATTTTATCTCTGCATTTCGTCCTGAAGTGAAATGTTCCCAGTCAATATGGGGATAATTGAAATCCCCCACTATTATTGGGTTCTTAATTTTGATAGCCTCTCTAATTTCCCTTAGCATTTCATCATCACTATTACTGTCCTGGTCAGGTGGTCGATAATAGATCCCTACTGTTATATTTTTACTAGAGCATGAAATTTCTATCCAGAGAGACTCTATGGAACCTGTGGATTCGCTTAAGATTTTTACTTCATTTGAATCTACACTTTCTTTAACATATAGTGCCACTCCTCCCCCTGCATGGCCGGTTCTGTCCTTCCGATATATTTTGTACCCCGGAATGATTGTGTCCCATTGATTGGTCTCAGTCCACCAGGTTTCTGTGATGCCTATTATATCTATATCCTCCTTTATCACAAGGCACTCTAGTTCACCCATCTTATTATTTAGACTTCTGGCATTTGTGTACAAGCACTTTAAAAACTTGTCCCTGTTTATTAGCCTGCCTTTTTCTGATGTGCCAGATTCTTTTTTATGTGACTGTTTGTCATCTGATCCGGCCCTTACATTATACTTCTCATTCCTCTGCTCCTGACTATAACCTGGAGATTCTCTATCATCAGACTCTCCCCTAAGAGAAGTCTGTGTCCGATCCACACGCACCTCTGCAGCAGTCGGCTTTCCCCCATCTCCTAGTTTAAAAACTGCTCTACAACCTTTTTAATGTTTAGTGCCAGCAGTCTGGTTCCACTTTGGTTTAGGTGGAGCCCATCTCTCCTGTATAGGCTCCTCCCATCCCAGAAGTTTCCCCAGTTCCTAATGAACGTGAACCCCTCCTCTCTACACCATCGTCTCATCCACGCATTGAGACTCTGAAGCTCTGCCTGCCTACCTGGCCCTGCGCGTGGAACTGGTAGCATTTCTGAGAATGCCACCATAGAATGCAGGTAGGTGTTTTGGCTGATTGAGATGGAAGGTGGACACCACCTTGGGAAGAAATTTGGGATGGAGTCACATTGTAACCTTGTCTTTAAAGAAAATTGTGTAGGGAGGGTAGGCCATTAGCGTGCTTATTTCCCCGACCCTTCTTGCCAATGTTATGGAGACTAAGAAAGCTACTTCCATGGACATGTGTAGTATGGAGGAGGTAGCCACTAGTTCAAAGGGAGGGTTCATGAGACCTTGGAGAACTAGGTTCAGATTCCAGGTAGCTATGGGTAGGTGAATCTCAGGGTAAAGGGTTTGAAGGCCTGTGAGGAAGCATTTTATGGTGGAGTGGATGAAAACTGAAAACCCGTCCAGCGTGTCATGGAAGGTATTAACTGCCGCAGGGTGTACTCTGATAGAGATGAGCAATAGTCCATCTTTTTTTAGTTGTAAGAGGTAGTCCAAGATATCAGGGAGAGGCGTGCTGTTGTGGTGGCAAGTTTCTGTTGGAGCACCATATGGAGAACCATTTCCACTTCTGCAGGTAACTCTTACTAGTGGAGTCTCATCTACTGTGCAGGAGGATGTGTTGGACCTGCTCTGAACAAGCTACTTCGTGGGTTTGGAACCATGCCGTCAGATGGAGCTTCTGCAGTTGTGGATGGAGAATCTGACTGTTGCCCTGGGAGAGCAGATCCGGTCTGTTGGAAAGAGTTCTTGGAGGGCGGATGGACATGCGCAACAGGTAAGGATACCATGTCTGTCTGGGCCAACCTGAGGCAATAAGTATAACCCTGGCCTTGTCCTCTTTGATCTTGCGCAAGACTCTTGTGTATCAGTGGAACCGGTGGGAAAGCGTACATGAGGGTCTTGTTCCACAGCGCAGAGTCAACTTGTGGAACTCCTTGCCTGAGGAGGTTGTGAAGGCTAGGACTATAACAGCGTTTAAAAGAGAACTGGATAAATTCATGGAGGTTAAGTCCATTAATGGCTATTAGCCAGGACGGGTAAGGAATGGTGTCCCTAGACTCTGTTTGTCAGAGGGTGGGGATGGATGGCAGGAGAGAGATCACTTGATCATTACCTGTTAGGTTCACTCCCTCTGGGGCACCTGGCATTGGCCACTGTCAGTAGACAGGATACTGGGCTAGATGGACCATTGGTCTGACCCAGTATGGCCATTCTTATGGTCTTACGACACGTCTCCAAGGGATGTGGGCCCGAGTCCCACCCTGGAACAGAATAGATGGAATTTGCAGTTTTGTGTTGTGGCAAACAGATCTAAAGATGGGGTGCCCAGTGGGAGAAGAGCTGTCGCAGTATCGTGGGGTGTAATTCCCATTTGTGTTCTTGTGATAAGTGTCTGCTGAATGTGTCAGCGGTAGCGTTCTGACACCCAGACAGGTAGGATGCAGTGATCTCTATGCGATGTTGTATGCACCAATTCTATAGTTGGATGGCTTCTGTTTCCCCCTCCCCCCCATCTGTTGATGTAGAACATGCATGCTATATTGTCTGTCAAGACTCGAATAGATTTGTTCCTTATGATAGGGAGAAAGTGGAGGCAAGCATATCTGACTGCTCTGAGCTCTAGAAGACGTATGTGTAGACACGTCTCTGAAAGGGACCATCTGCCTTGTGTTGTGTGATCTCCCAGGTGCACACCCCAGCCTATCAGGGAAGCATCTGTTGTGAGCATAAGCACAAGGGAATTTTGATGGAAGGGGACACCTGTGCATATGTTTCCCGTTTTGTCCACTATTGTAGGGAGACTAATAGCTTTGCTGGAGGAGTTAGCATCATGTGGAGGCTGTGCCTGCTGGGTTTGTATATGGAGCTGAGCTAACCCTGAAGGCACCTTATATGTAGTCTGGCATATTCGACCACGAAGGTAGTGGCTGCCATGTGACCAAGAAGCTGCAGGCATGTTCTTGCCTCCACTCTGGGGCAAATGGATAACGTGTGTATGAGGTGTATGACGGTGAGGAATCTGGTGTGTGGAAGTGAGGCTCTGGTCAAAATTGAGTCCAGATGCGCCCCGATGAACTCAATTTGCTATGTGGGTATCAGGGTGGATTTTTGGAAGTTTATTTGCAGGCCTGGACTGTGAAAAAGGGAGATGGTAAAATGAGTGGCCTCTAATGTCGTTTCGTATGATCGGCCTTTGATAAGGCAGTTATCTAGGTAGGGGAAAGGACAGTTACCTGTTCCATAACTGGCATTCTTCGAGATGTGTTGCTCAGGTGTATTCCACAGTAGGCGTGTGTGCTCGCCACGTGCACTGGTGCTGGAAGTTTTTCGCTTAGCAGTACCCGTAGGCGGGAAGCACCGCTGCGACCCCTGGAGTGGCGCCTCTATATTGCACTATAAGGGGAGCCGTGCACTCCCCTCACCCTCGGTTGTTTCTTGCCAGACAACTCCATCAGAGGGGAAGGAGGGCAGGATGTGGAACACACCTGAGCAACACATCTGGAAGAACGCCAGATATGGAACAGGTAACTGTTCTTTCTTCTTTGAGTGATTGCTCATGTATATTCCACAATAGGTGACTCCAAGCTATATCTGATGGAGGTGGGTAGGAGTTTAAGGGTTTCCGGGACGGAGTACCGCCCCACCAAACCCGGCGTCATCCCTTGCTTGGGAGACGATCGCATAGTGTGAGGAAAAGGTGTGGACAGAGGACCACGTGGCAGCCCTACATATGTCTTGGATAGGGATGTGGGCTACATAGGCGGCCAACGAGGCCTGCGCTCTCGTAGAATGTGCCTTTACGATAGGCGGCGGGGGAACCCCTGCCAAGTCATAACACGTGCGTATGCACGAGGTGATCCAGCGGGAAAGGCGCTAGGTGGAAACTGGTTGCCCCCTCATGCGCTCTGCCGACGCAACGAACAGTTGCGAGGATTTCCTGAATGGCCTGGTTTGTTCCAGGTAAAAGGCCAGTGCTCTACGTACGTCCAGTGTATATAGGCGGCGTTCCTCGTTGGAGGAATGGGGCTTAGGACAGAGTACTGATAGGAAAATATCCTGATCCATATGGAAAGCGGACACCACCTTCAGGAGAAAAGCGGGGTGTAGGCGAAGCTGGACCTTATCCTTGTGGAAGACCGTATATGGGGGTTCCGAGGTCAAGGCCCTAAGCTCCGAGACACGGCGCAGAACTGGGGGCAGCGTCGGTTCTCGGCAGTTGCAAAGATGTCAACCCGGGGAGCTCCCCACTCTCAGAAGAGCTGTCGGGCAACCTCCCAGCGGAGTGACCACTCGTATTGGTGGGAAAACACCCTGCTGAGGCGATCGGCTCGCACATTGCACATGTCGGGTAGGTGGAAGGCCTGTAGGTCCAGGGCTTCCTGGCACAGGGCCGAGGAACGCGTGCCCCCCTGCCTTTTGATGTAATACATCGCGGCCGTGTTGTCTGTCTAGCAGAGCCCCTATGAAGTGTATGCGCTGGACCGGTACTAACGTGGACCTTGCCTCGTTCACCATTAGGCCCAGACCTGCACATGTGGACAGCAGGAATTTTATCTGGGCCTGTACCTGGGTCCAGGAGTTGCCCTTGAGGAGCCAATCGTCCAGGTAAGGGAAAATTTGCAGCCCGTTCCTCCGGAGGTGGGATGCCACCACTGCCATGCATTTGGTAAAAACCCTGGGGGCCGTGGAAAGGCCAAAAGGGAAGACCGCGAACTGGTAATGGTCCCGGCCTACCAGGAAGTGGAAGAAGCGCCTGTGACCCTTGAAAATATGGACGTGGAAATATGCATTCTAGAGGTCCAGGGACGCAAACCAATCCGCGGGTCTAGGGACGGAATGATAGAGGTCAAGGATACCATGCGGAACTTGGACCATAAACCTGTAGAGATTCCGCAGGTCCAGGATGGGCCGGAGCCCGCCTTTTGCCTTCGGGATCAGGAAATACCGGGAGTAAAACCCCTTGCCCTGGAATTCTACTGGTACTCTCTCCATCGCGCCCAGGTCGAGGAGGCGCGCCACCTCCTGGCTTAGAAGGGGTGCATGTTCCAGTTCCCCGAGGTCCTCCCAGGGCAGTGAGTGGTGGAGGGGGGGGTGAGGCGAACTGCAACTTGTAGCCCCTGGAAATAGTGCTGAGGACCCACTGGTCTGACGTTATATGGGACCACTCCACTCGGAATGCAGATAGACGGTTGCAGAACACAAACTTTATTAACTGGGGGGCTTCCACGGCAACAGACCCAGTGGCTCCCCATAAAGAGTCAAAACCGCCGCTTCCCTTGCTTCTTGCCCTTCGAGGGGCCTGGTCGCGGGGCTGAGCGGGACTGACGCTGGGACCTGCGTCTCTGCTTCCTCAGTCTCTTAGGCGGGGGCTCATATCTGCCCCTACCGGGAGGTGCTGAGGTCTGCGGCCTAGGTTTGTCCTTTGCTGGCGGGACAGAGTTTACAGGGTGGTGCGAGAGTCTTTCATCCCATGGAAGCGGACGTCGGTTTGGTCCGCAAACAGCGCTTTCCTGTTGAAAGGAAGGTCCTGCATCAAGGACTGGGACTCTGCAGACAGACCGGACTGGAGAAGCCAGGATGCCCTACGCATAGATATGGCCAAGGCCATCAAATGAGCTGCCGTGTCGGCCGTATTCGAGGAGCCCTGGAGGGCTGCTTTCGCCGCTGCTGCCCCTTCCTCAACCAGAGCCTTGAATTCCTTCTTGTCCCACTCCAGGAGAAGAAGCTTGCACTTCGGTAGGGATCCCATAAGTTAAAATCATAGCAGCTCAACAGGGCTTGGTGGTTGGCCACCCTGAGCTGGAAGCTCGTGAAAGAATAAAACTTCCTGCCAAAATAATCCAGTCTCCTGGCATCTTTGTCTTTGGAGGTGGGCGCGGGCTGACCATGGCATTCCCGGTGGTTGACTGACTCCACCACCAAGGAGTTGGATGCTGGGTGGGAGTACAGGTACTTGTGTCCCTTAGCCGAGACAAAGTACTTTCTCTCCGCTTTTTTGGCGATAGGTGCCAGGGAAGCTGGGGTTTGCCATAGAACAGTTGATATGTTAGCTACCCCTTGGTGGAGAGGTAGGGCCACACGGCCCGGTGCCGAGGAGGACAGCACATTGAAAAGGGTGTCCAATGGCTCCTCCATCTCCTCAGCCTGGAGTTGGAGATTTGAGGTCACCCACTAGAGGAGCTCTTGAGGAGCCTTAAAATCCTCTTGTAGGCTGCTCCGCTCAGCGCGAGTCGGAGGTCTGGGTCCAAAGGGGGATCGTGGGCTGCCCAACTTGGGTCCAGCCTCACCCCTGTCTTTTTGTCGGTGCTGCTGAGCCTTTCCCTGCTTCTTAGTGGGTGAGCAGTGCTGGCTGGTGGAGGGAGCCTCACTCCGCACCGGGGACACGGTGGCCAGTGCCATGTCCAGACGGCGCGCTGGTGCCGGGGCCAACGCAGATTCCCTTAGCAAGGCCTGGAGCTGGATATCCCTTTCTCGTTTAGTTCGAGGCTTGAACGATTTACAGATTTTACAGCGGTCTGTAACGTGGGTCTCGCCCAAGCAGCGGAGACACTGAGTGTGCGGGTCGATTCTTGGCATAGAACTGCGACAGGAGTCGCACGACTTCAAACCTGGGATATGGGGCATGCCCCGCACCAGGCAACTAACTAAAGAAGTTATCCAACTACTGGAGAAGACAAATACTACTAAGGCTAATAGGAGAGCTACAGCAAAGCTGGAGCACAAAGTTCCAACTACCTTCACTGGCGGCAAGAAGGAACTGAGGGTGGGGGGAGTGTGCAGCTCCCCTTATAGCGTGATATAGAGGCGCCACTCCAGGGGTCGCAGCAGTGCTCCCCCCCTACGGGTACTGCTAAGGGAAAAACTTCCGGTACCGGTGCACATGGCGAGCACACACACCTACTGTGGAATACACATGAGCAATCACTCAAAGAAGAAAAGTGTAATTCTGTGTTTGCGTAGGTGGGCCACCACTACTGCGAGAGTCTCTCTCTCTCTCTCTCTCTCTCTCTCTCTCACACCGGAGAACACTCTCGGTTCTGTGGAGAGTCCGAATGGTAGCACTCTGTATTGGAAGTGTTTGTGCCCTACTGTGAATCGCAAAAGTGTCTGTGTGCTGGGTGAATAGATATATGAAAATAGGCATCCTGTAGGTTGAGGGCTAAGAACCAGTCCCCTTGTTCCAGCACGGGTATTACTGTGCCCAATGTGACCATCTTGAATTTTTGTATGCATACAAATTTGTTCAGTCTTCGTAGGTTTAGTATAGGTCGCCATCCTCCTCCTTTCTTCTGGGTCAGGAAATAGTGAGAGTAAAACACTTTTCCCCGATGTTGTGCCGGTACAGGTTCCACTGCACCTAGCTGTAGAAGATGAGTCACCTCTGCTTGAAGTAGTTGCTCATGAGAGGGGTCCCTGAAGAGGGACGGGGAAGGGTGGGTGGGCATGAAATGAAAGGGATGGAGTAGCCCGACTGTACTATTTCCAGGATCCAGTGGTCCATGTTACCAGTTGCCAGACATGGTGAAAAAACTGGAGGCAGTAGCCAAATGGGCAAGTAAGCGGTGATGCCAAGGGATGGTCACGCAGACCCCCGACCAAGGCTTAAAAATTGTTGTTTGTTTTCCGATGTGTAGGATGTAGTTAGTTGCGTTTGGTTTTGTCTGTGCCTGGGAGGTCTGTTGCGGTTCCTCCCATTATCATACGATCTCGACTGCGGCCGGTGATATTGTTGTGCGCAGGGCATCTGTTAAGGTTGATACCGTTGCCTCCTGGGGAGGGAAGGGTACATCCTGGTGTGTGCAGAGTGGCCCTGGGGTCTTTCATGGTGTGAAGGACTTCATCATTTTTTTTGAAAAAAAGTTTATCCTTATCAAAGGGAAGGTCCTCCACTTTGGTTTGCAGGTCTTTAGGGATGCCAGATGAAGACAGCCAGGAAGACCTGCGCATCACTACCGCAGTTGCGGTAGTACAGGCTGCTGTGTTGGCCATGTCCAGGGATGCTTGTAGCGCCATCCTAGACACCAGCTGACCTTCGACGACTGATTTAAAATCTGATCTTCTGTCCTCTGGGATATGGGAAGTAAAGTCAAATAACTTGTTGTAATTGTCATAGTGGTAGCTTGTGAGGAGGGCACAGTAATATGCAATTCTGAATTGCAGAGTGGAGGAGGTGTAAACCTTGCGGCCCAGGAGGTCAAGTCATTTGAGGTCCTTATCTTGCGGTGTGGGCCAGTATTGTGGTTGCTTTTGATGAGTGTGGTTCTGGCCTAGTTCTGCTTAGCAACCTAGTTCAGCTTAGCAATAACACAGCAAGGCCTACTGGTTAATTTACTGGCTGGGGTAGACAGGCCAGCACAGACCATCTGGGTGACCTTGCTAGATAAGACAGTGCTTGTAGAGGCTGGGAAAGAAAAATGCTTACAGAAAGAAAAATGCTTACAGACACTTTTTAAAGTGACGTGTATTCTTTTTTGTACTAAGCATGAAGTTATCAAGAAGTAACAGTTGTTCTTTGTTTTGTATGCTGGGAACAAATGCTGGGAAGGTACAGTGATGACGCGACGTTAAGTGATGACGCGATGGAATAGCTAATAAAAAGCAGTTTGAATTTGTGAACGGGGGCTGGTTCTGTATGGAGTGAGATGGGCAGTTCTATGTTGTATGGCATGCTACAATAAAGAACTTGATAGTGGGATTCTTGCTGGTCGTTGCCTGTCTCTTTGCGGTCGGACAACGAAACCTGAGCCGTCTGGGATAAGAGAGATCCCCGACACTTTGTTCTGTGGGTCGCTGCATCAACCACAAGAGAGTTGGGCTCTGGGTGAGAAAATAAGTCTGCGTCCTTAGCCGGTACATAGTATTTACATTCAGCCCTTTTACATGTTGGTGGGATGGAGGCAGAGGTCTGCCATATAGTGTGAGCAGGTTCCAGTAGGGCCTCGTTTATAGGTAGTGCTATCTTTGATGGCACAGAGGGTTGGAGGATTTTCAGGAGTCTGCGTTGTGTCTCCTGTACTTGCTCTAACGGAATGTCCTGGCAGATTGCCACCCTCTTAAAAAGTTCCTGGAACTGCTTAAAATCATCCATGTTCTGTCATGGGGTGGGATGAGAGCTTCATCTGCAGCTGACAGAGAATTATGATCGGATGATTCAGAGAAAGGTTTGTAGCTCACTTCTTCGAGAGGGGGCTCAGGAGCTCTGGATGTAGATGTAACTGGAGATAGAGACGCAGAGCGGGTCTGCGGTCTGGTGGAGGGTCCGCGAGAATGACTGGCATCATAGGCAAACCATGAGTACTACTGTGGCCACTGCATAGGGTATGAAATGTGGGGCCCCACCCATGGGGGGACAAAACAGGGAAACTGAGGCTGGTTCTTGTCGGGTACCATGCCTTGAAATAGGTGTGGCTCCGGTGGTGGCGGAGAGTCAGGTGGAGAAAACTCTGCCTGCTGTGGTATGTCATTCTCACTGTCAGTGAGTGTGGCCAGGTTGGGTGGCAAGAGCGGAGAGTCAGGCTCTGGGGCCATGTCAACATGGTTTAAGTCACTATTAGTCACTGCTTCAAAATCTGATGTAAAAACACTGGATCTTAGTGATGGAAAATCCTTTGTGGGGCATCCAGTTCTTACTTATGCTAGCAAAAACTCTATAGCCAGCCTTCTCTTCAATGTCCCTGATAAAGGAAACATCAATCTTCTGTGTGGGCACAGTGGACTTATTACCCACTGTGATAAACTCAGGACAGACAGCTGCAAGCTGCAAGGGAAGGTCCTTTCATGGATTGAGAACTGGTTAAAGGACAGGGAACAAAGGGTAGGAATTAATGGTAAATTCTCAGAATGGAGAGGGGTAACTAGTGGTGTTCCCCAAGGGTCAGTCCTAGGACCAATCCTATTCAATTTATTCATAAATGATCTGGAGAAAGGGGTAAACAGTGAGGTGGCAAAGTTTGCAGATGATACTAAACTACTCAAGATAGTTAAGACCAAAGCAGATTGTGAAGAACTTCAAAAAGATCTCACAAAACTAAGTGATTGGGCAACAAAATGGCAAATGAAATTTAATGTGGATAAATGTAAAGTAATGCACATTGGAAAAAATAACCCCAACTATACATACAACATGATGGGGGCTAATTTAGCTACAACGAGTCAGGAAAAAGATCTTGGAGTCATCGTAGATAGTTCTCTGAAGATGTCCACGCAGTGTGCAGAGGTGGTCAAAAAAGCAAACAGGATGTTAGGAATCATTAAAAAGGGGATAGAGAATAAGACTGAGAATATATTATTGCCCTTATATAAATCCATGGTACGCCCACATCTCGAATACTGTGTACAGATGTGGTCTCCTCACCTCAAAAAAGATATTCTAGCACTAGAAAAGGTTCAGAAAAGGGCAACTGAAATGATTAGGGGTTTAGAGAGGGTCCCATACGAGGAAAGATTAAAGAGGCTAGGACTCTTCAGCTTGGAAAAGAGAAGACTAAGGGGGGATATGATAGAGGTATATAAAATAATGAGTGATGTTGAGAAAGTGGATAAGGAAAAGTTATTTACTTATTCCCATAATACAAGAACTAGGGGTCACCAAATGAAATTAATAGGCAGCAGGTTTAAAACAAATAAAAGGAAGTTCTTCTTCACGCAGCGCACAGTCAACTTGTGGAACTCCTTACCTGAGGAGGTTGTGAAGGCTAGGACTATAACAATGTTTAAAAGGGGACTGGATAAATTCATGGTGGCTAAGTCCATAAATGGCTATTAGCTAGGATGGGTAAGAATGGTGTCCCTAGCCTCTGTTCATCAGAGGATGGAGATGGATGGCAGGAGAGAGATCACTTGATCATTGCCTGTTAGGTTCACTCCCTCTGGGGCACCTGGCATTGGCCACTGTCGGTAGACAGATACTGGGCTAGATGGACCTTTGGTCTGACCCGGTATGGCCATTCTTATGTTCTTAAGCAGGGGGTAGAAAACAGACCCAGAAGGTTAAAAGGCCCTCCTCCCTATCAACTGAGAAGGGGTTACCAGAGAATCAATTAGGATCAGCTGAGAGGGAGTTACCTGCGGTCAGTTAGGATCAGCTGATTCCAACTAAGGGCTGCCTGAGACCTTTTTAAACCCTCCCCTGTTGGGAGAAGAGGGGGAGAGAGAGAGAAGGAGTTATGCTGCCGGTAGGTTAGGAGCAGTGAGACAGTGAGCCTCACCAGGACGGGAGGCTGCATTCCCTCCCATATTGGAGAAAAACAAGCCCAGAAGACTGGTGGAGAGAAGGAACAGACTTCCCCTGTGCAACCAAGAGGGACTGTTTTACCCAAGCCTGTCTCACCAAGGCTAAAAGCAGTGGAGGCTGGTGAGACTGAGAAGGTGCCTTGCCACACCACACTGTGCAGACAGTCATCTGAGGCCTGGTCTACACTGGGGGGGAATCGATCTAAGATATGCAACTTCAGCTACGAGAATAGCATAGCTGAAGTTGACATATCTTAGATTGACTTAGACTTACTTCGCGTCCTCATGGCGCAGGATCGACGGACGCGGCTCCCCCATCGACTTTGCTTCCACCTCTCACTGAGCTGGAGTTCAGCAGTCGACGGCAGAGCGATCGCGGATCGATTTGATTTTGTCTGTGCCTGGGAGGTCTGTTGCGGTTCCCCGATAGATCGATCGCTACCCGCCAATCCGGCGGGTAGTGTAGACGTACCATGAGAAACAATTCCCACAGACTCCCCATATGTCCAATGGAATTGCTGTACTTACCTCAGTCACAAGAAGCCCATTGATTGCTTTCAGCCCTTCTAACTGAGCAAATCACAGTCCAACCTGACTTCCCCTTGGAAATTGCACCAGAGTGAAAGGCAAGTAAAAACTCATTTTCCCCCACAGCAACTTGGATCCCTGCGAACAGTAAGACTGGTCTTGTGTGATGCTACTCACATTATAGGGATTCTGTATGCTCGTTGCAGGTGGTTGAGCACTCATATTCACCCATGTGATCTGTCTCCCCTGTTTCCTATTGATGGAGGATGGTCTCTGATGCTGAGGGAGTGGTGCTGAATGGTTCCTGGCCATTACAACAGAACCCAGGCTATCTGCAGGAAGAAAGAATGTGTGTGACGCATGGCTAGAAAGGGTTAAACATCCTGCAAAATAGATAATGTTTGTGTTTTTACATATGTATGAGTAGGGTCATGTAATCAACAGTCCCTGTCTCTGCTGTATTCTGATAATTCAGAGGTCAAAAGAACATCCTATCATTTAAATGAATTGTAAACATGGGATATCTCTGTAGTCATCTCTCTTTGAAATGTATAGCAAATAATCTGTGAATGGTGGTGGAACAAGCAAATTGCCTTATGTTAATTCTATAGCTAAGTACCTGGTGATGGACCTCCTTCAAAGTCATGCTAATTACCTTCTGAACTCCAACTTGTCAAAAGACATGAAATGGTATAAAAGATCATTGGGTCCTGATTCTGTCATCTCATATCTGCTTAGGCTTCATTGGGGAAGTATGAGTTTTTAAATAAATTTTAGTTTAGTTAATAAAAGTTGGCAGTAGCGTGTATTTGGGTAAGAACTGGAATATTCAATAACCTGGGAGGTAATGTGTCTGATCCTTTGGGATTGATAGAACCTTTTCTTTTATATGATGAAATAAGATTTACAGAAATTTTCATCATATTTGACATCGGTACCTGGATGGAGGCCTGAGGCTGGATCACTTTAAGGGAACTGTATTGTTTGGATTTCTGAGTAATCAGTAAGGCAATAAAGAAGCTGTTTTATGCTGGCTTGGTAAATCTAAGTATTGGAATATTCACCAGCTTTTTGGGGTTTGTCTGCCCCATTTTTTGCAGTGCACCCTAAATGAATGACCATAGCTAGCTCCCCACTAGGACACCAGTCACAACGTGATACAGAGAAAGGAGGGAGAATTAGACTGAGAAAAATGAAGGATGAAACATAGATGGTAAAGTTAGAGCCAGGTTAGAAAGGATGAAATGGACAACAAAAAAGAACCTCATAGAGAAACAGAAGAGAAGATAGTAAGTGGGGGAGGGAGGGGAAATAGGTGCATCTCATACCTTCTCTCCTACAGGGAAGGAAAGAGCAAAGGTGGAAGAAACAAAGGGATGGGAAGAGAAAGGAACAAAAACCCTTGAGAAAGTGTTTAGTGATTGGGTGAGCGAAGATTGAGAACTCATCCACTTTGTGGTGGAATGCTGTGATTGACATGAGATGTACTCTGATCAAGCTAATGGAGAGACCCAATTTCTTAAGTTCCAGTATATAGTCCAGTACTATTGGTAAAGAAGAGGAAGTCACCATAATTTGTCTATTCTGGCACCACGTATGGAACTTCTTCCATTTGTGCAAGTAGGTATGTCGAGTAGTAGAACTTTTGCCGTTTAAAAGAATGCCTTGGGTGGCAGGCCAGTCCTCGCCCACAGACAACCTGCCAACCTGAAGCATATTCTCACCAGCAACTGCACACCGCACCATAGTAACTCTAGCTCAGGAACCAACCCATGCAACAAACCTCGATGCCAACTCTGCCCACATATCTACACCAGCAACACCATCACAGGACCTAACCAGATCAGCCACACCATCACCGGTTCATTCACCTGCACGTCCACCAATGTAATATATGCCATCATATGCCAGCAATGCCCCTCTGCTATGTACATTGGCCAAACTGGACAGTCTCTAAGGAAAAGGATAAATGGACACAAATCAGACATTAGGAATGGCAATATACAAAAACCTGTAGGAGAACACTTCAACCTCCCTGGCCACACAATAGCAGATCTTAAGGTGGCCATCCTACATCAAAAAAACTTTAGGACCAGACTTCAAAGTGAAACTGCTGAGCTCCAGTTCATCTGCAAATTTAACACCATCAGCTCAGGACTAAACAAAGACTGTGAATGGCTTGCCAATTACAGAACCAGTTTCTCCTCCCTTGGTTTTCACACCTCAACTGCTGGAACAGGGCCTCATCCTCCCTGATTGATCTAACCTCGTTATCTCTAGCTTGCTTCTTGCTTGCTTATATATACACCTGCCCCTGGAAATTTCCACTGCTTGCATCCGAAGAAGTGGGTATTCACCCACGAAAGCTCATGCTGCAAAACGTCTGTTAGTCTATAAGGTGCCACAGGATTCTTTGCTACTTCTACAGAACCAGACTAACACGGCTACCCCTCTGATACTAATGTAGAGAGTATTTTACTTTGGCTGGCATTGTAAGACATTTGTTTATGCTATGTCTGTGAGGAATATACACTGTCCAGAGGCAGCCTTGCAGGCATCGCATGTGCAGTCTGATGTATTTGATGACAAATGTCATTGCTGACATGTGGCCTAACAGTTGGAAGCAGGTCCTGGCTAATGTCTGTGGGCTGGCTTGCTTTGTGTGATTAGATTGAGTAGAGTGATAAAACTGTGTCGGGGCAGTGAGGCTGTAGCCTCCAGAGATTTGAGGTAGGCCCCTATGAACTCCAGGGGTGTGGTGATTTTTGTTCATTTATTTGCAGACCTAGATATGTAAAGAGAGCTGCTAGCTTTTGGATAGCTTCCAGTGCCTCTTCTCCAGTTGATGTTTTGAGTAAGCAATTGTCCAGATAGGGGAATATTAAGATCCCTTGTCTGTGGAGGTCAGCCACTGCCACAACTTTTGAGAATAACCTTGGGGCAATGGATAATCAAAAAGGGAGTACTTTGTACTGGAAATGAGCTATTCCCAGAACAAACGTCCTGTGTGAGGGATGTATCGTGATGTGGAAATATGCATCCTAGAGGTTGAGAGCTGAGAACCACTCTCCTCTTTCTAGTGCTGGAATTATCATTGCTAACATGACCATCCTGAATCGTTGGGTCCTCACAAATTTTTTGAGTCTTCTCAAGTCGAGAATGAGCCTCCATCCTCCACTTTTTTTCTTGGTTAAAAAATAGTGGGAGTAGAAATCCTTCTCTCTGGGTTCTGTTGATATTGGTTCTACTGCACCTCAGTGTATAAGATGTTTGCGAGAAGGGTCCCTTAAAGGGACAGGGGAGGGAAAGTGGGTAGGGGGGATGGAGGTAAATTGGATGGTCTAGCCAGTCTCGATCTCTAATACCCAATTGTCTGACATGATGGTCTGTCATGCTGGGAGGAATGGGATCAGACGGTCTCTGGATGGATGGCTGTGGATACTTTCAGCACTTGTAAGTGTGGGAGTCACCTTGGGCCCTTGAGGGAGGTTGTTGAAACGCTGAAGGCTTGGAAGGGAGTGGTCTCTGTCTTGCAGGCCTCTGCCTTTGCGGGTCATATTGCCTCTGAGAGTGTGTATAAGGCACAGATCTAGATCTCTGCATTGAATAATACTTCCCCTGTTTTTTCTTGTGTGTGTAGGTGTGCATATGCCCAAGGATCTCAGAGTTGCTCTAGAATCCTTCAAAGTGTGAAGGGACTCACCTGTTTTGACTGCAAACAGCTTAGGACTTTTTAATGGGAGATCCTCGACAGCTGATTGTACCTCTTTGGGAAAAACAGAGAAGTGGAACCAGGAAGCTTGTTGCATCATTATGGCCATGGTGATTAAATGTGCCACCGTGTTTCCACAGTCCAGTGAAGCTTGTAAAGCTGTGCGAGCTAGGAGCTGACCCTCAGATATAAAAGCTTTACATTGTTCTTTATTGAACACATGCCTGAGGACAAAAAAGTCAGACAGCTTTGAGTAATTTGAGTGGTTGTATTTGGCCATTACTGCTTCATAGTTTGCGATCCTAAACTGTAGAATCGCTGTAGAGTAGGCTTTGCGCCCAAAAAGATCCAACCTCTTCCAGTCTCTGTCATATGGGGTGAATCTGGAATGGAGTTGTCTGCCCCGCTTGTTCTCGGCCTCTACCACTACGGAGTTTGATGTGGGGTGTTGGAAGGGACATAATATTTTTTATCCGCTCCTTTTGCAGGTGTGCGGAACTGTTGCTGGGGTTTGCCAGATGGTCTTGACTGGGTACATGACAGCCTCATTTATTGGGAGGACAATCTTGGAGGAGGTTGAAGTCTGAAGGATGTCCAGCAACTTATGTTAGGACTTCACCACTTCTTCCATTGGTATCTCCTGGGAATCTACAATTCTCTTAAACATTTTCTGGAGCTATTTCAAGTCATCCTCTATGAGGGTGGTGGGGGCATGATAGCTTCATCTGAAGAAGAGGATGAAAAATTGGCAGTTGGTGTAACTTCCTGATCCCAAGTGCCCTCTAATTCCTTGACTGTGTCTTCCGGAGGTTCAGTGGATCCAGGTACAGAGGGTGAAGCAGAATGCCTTGACCTTGCCCTAGGTGGACTGGGAACCTTAGGGTAGTGTTGGCACTATGCTGTCCATGGGTCCCAGTAAGGCCACTGTAGTGAAAATGGCATGGGTGTATATTCCAGCCTTGAGTCTTGTGTGGTACCCATGGTGCTCTGGTGGACCTGGTCTGGACAGGTGAGAAGTGATGGGAGGAGTGGATTTCCCCTTCATCATCATCATCCTCGCCACTGGATAAAGAAGGAGCTGATCTGGCTGGTGTGGTAAGTTGATTCAGTACCGAGTGTGCTGGGGTGAGGTCAGTACCAAGGAGTGGCAATTCCAGTGCCGAGGAAATCAGAAGATCCTTGTGGTGGAGAAATTGCTGTGGTACCAAGAGCATCGGTACCAAGGAAGGTGTTGTCAGCAGTACTGATGCCTTTACTGCAGTTGTTGGTGCAGAGGGTCATGCGCTATGTACTGTAGAGGCAGAAGCTGGTGCCACAGAGTGTAGCACTACCAAGCAGCTCAATGCCGCATGTTTGAGTGGCACTGGCGATACTGAGGCAGGGACTGTAAGTTTCCATTTAGTGCCTCTTTCCAAGACAGCCCACCTAGGGTCTTTGGCTCACATGGTACATACGGTACCAGATGGTCCTGTTACCTCAGAGTTGGATGGTCTTGGTGCGGTCGGTACTGATGGGGTCTGACAAGTCGGGGAACGCCACTTTTTGGTGGATTCCCAAGGAGGGGAGGTCAGAGACCACTTCTTCATTGCCTTTTTGGCACAGGACTCCTTCTCCTGAGAGGATGGAGGGAAACCTCTGTCAGATGCTGCCATGGGAGACAACTGTCCAGGAGGAGTCTGTGATCCTATATAGGACATGGGGCACAAGGTTTCTCCATCATGAGAAGTTTTAGCTGTATGTCTCTCACCTTCCTGGCATGGGCTTTCAAACTGTGGCAGTAGGAGCACTTCTGAGGAATATGTGTCTCGCCAAGGCAGCGGACACCCTGTAAGTGCCTGTCAGACACCAGGATTGAGGAGCAGCAAGCGAGGCAACATTTAAAACCCAGAGAGCTAGTCATGCCCCTCAAAGTAGAATTTCTCCTATGAGGGAAGGTATCCTAATAACTGAAAATTAAATTCCTAAGAAAAAAAATTAAGAAAAAAATAAACAGGGAAGAGGAAGTAAACTAAACTATTGGTTAACTAACTAGTATTCTAAAGTTAAAACTAGAGAAATATAAAGAACAGAGGCATTGCTAAGTGCTTCATCTCAAGGAGAGGGCGGTAGAGAAGGAACTAAGGAGGGTTGGTTGAACAGTGCTATTAACCGCCAGAGGCAGCGCAAGATGGGGGCAGCGCATGTTCAACCCAACCAGGCACTGCTACTAAAAATGTCCAACTACAAGCGCTGGGGGGCAGACTCACCTAAAGTGGAGCACCCACAGGGACACTCCGTGAAGAAGGGTGGGATTCTCTTTGTTTTAAAGTTTTTAATAAGATATGGCCTCCGTGCTGGGCTGAAGACAGTTTGTTCTTCTATAACAGGCTTTGGCAGGTTGGGTCTGAGGCCATGTCTACACTACTGGCTAAACTGGCACTGCTGCGATCAATGCAGCGGTGTCGATTTAGCGGATCTGGTGAAGCACTCTCCCATCAATGTCTGTCTGTACTCCACCTCCCCGACAGGCAGAAGCTATGTCGATGGGAGAGTGTCTCCCATCAACATATGGGGTGTAGACACTACTGTAAGTCAACCTAAGTTGCATCAACTTCAGTTACGTAACTTATGTAACTGAACTAGTATAACTTAGACTTACAGCGTTAGTGTAGACCAGCCCTAACAGACAAATCAGCCTTATGAGAATCACTGGCTATCATTACTGTGCTTTGGTTTGGTGGTGATAGCTTAGATCTATTATATATGTATGTAACATTAGCTTGAAATGCCTTCAATTAACTCTGCTGTATTCCCTTTTATTTTGTATTTGTCACCCTCTTTTAATTCTTCTGTAAGGAGATAATTTGTACTGAAAAATTCTGTATATCCATAATAAAAAATCAGTAACTAACCTTTTACTAAACTATAATAAAAGAGTGCCCATTCAATGTTCCAGGTGCCCTTGCCAGTCTTTAAAAAATATATTAACAGACCTATTAGTTATCCCAGATCAAATCAAATAACCCAGCGACAACATAAGTAACAAAAATTAATTGGTCTGTTCACAATCCTCACCAGAGTCCTCTATCACGACTACCAGGTCTACCCAACACCCAGCTCCTCATGAGCAATGGTAGAAAGGCAGGCCTTGCGTCATACTCTGAAAGCTAACAAATATGGGCTGTTACAGCCCAAAGGAAGGAGTTCCAAAGACCTAGGAACCCTAAAAAGAATGCCCTCCCAGCTGTTCCTTCTTTTATACTGATGGGGCTTTCACTGCAATTGTGGCGGTATGTCACAGGGAGAGAGGAAGTATCTTATGTAGGTCCCAGGCCATTCTACTGGTATGTGATTTGAGAATGGAAATAGTAGAAAGAAAGGACTTTGGGGAGGAAAGAAATTGTTTAACAGCCAACAGAATTATCATCTGAGTCTTTACTGATAAGCCTGTGATTCTTGAATGAGTATTTGGTGTTCCAAATATTTGAGTATGGAATTTCAACACCCAGCACTTCTCCACAAGTGTCAGTACAAATCATTCCCAGAAGGGAAAATTAACACACACACACACAATTGGAAATTCATTTGTCTTGATATTCTCTATGCACTGTTGCAACTTCTCTTGCCCCTTTACACTCACCATTTCACTTGTTTCTATCTCCGTCCTTAATCCACTACCTACTTTGCTCTCCCTGTCCTTAGCTATTATGTGCAACACATTCTAATTCAGGAGGTTGGTACGTACTCTGAACAGTGGTGTGCGTTATGGGGTTGTAAAGCATGTTGATTTTAGGTCTCTGGCAGAGAGTTCCTGCTAAACCTTCTCTCTGGCTGGAAACTTCACCAAGTATTGTAGGCCCTGCAGACACATGTGAGCTTTTCATAAGAGTGGGTCTTGGCTCTTTTTGATCCCTGATGGTAGATAAAGGCACAGAGCTGGTGTTTGGAAGAGATGGTTTGAACTGAGATGGACCTGGTTGAAGATTCTCTCTCTGGATTTGTTTCTGTTGACGGTTATTTGCCTTCCTTTCCAGAATCATCTGCAGGAACAAGATGCTGGTTAGATTTAAAACCTATAAACACGATTAAGAACATAAAGATGGCCACCCCAGTAGCTTGTCTTCCAAAGTGGCCGGTGCCATATACTTCAGAGGGACTGCACAGAACAGGGCAATTTATCGAGTGATCCATTCCGTCATTCAGTTCCCCCTTCTGGAAGTCAGAGGTTTAGGGACACCCAGAACATGAGGTTCCATCCCTGATCATCTTGGTTAATAGCAATTCATGACCTATCCTCCATGAACTAATCTAGTTCTTTTTTGAACCCTGTTATAGTCTTGGCCTTCACAACATCCTCTGGCAAAGAGTTCCACAGGTTGACTGTGCATTGTATAAAGCAGTATTTCCTTATGCTTGTTTTAAACCTGCTGCCTATTAATTTCATTTGGTGACCCCTGGTTTGTGTTTCATTTGAAGGGGTAAATAACACTTTCACTTTCTCCACACCATTCATGATTTTATAGACCTCTATCATAACCCACCCCTAGTTATCTCTTTTCTAAGCTGAACAGTCCCAGTCATAAGAACATAAGAACAACCATACTAGGGCAGACCAAAGGTACATCTAGCCCAGTATCCTGTCTTCCAACAGTGGCCAATTGCCAGGTGCCCCAGAAGGAATGAAAAGAACAGGTAATCATCAAATGATTCATCCCCTGTTGCTCATTCCCAGCTTCTGGCAAACAGAGGCTAGGGACACCATCCCTACCCATCCTGGCTAATAGCCATTGATGGACCTATCCTCCATGAACATATCTAGTTCTTTTTTGAACCCTGTTATAGTCTTGGCCTTCACAACATCCTCTGGCAAGGAGTTCCACAGGTTGACTGTGTGTTGTGTGAAGAAATACTTCCTTTTGTCTGTTTAAAACCTGCTGCCCATTAATTTTATTTGGTGACCGCTTGTTCTTTTGTTATGACAATGGTCTCTAACCTTTTTACGCACAAGATCACTTTTTGAATTTAAGATCAACCCAGGGTCTACCCTGCTCCTTCCCTGAGGCCCTGCCCCTTCCCCAAGGCCCCACCCTGCTCACTCCATTCCCCCCTCTCTCAGTCGCTAGCTCTTCCCACCCTCACTCATTTTCACCAGGCTGGGGCAGGGGGTTGGGGTGCAGAAGGGGGTGCAGGCTCTGGGCTGGGGCCAAGGGGTTCAGAGTGTGGGAGGGGGCTCCAGGCTGAGCCTAGAACAGGGGGTTGGGGTGCAGGAGTGAGGGGTGCAAGCTCTGGGAGGGAGCTTCGGTGCAGGGGTCATATGGTCACACTGCACCTAATCTCATAGAATCCACTGGACATTTCATGAATTTTACCATTTTATTAGTGTCATTTTTGGTTTATAGATCCAAAATCCTTTAGGGATTGTCACAAATCAGTGTAATAGTTTCAACTGTGGGGTGTGCATTGATTGAGCCTGGGGCAGAGCGTTAGGGTACAGGTGAGGGGTGTAGGCTCTGGGAGGGAGTTTGGTGTAGGAGGGGGCTCCGGCTGTTGGAGATATTTGCTGCAAGCAGTCGCAGATCAGCTACATGCCATTGTAGGCAGGCTCATCATACCATCCCCTCCATAATCTTATCAAGCTGTCTTGAAGCCAGTTAGGTTTTTGCCCCCATAGCTTTCCTTAGAAGGCTGTTCCAGAACTTCACTCCTCTGATGGCTAGAAACTTTCATCTAATTTCAAGCCTAAACTTGTTGATGGGCAGTTTATATCCATTTATTCTTGTGCCCATGTTGGTGCTTAACTTAAATAACTCCTCTGCCTCCCTGTCTATCCTTCTGATGTATTTATAGAAAGCAACCATATCTCCCCTCAGCCTTCTTTTGGTTAAGTTAAACAAGCCAGGCTCTTTGAGTCTCCTCTCATAAGGCAGGTTTTTCCATTCCTCTTATCATCCGAGTGTAGTAGGAAGAGGGCCTGAAACACCTATTAGCCTTCTCTGCACCTGTTCCAGTTTGAATTTATCTTTCTTAAACATGGGAGACCAGAATTGCACACTGTAGTCCAGATATGGTCTCACCAGTGCCTTATATAACAGTACTAACACTTCCCTGTCTCTACTCAAAATACCTCGCCTGATGCATTCTAGGTCTGCATTAGCCTTTTCATAGCCACATGACATTGGCAGCTAGGGTGACCAGACAGCAAATGTGAAGAATCAGGACAGGGGATGGGGGGTAATAGGAACCTATATAAGAAAAAGACCCAAAAATCGGGACTGTCCTATAAAATCAGGACATCTGGTCACCCTATTGGCAGCTCATAGTCATCTTGTGATCAACCAATAGACCCAAGTATTTCTCCTCCTCTGTCACTTCCAATTGATAAGCCCCCTGCTTATAGCAAAAATTCTTCTTGTTAGTCCCTACCTGCATGATCTTTTTGGCTGCCTCTGCATATTGAGCAGATGTTTTCAGAGAAGTATCCATAATGATTCCAAGATCTCTTTCCTGAGTGGTAACAGGTAATTTAGACCCCCTTGTTTCATATATATAGCTGGGATTATGTTTTCCAATGTGCATTACTTTGCATCTATCAACACTGAATTTCATCTGTCACTGTGTTGCCCAGTCACACAGTATTGGAAGATCCCTTTGTAATTCTTCACAATTAGCTTTGGACTTAACTATCTTGAATAATTTTATATCATCTGCAAACTTGGCCCCTCACTGTTTACCCTTTTTCCAGATCATTTACAAATATGTTGAACAGCATCCATCCTAGTACAGATCCTTTGGGACCTCACTATTTACCTCTCCACCATTAAAACTGACCATTTATTCCTACCCTTTAAGAACATAAGAACAGCTGTACTGGGTCAGACCAATAGTCCATCTAGCCCAGTATCCTGTCTACCGACAGTGGCCAATGCCAGATGCCCCAGAGGGAGTGAACCTAACAGGTAATGATCAAGTGATCTCTCTCCTGCCATCCATCAGCACCCTCTGACAAACAGAGGCTAGGGACACCATTCCTTACCCATCCTGGCTAATAGCCATTAATGGACTTAACCTCCATGAATTTATCCAGTTCTCTTTTAAACACTGTTATAGTCTTAGCCTTCACAACCTCCTCAGGTAAGGAGTTCCACAAGTTGTGCGCTGCGTGAAGAAGAACTTCCTTTTATTTGTTTTAAACCTGCTGCCCATTAATTTCATTTGGTGGCCCCTACTTCTTATATTAAGGGAACATCACTCATTTTATATACCTCTATCATATCCCACCTTAGTCTCCTCTTTTCCAAGCTGAAAAGTCCTAGACTCTTTAATCTCTCCTCATATGGGACCCATTCCAAACCCCTAATCATTTTAGTAGCTGTTTTCTGAACTTTTTCTAATGCTAGTAATATATTTTTTGAGAGAAGGAGACCACATTTGTATGCAGTATTCAAGATGTGGGTATACCATGGATCTATATAAGGACAATAAGATATTTGCCGTCTTATTCTCTATCCCTTTTTGAATGATTTCCAACATCCTGTTTGCTTTTTTGACTGGTGCAGCACACTGCATGGACGTCTTCAGAGAACCATTCATGATGGCTCTAAGATCTTTTTCCTGATTAGTTGTAGCTAAATTAGCCCCCATCATATTGTACACTTCATACCTGTACTTTATCAACTTCTATCCTCTTTTTTAATAAATCCTCCAAGAGATGTGTCTCTCCAAATCATGTGCTGCTCCACACCTGTCAGCTTTCCCCCCACCCCTTAGTTTAAAAATTCCTCTACAACCTTTTTAATGGTGCCTTCTGATGAAGTGGGGCTGTTCTTAAAGTTTCCTCTGAATACTGTGTAGGTGCCTCAGTTCTGGCCAACACTCTGTCTTCTGTGGCAACTAATGGCCCAGGCCCTTCCCCTCTGCAAGGGGATGCTAAAGGTGTGGGAGAACAGAGAGATCAGGTGACCTGCTGGCCTGGGAAAGAGACAAAGGCCAGAAAGGAGGTGCTGAAGGGGGTTTCAGTTGGGAGCTGGCTGGGGACGGGAAGTGAGGGCAGACATGGATGGCTGCCTTGCTGGGCCCCAGAATGGACCCCTCTGAGGGGTCCGGTTCTCTGTACCTACAAGCTGTTTTAGACCGTGTTCCTGTCATTGAATAAATCTCTGTTTTACTGGCTGGCTAAGAGTCACGTCTGACTGCGAAGTAGGGGGTGCAGGAGCCTCTGGCTTCCCCAGAACCCCGCCTGGGCAGACTCGCTGTGGGAAGCGCACAGAGGGGCATATGCTGAATGCTCCAAGGAGAGACCCAGGAGGTGAAGCCGTGTGAGCTTCTTGCCCTGAAGACAGTCTGCTCCAAGGGAGAGGAGGCTCCCCAAAGTCCTTACTGGCTTTGTGGGGAGCAGTTCCAAAGCATCACCCGCGGACTTCATGACACGCCTCCTTTCCCAAAAGGTTCCACAGTTCCAAATAAACCTAAATCTCTCCTCTGAATACCATCCTGGAGTTCTGCCTGTTTAACTTGCCCTGTGCATGGAAGTGAAAGCATTTTAGAGAATGCTACCATGTAGGTTGTGGATTTTAATTTCTTACCTAGCAGCCTAAATTTGGCTTCTAAGACCTCTCTCCTACCTTTCCCTAGGTCATTGGTACCTACATGTACCAAGACCACTGGCTCCTTCCCTGCCCTGTACATAAGTCTGTCCAGACATCAAGATAGTTCCACAACTTTCTCAGCCAGCTGGCAATTCACCTTGCTGTTCTTCCAGTCATCACTAACCCAACTATCTATATTTCTAATAATCAAATCTCACATTATTATTATCCAGCTCCTCCTAATAACAAGGGTCCCTTCCCATGGAGATGTATCCTCAGTCAGAGAGGATACCATGACATCATGTGGAAGGACTGTCCCAACTATGGAATTGTTTCCCTCTGCTCCAGCTTGATGTTCTCCTTCCCTAAGACTTTCCTCTTCCTCCATAGCACAGAGGATGTCAGACTGGGGGTGGGACCACTCTACTGGGTCCCAGAAAGTCCCACCTATGTACCTCCCTGTCTTTCCTTAGTTCCTCCATTCACCCACTCAAGAGTCCACACTCAGTCAGAGAGGGCCATGAGCTGCTTGCTCCAAATGCACACGCATGGAACCTGCCCACATGGCAAGTAATCAGACATGCTACATTCAGTGCAATAAACTGGATTGTCCTCACTGTACTGCTGGACTTGTGCCTGCATTATTTTTACTTGTTTGTTTATGGGTGGGTGGGTGGGGGGGAAGGAGGAAGGGTAGTTATTGGGCTATGTTTATGAGGGATAGCTGGCTTTCACGCTGCCTTTCTAAACGCCCTTGCAAAACTCTGGTTTCTGCTCCTGTTCGCTAGCTCCTCTGGTTGCATACAAGCTCACTTTTTAAACCCCTGTTCTCCCTGAGTTAGTCCAATCTTGGCAAGAGATCCTAAAAGGGATTAGGGAAACTAAAGGATGGCAGGCTAAACCCTGGTTAGAAAGCTCTCAGCCTTGTATAGCAGGTCGCTAGGCTCAGCACACAGCTCCCCAAATAGACTACACTATAAATATCAAACAGGCACACAGCAAGCAAACACACTAACAGATAACAAATTCACCCCAAGGGCCACATGTAGTCACTTAGGGTGAGTAAAGCAGCAATCCTACAGAGCAGAGGAACTAGGCAGATATATAAAAGCACAAGGAAAAAAATACTTGCAGCTGATACAAATTTTAGCAGACAAGAAATTATTCAAATAAAAAAGTACTTTAGGACAGGGAACTGTTAGAACTTAACAGGAACACAGAACACAGTACTAGAAGGGACTGACTGGGTAACTGAGTTGAGTCCCCTGCTATTACAGGCAACCATGTCATACAATCCCATTCATAAGTGTATTAGGGCTGTTAAGCAATTTGACAAATTAATCAATTAATAATGTGATTAAAATTGTGATTAATTGCATTGTTAAACAATAAAATAATACAATTTAAATATTTTGGATGCATTCCACATTTTCAAATATATTGATTTCAATTACAGCACAAAATAAAGTATACAGTGCTCACTTTATATTATGCACTGTAAAAAAAACCCCCAAAATAGTATTTTTCAATTCACCTAATGCAAGTATTGTAGTGCAATCTCTTTATCATGAAAAGTATGTACAAAAAAACCTATTCAAAAATAAAACAATGTCAAATTTTAAAGCTTGCAAGTCCACTCAGTCCTACTTCTTGTTCAGCCAATCACTCAGACAAACAAGTTTGTTTACATTTGGAGGAGATAATGTTGCCCGCTTCTGGTTTACAATGTGACCTGAAAGTGAGAACAGGCATTCTCATGCCACTGTTGTAGCCAGCGTTGCAAGATATTTAAGTACCAGATGCGCTAAAGATTCATATGTCCCTTCATGCTTCAACCACCGTTCCAGGGAACGTGTCCATGCTGATGACAGGTTCTGCTCAATGACAATCCAAAGCAGTACACACAGACACATGTTCATTTTCATAATCTGAGTCAGATGCCACCAGCAGCAGGTTGATTTTCTTTTTTGGTGGTTCGGGTTCAGTAGTTTCTACAATGGCGTATTGCTCTTTTAAGATTTCTGAAAGCGTGCTCCACACCTTGTCGCTCTCAGATTTTGTAAGGCACTTCAGATTCTTAAATCTTGGGTTGAGTGCTGTAGCTATCTTTAGAAATTTCACATTGGTACCTTCTTTGCGTTTTGTCAAATCTGCAGTGAAAGTGTTCTTAAAATGAACATGTGCAGAGTCATCATCTGAGACTGCTATAACATCAACTATATGGCAGAATGCGGGTAAAACAGAACAGGGGACATATAATTGTCCCCCAAGTAGTTCAGTCACAAATTTAATTAACACATTATTTTTTTAACGAGCGTCATCAGCATGGAAGCATGTCCTCTGGAATGGTGGCTGAAGCATGAAGGGGCATATGAATGGTTAGCTTATCTGGTACGTAAATTTCTTGCAATGCCAGCTACAAAAGTGCCATGCAAATGCCTGTTCTCACTTTCTGGTGATACTGTAAATAAATAGCGGGCAGCATTATCTCCCATAAATGTAAACAAACTTGTTTGTCTTAGCGACTGGCTGAACAAGAAGTAAGATTGAGTGGACTTGTAGGTGCTGAAGTTTTTACATTGTTTTGTTTTTGAGTGCAGTTATGTAACAAAAAAATATCTACATTTGTAAATTGCACTTTCACGACAAAGATTGCACTACAGTACTTGTATGAGGTGAATTAAAAAATACTTATCATTTTTACAGTGCAAATATTTTAATCAAAAATATACACTTTGATTTCAATTACAACACAGGGAGGATGAGGCCCTGTTCTAGCAGTTGAGGTGTGAAAACCAAGGGAGGAGAAACTGGTTTTATAGTTGGCAAGCCATTCACAGTCTTTGTTTAATCCTGAGCTGATGGTGTCAAATTTGCAGATGAACTGAAGCTCAGCAGTTTCTCTTTGAAGTCTGGTCCTGAAGTTTTTTTGCTGCAGGATGGCCACCTTAAGATCTGCTACTGTGTGGCCAGGGAGGTTGCATATATATATACACCTGCCCCTGGAAATTTCCACTACATGCATCCGACGAAGTGGGTATTCACCCACGAAAGCTCATGCTCCAAAACGTCTGTTAGTCTATAAGGTGCCACAGGATTCTTTGCTGCTTTTACAGATCCAGACTAACACGGCTACCCCTCTGATACATTACAACACAGAATACAATATATATGAAAATGTAGAAAAACATCCAAAATATTTAATACATTTCAATTGGTATTCTATTGTTTAACAGTGCAATTAAACCGGCAATTAATCATGATTAATTGTTTTAATCATGATTAAGTTAACTCACTTGATTATTATGAGTTAATGTGATTAATAGATAGCCCTAACATTTATCAAACTCCAACTCATTAGGTTATTTGCCCCCAGTACTCCTATTGGAAGCCTGTTCCAGAACCTAACTCCACTGATGGTTAGAAACCTTCTTCTAGTTTCCAGCTTAAAAATGTTTTAATGGCCAGCCAGTTTACACCCCTTTGGTTTTGGGCCAACATTGTTGTTGAGCTTAAACAGCTCTTCTTCCTTGGTGTTTATTAAGAGGTTGGATACAACCAGGGTCGTTCACAAGGGGGAGCAAGCAGGGGCAGATTCCCCCGCAAAATCTCTGTGTCCCTGCAGCCCAGAAAGGGAGGAAGCAGCAGGGTGGCTGGCTGCTGGAGTCCGATGTGTTGCTTCTGCCTCCACCCTGACTCACCTCAGTGGGCTGTCTGTAAAGCAGGCAACAGCACTGGGACTCCAGTAGCAGGGAAGTAGAAGCAGCAGCTTGGAGGTGGGGGGAGGAGGAGCTCTGCCGGCAGCCAGCTGCCCTGCTGCTTTCTTCCTCCACAGGCTGCAGGGACACAGAGTGTGCCACTGCCAGGGGCAGCTGCTGCCTCCTCACTACTGGAAGTCCCCACCAAAGGCATCCCAAGAAACTGAAGGGGGAGGAGGCGCACATCATGTGAACTTTCCTTTTGCGTGTGTTTAATGTCTCCCTCCAAAAACTTTCAAGTTTAAATTCCTGCACATCCCCCTGGAACAACCAAAGAAATAAGGAAGAGGGGGGTTCTGGGCAAACAGGAGAGACTAGGCAATTTCACTCAGCATGCAAAGGAGAAGGCTGTATAAATCTGAAATTAGAGATGGAAAGAACTATTAGTAAAACCTCTGAAATTCTTTTTATTTTTTATAATTTTGCATTTTATTTTTCAGGAATTTCTTATTTTGTTTTATCCATTCCCTACCCCATCAGGTCAGGTCCTTCCCCTGGGGAGGTAGGGGGTTTGCAGAGCGAGCCTACCTGGCATTGATGATGGTGAGGGAGTGGAAGCTGGGCCAAACCTGAGGGGAACTGTGAACCCGTGCAGCTGGGCATGATTGGGGAGCCAGCCCCAACCCTGCAGGACAGGATCTACAGGAGCTGTCTCTCCCGAGTGAGTTTGTTTTACTCTGTGTTATTTCACATTTGCAAATTCACAGGGCTCAACTGTTAGTTATCTTCTCCACCCTCTGAAAGGCTACCACAAAGTTGTTTCTTAGTCATTCTCCAGGGATTTGTCCAGTCTAATTTTAAATAGCCAAAGTGATGCATCTTCCACTTCCTCTACACTCTTTCGAGCAGCACTCCAGACACTCCTTTCCTAGTCCATGCAATTGTCATCTGCAACCTCAAATCCTTGCTAACTACCTCCCTTCTCTGATTTTGATACCTGGCTCTCCCTTTCTTTTCATCAAAAATCTTCCCTACCCTCCTACACGGTGACTAATTTCGATGCTGATGTTCCATCTAATCCCTTAGAGGCCTAACTCCTCTCACTTTATTTCCAACAAGAGACCAGCTCTCCCACTCAAAAAATTGGCCCCTCATTTGACCATATCTTCACCAATTATTGCTCCTTCAATACCAGAGTTTCCTCTCTGCCAGCTGTCATTTTATTCAACGTCACCCATTTGTCCCCTGGCCCCCTGCCTGGGCCATCTGTGACCTCTAATTGATCACCATCCATGATTTCTCAGCCACACCACCCTCGTCTCAATTTTCACCCCCACTTTACCAAATCATCCCATATGGAGAGATCTTGGCAGACCAGCAAAATGCCTGGACCACCACTGATAATTGGAATATTGATGATCATGCTCATTACCAAAAGCAGCTAAATCAGTAGGTCTTAGCAGGCCTCTGCAATGGCTTTACTATAACTAAGCAAGCAGCTGGGGGGGGGGGGGCCAGTTGGGGGAAAAGCTGATCCTGTGTCCTTCCTGATAAGATCTCTGTTGAAACTGCTGAGGTATGTGTTTTAGAAAAAACAGGATGCTTACTTAGATCTGCCGTTTGGGACGTGTTTGTCAGGGTCCTCAAAACATGTGGACTCTGAAAAAAAAATCTGTCTAATAGATGCTTTAAGGAAAACTCCTTGCTTAACCTTTGAAATTGTTTGCTTAACAAGTTTTTTTGACATGTTATTGTTACACTAACCTGAATAAATAAGGGAAGGAAGTATGAGGTAGTTAGACTCTTCATGGAAACTTCATGGACACAGCTTAGGATCCCCAGTGGCAGCTGAAAGATGGGCCAATTGGACGGCTGTGGTTGTACCACTCAAAGACCGCACCAGAATTCGATAATTACTGATTTTTGGGGTGTTTTACTAACCTGTTGCAGACATATGCAAGTACTGTTTGTGCCAGACACCTATTGGTCGGATGGCCATGTTTCCATTGATTTATTTCCTGCCACTGCCTCACCAAGAGTAATAGTTACCAAGATCTTTGGGTTTTTAGAACCACAGTAACAGAATTGGAAGCCCCAGCAAGGATTGGTGGAGAGGAAGACGACGAATGGTACGAATAGTTTATCTATTGCAATAGGAGGTAAAAGATGGTGTGGTGGGGTGCCTCTCTACAAATGCCTGTGTCGTAGTTTGTGAGTTAATTTACAGATAATATGTCCAAAGGAAAGGAAACACCTGGAAAGGGAGAAGGGTTAAAAATTATGTTGGGAAACAGCTTGACTGATTTTGTAACTTTGCTACTGATACTTTGCAACTGCTTGGAAGCAATTTTGAGAAAAGTGGTAGATTAACAGAAGAAGGATATTACTGTGTAAGGATCTTTCATTAGGCAAAAGTCCCGCAGACATGTAAAGCCCTGAGTCCACTGGGAAGGGATGTAAAATTGGGTCCCTTACTTCCTGAGTGCCCAAAGAGTGGGGAGGGGGAGGAGAGCCCTAAATTGTGTGGGTAACAATTCACTCCTTTCAATGTCTGACTCTCTCCTTAACTCCAAACCCTCCCTTCCATTCCTCCTCTTGTTCATGCAGAATCTTTCCAATGGGCAGGGGGAGAGATGAAGAGGGAAATCAACAAACTTTGTCATGATTCCCTTCTCCCATATAACCATTTTTAGGTCACTTGCCTGTTCACTTCTAACCCCTCCAGCCATTCCTGTGAACCCATCCCCTCACCTCCATCACCCTTACACTCCCTGCCTACTCTTCTACACTACTTCTCACCATATGCCTAATCCTTTGCCTTACAATTTAAGATTTATCCTCTCCATTCTTTAAGAAATAATAATAATAATAATAATAATATAAAAAAATCCTCATCGCCTCCTTACCTCTCTAGCTACTACCCTCATCTCCCTCTCACTTCTAAACTCCATGAATGTCCAACCTAGGACTGCTACCTCACACATTCTTCTCCTGCCCATCCCAGATCCCCTCCAATCCAGCTCCACTGAAACTCTCTGGTCCACTGAAACTCCTCTCATTAACATCTCTAATGACCTCTTCCGAGCCAAGACTCAAGGCACATACTCAGCCTCCTAGACCTCTCTGCTATATTCATGCTCTCCCTTTTTTACACTGTTCCCTTACTGACCTTCCTACCCTGGTTCTCCTCTTACTTCTCTGGATAGCTCAGTGGTTTGAGCATTGGCCTGCTAAACCCAGGGTTGTGAGTTCAATCCTTGAAGGGGCCTCTTAGGGATCTGGGGCAAAAAAATTGGTCCTGCTAGTGAAGGCAGGGGGCTGGACTCAATTGCCTTTCAAGGTCCCTTCCAGTTCTAGGAGATTGGTATATCTCCAATTATTACTTCAATGTCTCTTTTGTTTGCCTCTTCTCCCACTACCCATGAGAGTTGCTCAGGACCCTCCCTCCTCTTTAACACTATAGACTCTGCCTTGGGATAATTTAATTCACTCACACTATTTCAAACATCATCTCTGCACTGATTACTCTCAAATCTTTCTCTCCACTCCTGACTAGTCTTCTTCCATCCTATCCTGGACCTCAGCCTGTTTTGAATGTCTCTTCATAACTGTCTCACTATGAACTTAAACTTAACATGGCCAAAGTCAGATTCCTTATTTTCCTTTCAAAGCCGACTTAATTCTCCATCACCATTGACAAAACCACTATCTTCCTTATCAATCAAGGTTGTAACGCAGGTTTTTCTTAGATGCTTCCCTTACCCTGATCATCCAAATGGTGTCTAAAGTCAATATTTTTCTTTTATCTGTGCAACTAAAGGTCTCATTCAGGCTCTCATAATTTCTTGATACATAAATGATCTGGAAAAAGGGGTAAACAGTGAGATGGCTAACTTTGTCAAGGATACAAAACTACTCAAGATAGTTATTTAATCTTGAATACTGTGTGCAGATCTGGTCGCCACATCTCAAAAAAAAGATATATTGGAATTGCAAAAGATACAGAAAGGGCAACAAAAATGATTAGGGGTATGGAACAGTTTCCATATGAGGACAGATTAACAAGACTGGAACTTTTCTGTTTGGAAAAGAGATGACTAAGGAGGGATATGATAGAGATCTATAAAATCATGACTGGTGTGAAGAAAGTAAACAAGGAAGTGTTATTTAGCCCAGTGGTTCTCAACCTTTCAAGACTATTGTACCCCTTTCCAGAGTCTGATTTGTCTTGTGTACCCCCAGTTTCACCTCACTTAAAAACTACTTGCTTACAAAATCAGACAAAAATACAAAAAAAGTGTCACAGCACACTATTACTGAAAAATTGCTTACTTTCTCATTTTTACCATGTAATTATAAAATAAATCAATTTGAATATAAATATTGTATTTACACTTAAGTATATAGTATATAGAGCAGTATAAACAAGTCATTATCTGTATGAAATTTTAGCTTGTACTGATTTCACTAGTGCTTTTAATGTAACCTGTTGTAAAACTAGGCAAATATCTAGATGAGTTGATGTACCCCCTGGAAGACCTCTGCATACCCACAGGGATACATGTACCCCTGGTTGAGAACCACTGATTTAGCCCTTCTCATAACACAAGAACTAGGGGTCATAAATGAAACTAATAGGCAGCAGGTTTAAAACAAATAAAAGGAAGCATTTCTTCACACAATGCACAGTCAACCTGTGGAACTCTTTGCCAGAGGATGTTGTGAATGCCAAGACTATAACAGGGTTCAGAAAAGAACTAGATAAGTTCATGGAGGATAGGTCCATCAATGGCTATTAGCCAGGATGGGCAGGGATGCAAAACCATGCTCTGAAGTGTCCCTAGCCTCCATTTGCCAGAAGCTGGGAATGGATGATGGGATGGATCACTTGATGATTGCCCTGTTCTTTCATTCCCTCTGAAGCACCTGGTATTGGCCATTGTCAAAAAACAGGATACTGAGCTAAATGGACCACTGGTCTGACCCAATATGGCCGTTCTTATGTTCTTGTCTTGATTATGGTGTCATACTTCTCTCTGCTCTTCCCAACATCCACATCATCCCATTCTAGGCCAAACAATATAATACTGCTAAGATCATCTTCTTTGGACACTATTCTAATCTTATCAGCCCCTCTTTGAGTCCCACCACTGATCCTCCTTTCCCTTTATCTCATTGCTTTGTGTCATATTTCTTTGTATGCAGCCAAGAATTTCGTTGGCATTTTTACTATCCTATTGAACTGCAAATTCAAGTCTAATTTATTTTCCACCATCAAACCTCAGTCTCTCTCAGACATTCCTTCTCCACATATATCTCTCTCCAACTGAGAATGTGGGTTTCAAGTTATTCTCCCCATCCCGAAGATGTAGCAGCATGGGACAGTGTGATGAGCAAGGTCGGGTATAAGTGCAGGACTAGGGATGGGTGGAAGGTGAATGGGAGGAGGAGATAGGCAGGATTGAATGTCTGTGGAACAGGTGACAGGTAATCTGGAGAAGTAGTGTTATAGGAAGCAGAATAAGAGGAGCTACCTCATACAGTTTATTCCGATATTCTGCCACAGACAGCTGGATATCGTCATCTAAAGGAAGAATCACATCGTAGTCCAGAGAGGGCTCCTTGGCGGGGCAGTGGAACCTACCAAGAAGATAACAAATATATGATGAAATCTGAGAGTGAACAATGCATGTGCACGCGCACACACACACACACACACACACACAAAAACACAACAGGAGAGGCACTAGATATTAATAGATTTTAAGGCTAGAATGGAGCATTAGATCTAATCTGACCTCCTGTATAACACAGCCTATAGGATTTCACTCAGGGCAGGTCTACACTACAGGGGAAAAAAATCGATATAAGATACGCAACTTCAGCTACGTGAATAACGTAGCTGAAGTCAAAGTATCTTATATCGAATTACTTACCGTCCTCACAGCGCAGGATTGACGTCCGCGGCTCCCCATGTCGACTCCGCTACCGCCGTTCGCGTTGGTGGAGTTATGGAGTCGACATGAGCGTGTTCGGGGATCGATATATCACGTCTAGATGAGACGCGATATAAATTGTTTGACCAAAGAATATCCCCTGGATAGGCATGTAATCTTGATCTGAAGACTTCAAGAGATAGACAACCCACGACTTCCCTTGGGAGTTTATTCCAATAGTTAATGGCCCTCACTGTTGAAAATCTGTGCGTAATTTTTAATTTGAAATTGTCTGGCTTCAGCTTTCAGCCAATGGTTCTTGTTATGCCTTTCTTTGCCATATTAAAGAACTCTCAGAACCCAGTATTTTCTCCTCTAAAAAGTACTTATACACCATAATCAAGTCAGTTCTTAATCTTTTTGATAAATTAAATGGATTGAGCTCTCTAAGGGTATGTCTACACTATGAAATTAGGTCAAATTTATAGAAGTTGATTTTTAGGAAGCGATTTTATACAGTCGATTGCATGTGTCCCCACTAAGCGCATTAAGTCCTTCTGCACCGGGGAGGGATAGCTCAGTGGTTTGAGCATTGCCCTGCTAAACCCAAGGTTGTGAGTTCAATCCTTAAGGGGGCCATTTAGGGAAGTGGGGTAAAAAACTGCCTGGGGATTGGTCCTGCTTTGAGCAGGGGGTTGGACTAGATGACCTCCTGAGGTCCCTTCCAACCCTGATATTCTATGATTCTATAAGTCCACAGAGTGCATCCACAGTACCATTGCTAGCATCGACTTTCAGAGCGTTGCACTGTGGGTAGCTGTGCTAACCATCATCATCCAACCACCGCTGCAACTCTGCTCTCCTGATGCCATGAATCCATCTTGCAGGTCCTCTCGTCGTTCGGTATAAATATCTATTCTCATGGCACCCGTTGTCATCCACCGCTTCCACTGCACCTCTACATTCCTGCAGATGCCACACCATAGCAAGCATGGAGCCCGCTCAGCTCACCGCTGCTGTTGTGAGCACTGTAAACATCTCATGCATTATCCTGCAGTATGTGCAGAACCAGAACCTGCAAAAGCAGGTGAGGAGGTGACAACAGTGCAATCACGATAGTGATGAGGACATGGACTCAGAACTTCTCTCAAAGCATGGGCCCTGGCAAATTGGACATCATGGTGGTAATGGGGCAGGTTCATGCCATGGTATGCCGATTCTGGGCCCGGGAAACAAACACAGACTGGTGGGAGCGCATAGTGTTGTGGGTCAGGGATGATTCCCAGTGGCTGCAAACTTTTGCATGCGTAAGGGCACTTTCATGGCACTTTGTGACTTGCTTTCCCCTGCCCTGAAACGCCATAATACCAAGATGAGAGCAGCCCTCACAGTGGAGAAGCGAGTGGCAATAGCCCTCTGGAAGCTGGCAATGCCAGACAGCTACCGGTCAGTCGGGAATCAATTTGGAGTTGGAAAATCTACTGTGGGGGCTGCTGTGATCTAAGTAGCCAATGCAAATCACTGAGCTGCTGCTATCAAGGGTAGCGACTCTGGGAAATGTGCAGGTCATAGTGGATGGCTTTGCTCCAATGGGATTCCCTAACTGTGGTGGGGCGATAGATGGAATGCATATCCCTATCTTGGGACCAGACCACCTTGGCAGCCAGTACATAAACCCAAGGGGTACTTTTCAAAGGTACTGCAAGCACTGGTGGATCACGTTTAACTGACATCAACATGGGATAGCTGGGAAAGGTACATGACGCTTACATCTTCAGGAACTCTGGTCAGTTTGAACAGCTGCAGGAAGGGACTTACTTCCCAGACCAGAAAATAACTGTTGGGGATGTTGAAATGCCTATAGTTATCCTTGGGGACCCAGCCTACTCTTTAATGCCATGGCTCATGAAGCCATACACAGGCACCCTGGACAGTAGTAAGGAGCTGCTCAATTATCATAGAATCATAGAATCTCAGGGTTGGAAGGGACCTCAGGAGGTCATCTAGTCCAACCCTCTGCTCAAAGCAGGACCAAACCCAACTAAATCATCCCAGCCAGGGCTTTGTCAAGCCTGACCTTAAAAACATCTAAGGAAGGAGATTCCACTACCTCCCTAGGTAACCCATTCCAGTTCTTCACCACCCTACTAGTGAAAAAGTTTTTCCTAATATCCAGCCTAAACCTCCCCCTCTGCAACTTGAGACCATTACTCCTTGTTCTGTCATCTTCTACCACTGAGAACAGTTTAGATCCATCCTCTTTGGAACCCCCTTTCAGGTAGTTGAAAGCAGCTATCAAATCCCCCCTCATTCTTCTCTTCTGCAGGCTAAACAATCCCAGTTCCCTCAGCCTCTCCTCATAAGTCATGTGCTCCAGCCCCCTAATCATTTTTGCTGGACTCTCTCCAATTTATCCACATCCTTCTTGTAGTGTGGGGCCCAAAACTGGACACAGTACTCCAAATGAGGCCTCACCAGTGCTGAGTAGAGGGGAATGATCACATCCCTCGATCTGCTGGAATTGCCCCTACTTATACAACCCAAAATGCCATTAGCCTTCTTGGCAACAAGGGCACACTGTTGACTCATATTCAGCTTTTTGTCCACCGTAACCCCTAGGTCCTTTTCTGCAGAACTGCTGCCCAGCCATTCGGTCCCTAGTCTGTAGCAGTGCATGGGATTCTTCCGTCCTAAGTGCAGGACTCTGCACTTGTCCTTGTTGAACCTCATCATATTTCTTTTGGCCCAATCCTCTAATTTGTCTAGGTCCCTCTGTATCCTAGCCCTACCCTCCAGCGTATCAACCACTCCTCCCAGTTTAGTGTCATCTGCAAACTTGCTAAGGGTGCAGTCCACACCATCCTCCAGATCGTTAATGAAGATATTGAATAAAACCGGCCCCAGCACCGACCCTTGGGGCACTCCACTTGATACCGGCTGCCAACTAGACATGGAACCATTGATCACTACCCGTTGAGCCCGACCATCTAGCCAGTTTTCTATCCACCTTACCGTCCGTTCATCCAGCCCAGACTTCTTTAACTTGCTGGCAAGAATACTGTGGGAGACTGTATCAAAAGCTTTGCTAAAGTCCAGAAATAGTACATCCACTGCTTTCCCCTCATCCACAGAGCCGGTTATCTCGTCATAGAAGGCAATTAGGTTAGTCAGGCATGACTTGCCCTTGGTGAATCCATGCTGACTGTTCCTGATCACTTTCCCCTCCTTTAAGTGGTTCAGGATTGATTCCTTGAGGACCTGTTCCATGATTTTTCCAGGGACTGAGGTGAGACTGACTGGCCTGTAGTTCCCTGGATCTTCCTTCTTCCCTTTTTTAAAGATGGGCACTACATTAGCTTTTTTCCAGTCATCCGGGACCTCCCCCCATCGCCATGATTTTTCAAAGATAATGGCCAATGGCTCTGCAATCTCATCGGCCAACTCCTTTAGCACCCTCGGATGCAGCGCATCCGGCCCCATGGACTTGTGCTCGCCCAGCTTTCCTAAATAGCCCCGAACTACTTCTTTCTCCACAGAGAGCTGGTCACCTCCTCCCCATACCGTGCTGCAGAGTGCAGCTGTCTGGGAGCTGACCTTGTCTGTGAAAACAGAGGCAAAAAAAGCATTGAGTACACTAGCTTTCTCCACATCCTCTGTCACTAGGTTCCCTCCCTCATTCAGCAAGGGGCCCACACTTTCCTTGACTTTCTTCCTGTTGCTAACATACCTAAAGAAACCCTTCTTGTTACTCCTAACATCTCCGGCTAGCTGCAACTCCAAGTGTGATTTGGCCTTCCTGATTTCACACCTGCATGCCTGAACAATACTTTTATACTCCTCCCTGGTTATTTGTCCAATCTTCCACTTCTTGTAAGCTGTTCTTTTGTGTTTAAGACGAGCAAGGATTTCACTGTTAAGCCAAGCTGGTCGCCTGCCATATTTACTTTTCTTCCTACACATCGGGATGGTTTGTTCCTGCAACCTCAATAAGGTTTCTTTGAAATACAGCCAGCTTTCCTATAGGCTGAGCAAGTGCAGAATGGTGGTAGAATGCCCATTTGGACGTTTAAAAGCGCGCTGGCGCAGTTAACTGACTCGGATGTAAGTGGGCATTCACCCACGAAAGCTCATGCTCCAAAACGTCTGTTAGTCTATAAGGTGCCACAAGACTTTTTGCTGCTTTTACAGATCCAGACTAACACGGCTACCCCTCTGATACTTAATATTCCAATTGTTATTGCCGCTTGCTGTGTGCTCCACAATATCTTGTTCAATATCTTCATTAACGATCTGGAGGATGGTGTGGACTGCACCCTAGGCAAGTTTGCAGATGACACTAAACTAGGAGGAGTGGTTGATATGCTGGAGGGTAGGGCTAGGATACAGAGTGAGCTAGACAAATTAGAGGATTGGGCCAAAAGAAATATGATGAGGTTCAACAAGGACAAGTGCAGAGTCCTGCACTTAGGACGGAAGAATCCCATGCACTGCTACAGACTAGGGACCGAATGGCTGGGCAGCAGTTCTGCAGAAAAGGACCTAGGGGTTACGGTGGACGAAAAGCTGAATATGAGTCAACAGTGTGCCCTTGTTGCCAAGAAGGCTAATGGCATTTTGGGTTGTATAAGTAGGGGCATTTCCAGCAGATCGAGGGATGTGATCATTCCCCTCTACTCAGCACTGGTGAGGCCTCATTTGGAGTACTGTGTCCAGTTTTGGGCCCCACACTACAAGAAGGATGTGGATAAATTGGAGAGAGTCCAACGGAGGGCAACAAAAATGATTAGGGGGCTGGAGCACATGACTTATGAGGAGAGGCTGAGGGAACTGGGATTGTTTAGCCTGCAGAAGAGAAGCATGAGGGGGGATTTGATAGCTGCTTTCAACTACCTGAAAGGGGGTTCCAAAGAGGATGGATCTAGACTGTTCTCAGTGGTAGAAGATGACAGAACAAGGAGTAATGGTCTCAAGTTGCAGAGGGGGAGGTTTAGGTTGGACATTAGGAAAAACTTTTTCACTAGTAGGGTGGTGAAGAAATGGAATGGGTTACCTAGGGAGGTGGTGGAATCTCCTTCCTTAGAGGTTTTTAAGGTCAGGCTTGACAAAGCCCTGGCTGGGATGATTTAGTTGGGTTTGGTCCTGCTTTGAGCAGGGGGTTGGACTAGATGACCTCCTGAGGTCCCTTCCAACCCTGAGATTCTATGATTCTATGATCTGTGAGAGTAAGGAGGAGACGTTTATGGCGGGGTGGGAGGTGGAGGCAAATGGCCTGGCCGCTGATTATGTGCAGCCAGACACCAAGGCGATTAGAAGAGCTCAGAAGGGCGCGCTGTGCATCAGAGAAGCTTTGAAAAACTGTTTCATGACTGGCCAGGCTATAGTGTGACAGTTCTGTTTGTTTCTCCTTGATGAAAACCTGCCCCCTTGGTTCACTCTACTTCCCTGTAAGTCAACCGCCCTCCCCACTTTGATCACTGCTTGCAGAGGCAATAAAGTCATTGTTTCAAAATCAAGCATTATTTCATCACACAAATAGGGGGATAACAGCCAAGGTAGCCCGGGAGGGGCAGGGGAGGAGGGAAGCACCGGGTGGGTTGGTGGATGAGGGAAGGACAAGGCCACACTGCACTTCAAAACTTATTGAATGCCAGCCTTCTGTTGCTTGGGCAGTCCTCTGGGGTGGAGTGGTTGGGTGTCTGGAGCCACCCCCACGTTCTTGGGCATCTGGGTAAGGAGGCTATGGAACTTGGGGAGGAGGGCGGGCGGTCACACAGGGGTAGCAGCGGTGGTCTGTGCTCCTGATGCCTTTCCTGCTGCTCCACCAGACGCCGGAGGATATCAGTTTGATCCCCCAGTAGCCTCAGCATTGCATCCGCCCTCCTCTCATCATGCTGCCGCCACCTCTCATCTCGCTCGTCCCTCTTGTCCTTGCGTTCATTTTCTGCTTTCCTGGACTCTGACATTGTTTGCCTCCACACATTCTGCTGAGCTCTTTCAGTGCAGTAGGACTGCATGAGCTCAGAGAACATTTAATCATGAGTGTGTTTTTTTCACCTTCTTATCTGAGCTAGCCTCTGGGATGGAGATGATAGGGGGAGTGTTGAAACGTTTGCAGCTGTGGAAGGAAAAAAAAGGCAGAGTAGTATTTAAAAAGACACATTTTAGAGAACAATCGGTAGCCTCTTTCACGGTGAACCAAGCTGTTAACATTACATAGCACATGTGCTTTCGGTACAAGGTCACATTTTGTCTCTTATATTGAGGCCCTACCAGTTTGGTGAGAGAGATCACACATGCAGGGCCGGGCAACAGAATTCAGCTTGCAGGCAGCTATGGTAAGCCACAGTCTTTCGACTTCAACCTTCATAACTTGTGGTAATGGTTTCAAACAGCAGCACCCTCCTTTCCCATACCAAGCACCCGTTGGGTTGGCCATTTAAAAGGAGGGGCTGTACTGGCTGCGAATGCATCCCAAGTCTTCAGGGAAAAATCAGTCATTAATGCATGGTTTAATAGCAAGCGTGTTTATATTTACAAAGGTACACTCACCAGAGGTGCCTTCTCCGGCTTCATGGTCCGTGAGCCCGCCTTGGGAGGGTTGGGAGGATATTGGCTCCAGGGTGATAAACAGTTCCTGGCTGTCGGGGAGAATGGTTTCTCCGCTTGCATGCTGTGCGCTATCCTCATCTTCCTCGTCCCCAAAACTCTCATCCCTGTGCATGAGACTCCCCACTTGCAGGTGGCCACAGACAGTGGTGGCGTAGAGGTAAGAGGCCCCCCCTAGAATTGCATGCAGCTCATCACAGAAGCAGCCTGTCTAGGGTTCTGATCCGGAGCAGCCGCTTGCGTCTTTCATTTTTTGGTAGGCTTGCCTGAGCTCCTTAATTTTCACGCAGCACTACTGCGGGTCCCTGTTGTAGCCTCTGTCCATCATGTCCTTGGAGATTTTTTCAAATATTTTGGCATTTTGTCTTTTGGAACAGAGTTCTGAAAGCACAGATTCGTCTCACCAAACAGCGATCATATCCAGTACCTCCAGTTCGGTCCATGCTGGAGCTCTTTTGCGATTCTGGGACTGCACGGTCACCTGTGCTGGTGAGCTTGCCACACTGGCCAAACAGTAAATGAAATTCAAAAGTTCCCTGGGCTTTTGCTGTGTACCTGGCTAGTGCATCTGAGTTGAAAGTGCTGTCCAGAGTAGTCACAATGGAGCACTCTGGGATAGCTCCCGGAGGCCAATACCGTCGAACTGCATCCACACTACCCCAAATTCTACCCGGCAATGTTGATTTCAGTGCTAATCCCCTTGTTGGGGAGGAATGCATAAATTTATTTTAAGAGCCCTTAAAGTCGACAAAAATGGCTTCATCTTGTGGACGGGTGCAGGATTAACTCGTAGTGTAGGCCAGGGCTAAGTCTCTCACTGAAAGATTTTTCCACCCCTCAAATAAATTTTTTTATGTCCTCTCTGCACCCTCTCCAATATTTTGACATCCCTTTAAAAAAAAAAGACTCCAGAACTGGACAGTTTTCCAATATCAATCTCACCAACACTGTATACAAAAGGTAAAAATCACCTCCTTACGCCTGCTCCTGTTTATGCATCCAAGGATCACATTAGCCCTTTTTGCCACAGCTTACTTTGAGTTGCTTGTTCACTATGACCCCTAAATACTTTTCAGAAGCATTGCTGTCCAGGATACAGCCCTGCATTCTGTAAGTATGGCCTGCATTCTTTGTTTCTAGATATATAATCTTGCATTTGGCTTTATTAAAACATTTTATTTAAATGGGTCCAGATTTCAAAGCTCTACCTGCCCTGTCCCGATCATTATTTAATCACACTGTCAACCACTATATCAGCTGCAAATTTCATCAGCATTTTTATATGTACTTCCTGATTTTGATAAAAATATTGAACATCATTGATCCTAGTTAAAATCTCTTCTCCCCTATAGGTGGAGGGGGGGTACTTGAACCTGGGGTTTCCCACATCCTAGGTGAGTACCCTAACCACTGGGCTAGAATTTATGAGGTAAGTCTTCTTCCTCCCCAAATAATTTGTGTGAACTCACCTGAGAGCCCTGAACTGGTAGGCAGCCTCTGATTATACCTGCCCAATCAGGCCCTGCACAGAACTTAAACGGCCAAATGTCTATCTTCCCCTGGTCTGTGAATTGCTCTGTGGCTCAGCTAAGAAATAGGCATCTAGATGCCTGGAGAGAGGCAGCAGTGCACATGCACAGAGGCAGAAACACATGCATCAAGGGAACTTTTACTCAAAAAAATGTAGGTGCTAAGCGAATTTAGGCCCCTGCAGGGTTTGGTCAGGGGCAAGGGCGCATTACAGTGCTGCCAAAACCAGGACTTAGGGACTTAACTCCTTTTGTGCATTCAGGCACAAGTATCTTTCATCTGCACAATTATCTTTATCAACCAAACTTGTAATCTCATAAAAAAATTAGATCAAGTTTGACAAGATCTATTTTCCATAAAGCCAGGTTGACTGGTGTTAATTATACTCTCATTATACATGAAAGGGTGACACATCAGAAACCACTGAGAGCTACAACAGAGAGCGAGAGAGAGAGAGAGAGAGATCTGAAATATCACATACTAAGGCACCCTCACCTTCTCACATGAAGAGTAGAAGAAAGCGGATTGAAAACTACCATTACCCTCACCATTTCACATGGCAGAAGGGAAACTTGTGCTGGTAGCAGCCACACAAGAGGCTTGGAGGGGAGGTTGGGAAATTTCACACTGGTATTGCCCTCACCTTTTCACATAAGGATGTTGCAGGGCCTCTTCTGCGGTCAGCCGTTTATTAGGGTTAAATACTAAGAGCCTCTTTAGAAGGTCCAAGGCATGAGGGGGAGTAGAGGAGGGTAAAATTTCCTCAATTGTCACTCGTCGTCTGAAAGGCAAGAATCAAAGTTGTAACTCCCAGTGCCCAATTTCACTGCAAAACCCTGTATCTCAAACCTGGGAATCTCATGGAGGTAACTCCTAACCCCAGATTTCACTCCCAAGGAGTGGTTTGTGACTAATGCTACCGTTTTGTCAGGGATGTTTTTAGTAAAAGTCAGGGACAGGTAATAAACAAAAAATCATGGAAGCCATGACTGTCCCTGACTTTTAATAAAAACATCCCTGACAAAATGCAGAGGGAGGAGGGTACAGCACCCTGCCCCTCCCACTCCCTGCCACAGCGGCTGGGAGCTGCAGGGATCCGATTGCCCAGTGGCTGGAAGGAGTCCCCCCCACTGCCCTTTGGGGCTGGGAGCTGCAGGAGGGGGGTCCCCCACCGCCCACAGAGGCAGGGAAGCTGCAGGGGGGCCCCTGCCAGCAACAGAGTCTGGGGATTTGTAGGGGGCCACTGCCAGCAGTGGCGGCTGGGGAGTTGTGGGGGGGGGGGGGGAAGGGCCCTCCACTGGTGGCTGCTGAACAGCTCCAGGGTCCCTCTGCCGCCACCGGCTGTGAGGTGCAGGGGGTCCTGCCACCCATGGAGGCCAGGCAGCTGCAGGATCCTCAATGTCATAGAGCTCGCTGAAAGTCAGATTCCGTGACTTCTGCGACCTAATCTTAGCATTTGTCATGACCCAGCCACGCCCTCTCATTCTCATATAACTAGATTATTGTGTGGTCTCCAATCTAGCTAGTTAATGACATGGAAACATTTTTCTTTCTTATGAACAGTTACAAAACTAAGCAAAGAAACAAGAGCAAAATATCTTTGTTAGGAATTTATGAGAAGTAAATCGCTAAGAACACATACATAAAAACTGATTTAAGTTTTTTAAAAGTCAGTTCAAATTAAAAAATCATCACTGTTTTTAACTATGTTGCAATGTCATGGTAATGACCTTTTGGGTGAATGGATTGGGGGCACCAGAATAGGGGAGGCGAAGGGGCCATGTTGGCCCTCCCGCTTTTGAAAGTGGACAGGTCTGGCCAGTCCACTTTTTGCCACAGGCCAGGCCCGGCCCCCTGCCCCTTTTCTTCCCCCACATGGGCCCACCCCTCGGCCAGCCAGAAGCTGGAGCCCAGCCCGGGAAGGCGTGGGAAGACACAGACCCTCCACCAGCCCAGGGTAGCGGGGCCCAAGAGCAGCCCCCGATCTATGTCCCTACACTGTGGACCCCCTGCCCAGGGCAGATGGAGGGTCTGCAGCTCCCCGGGCAGCTCTTACCATGGCCTGGCTACTACTCTTTGGCCCCTGAGGCCCCGCCCCCAGGCCAGCCTGGAAGCCGGAACTAGGTTGGGGTAAGAGCCGCGTGGGCACCTGTGGGGAGCCACAGACCCTCCACCTGCCCTGGGTGGGGGGCACAGGGGGTGGGGACATAGGCAGGTGGCTGCTCTCAGGTGCCCCCACCCAAGCAGGTGGAGGGGCCCAGGCTCCATGACCCAGCTCTGGCTTGGCTGGGGGGCAGGGTCTTGTGGGAAAGAGGAGGGGCAAGGGTGGAGCCATGGAGGGGGAGGGGCCTTGTGCCTCCCCTCCCCCCGCCCCTTCTAGGAAGAATCCGTCACATCTAGACTGGATACTCAACAGTATCATCTCTCCATTTGTCACGCGTCCTGTTTATTTGTATTTATCTGTTTCTGTTGTGTGGAAGGGATGGTTAGTGGTTATGGTGTTCTTTGAATATAATGATTCATGTTATACATGATAAGAAATGTGATACTTCGATGCTGGCTGTTGATACACACATATAGTGGTCAGAGTTAAAGTTGTACATGAAAAGAACAGCTACTTACCTTACAATAACTGCAGTTTGAGATGATTTATCTGTGTGGATCCCTCCTAAGGTACACATGCACCTCATGAATGAGATCAGAATTTTTGACCCGCAGTGTCTATCGGGGCATGCCTGCACCCTACATATCTTTGTGCCTCTCCAACTGCCTTTCCCTAATTCAGAAACCCTATTAGGATAAGACTCAGAAATAGGGATGGGGGTGGGGTGTGTGGTTCATGGGATCAAATGAACAAAATTTATTTAAGAACCACGATTACCGTAAGGTAAGTAACTTTTCCTTCCTCTTTGAGTCCTTGTATGCGTGGATCCCACACAAGGTGACTAGTTAGCAATATCAAATTAGTAGTAGGAGGAACTAAAGCCAAAATTGTTTATGAAAGCAAGCAAAATTTGGAGACACACTGGATTTCTTAAGTTAAAGAAGTTGAACAAGATGTCCTCAAGTTCCTGGAAGTGTCATGGGTTGCCACTGTGACAGACAACAGGACAGTGAATTAGGAGGAGGAAGTTTCACCATCATGGCTGCTACCAGTCTCCCAGTGTCCTGGGATCCACTAAGACACCACTGAGTCTTTATCGTCCTGATCTTGAAAGGTGTCCTGACCAGATCAAGCCAGAGACATCACCCCATCCCAGCTTCAACTAAATCTTGACCACCACCTAGAATCTGCACTCTGGGTTCCACTTCCCCTCCCTGGAGTGTCATTCTCTTTCCCCACCCTTTTTCTCCTCTTTCCTATCTTCTTTTTGTCTGATAAGAGTCTGATTTAGCTTCCAAGAAAGCTCTACCTTTTGCAATATTAGCTGCTTCCCTGGTCACATCAAAAGTAATGTCCTAAATAGCCTAATGCTGGTAAAAGTTTCCCAACTCTTAAGAGTGGCTGATAAGACCATGTGCTGGGCCTATAATTTCCCAGCAACTGGACTGCAAGGGAAAGAAAGCGTTAGAGACAGAAGCTGCATTTTCTATCTTTGCTGATCTTTTCTCTCCGTATTTCAGCAAGTTGTCTGGCTTTGTCTTAAAGAAAAGATGATTGGACTTCAACAACAACTATCGAAGACCATCTTAACTCTCTCTCTTTCCCCAAAGAGAGAGACTTAATATCATCTTTAATATGATCTAAAACATTCAAGCAGGGATCTTCTGCTATAAAAGACTATACTGCGATGTTATTGACATGAACTGTGACCGTATAGATCATTGTTGCAACCAGGGTCCTATGGTTGCACCAGGTCTCGTACAGGTTGTAGTTTGCTGGTTATGATTATGCTGTTTGTATGTGTGTATCATTTTTGCATTTGAAGTTATGAATATTGGTTATGTACTTGTATCTCAATGCATTTGATTCTAAGTAGCCTCAGTGAAGCATTTGGTCAGCTTCTTGAGAACAGGCACTTACTGAGAATAGTCCTATCAAGAAACACTTAACTGACAATGGACTTTGGGAGATGCCAATCCACATCTGAGCTTTCCTGGGAACATTCAAACTAACATATAAACAATGGCATCAGCCTGCAAAAAGCTGAATTATTCATGGACATGTAACTTGCCCAGGTGGCTACAAACTCCATCTTGTTGCTGTGACTTTGCACAGAAGAAAAAAGGGGTTTCTGCCCACAAGCGAGACAATATAAAAGGCCCCGGAAGCCTCTCCATTTTGTCTTCAGCTGGCTGAAGAGATGGCCTTTCCACCCCCAAGAGATGCCTGAAAGAAACTGGAACAAAGGACAGTAACTACAGGGGTGTGAATGATTGCTGGCCCCTGGTTGCTGAGCTTTTTCCCACATTATATCAACGTCTGTTTGTTTCTGCTAGTAACACAATGGAAAAGGCTTACCTGGAGCTTATGCGGTTAATAACAGAGGCTCTGTAGTCTGAATGGATAGCTAAAATATCTGCAACAGAAAACAGATTTAGTGAACACCCTGGGCAGGATTCCCAGAGCCATGCAGTTTGTGACTTGAAATCTTGAATTCGAACCTAAGGAGTTAATTTTGGTAGAGAAGATTCAATAATATTTTACCAGTCTCTAATGCTTTCCGAGAGCATCTCAATTGCTTTACGTACATTAATGAATGTAGCCTCACAGCACCTTATGATGTTTTATAAGTAAGAGTCCCATTTAACAGATGGCAAATTGGAGAAAAAAAAAAGATTCATAGCAGGTGCTCTAGAGATAGTAAGTGAAAGAGCAGGGTTTATAATCCTGGAATTTCTGCATGGCGGAGAATATTTCTGATATTAGAGAACTGTTTGTCTGCTAGATTAAAGACACAATAAGATTGCAAACTGAAGCCAGATTAATTCAGACTAGGAATAAGGTGCTGATTTTTAACAGTGGGCTTGTCTATATGAACAGTTAGTACATGGCAAGCTGGGGTGTAAGTCTATAGTGCCCAGCAGGCTAGTGTGCTAACTTGCTGTATGGACCCAACTGCTGTGCACTAAAAGTTCCATAGTCCACTTTTATTTCACTTTGAAATGGGAGTAGATCAAAGTGCACCCTGGAACTTAATGTGTTGTAGCAGGATCCACACAGCCTGTTAATGCATGGCACACTATTGTGCTGTAAATTTACTAACTGTTCATATAGACAAGCCCCAGTGAGTGTAATTAACCACTGGAACAATTTGCCAAAAGATGTAGTCAAGTCTTCATCACTTGGAAATCTTTAAAATCAAGACTGACTCTCTCTAGAAAACCATGCTCTAGCTCAACCACAACATATGGGCTTGATGCAAGAATTTTTGGGTGAAATTCTATAGTCTGTCAAGTATCAGAAGGGTAGCCACATTAGTCTGGATCTGTAAAAGTGGCAAAAAGAGTTCTGTGGCACCTTATAGACTAACAAACATATCGGAGCATGAGCCCACTTCATCGGATGCATCCAACGAAGTGGGTATTCACCCATGAAAGCTCATGCTCCAATACGTTTGCTACTTCTATAGCCTGTTATGCAAAACAAACGTATTGGAGCATGAGCTTTCATGGGTTAATACCCACTTCGTTGGATGCATCCGATGAAGTGGGCTCATGCTCCGATATGTTTGTTAGTCTACAAGGTGCCACAGAACTCTTTGCTCTTTGTTATTGTAGCGAGTCAGTGTGGCTCTCCTCCTGCCCAGCAGAGGGAGCTCCCTCCCAGACGCCCAAGTGGGCTGAGTCACCACTTCCTGTTCCCGCCCCCCGGAAGTCAAGGGGCAGGACAGGAAGTAGAAAAGGAGAACGCCCAAAGCTCAGTCAGGAGCCAGCCACCGCCGCGAGCAGACGTGCGGCAGGAGCTCCAGACTGGGAACCCTCCAGGACCCGAGGCGGCGATCAGGACTGGCCCCCACTGCCCCGCGCCCGGTACGATGAGGAACCTGCGGAACTTCCCCGGGATCAGAACCCGGAGCAGCCGCTAAGACTTCCTCCCGCCCAGTACAAGGAGGAGCCGCCGCCGCCGCTTCCGCCCTGCTGTTACCCGGAGGAGCCATCAGAGGCAGCCGGGCCAGACTTCCAGCAGGAGTTGCCGGACCTGCCCCCAAGCCCTGGTCCTGCAGACCCCATACCGATGGACTGGTCCGAGCTCACGGCGACCGAGGAGCCCATAGAGGGGGAAATGGAATGTAGCCCGGGGATAGCCGACCCCTGTCAGGCTATAGGCACCGAGGTGCCCATGTCGGTGTGTTTCGGTCAGGACCCCACTGACCAGCGGCAGTGCTAGCCGCTAATAGGGTCCCGGGCTGGGACACAGTGGAGTGGGTGGGCCTGTGTCCCCCCTGCCACCCCACTCACGGGTGGCAGTCTCCCCCTCACCCCAGCGCAGACGGAGACTCCTGCACTAAGCTGAGTTGCTGTCATTGCCCAGCTCCTGACACCAGGACCTGAGTCCTGTGGACTATGGGTTGTTGCCCCGCCCTGACCAGAGGGTCTGGGCTTACTGACTTTGTAGTTGCTCAGCTCCTGAGGCAAGGACCTGAGCCCTAAACTGGACTGCTGTTGCCCAGCCCCCTGCTCCAGAGGGCCTGGGCTTCTATTGAACTGCTGTTGCCCAGCCCCTGCTCCAGAGGGCCTGGGCTTCTATTGAACTGCTGTTGCCCAGCCCCTGCTCCAGAGGGCCTGGGCTTCTATTGAACTGCTGTTGCCCAGCCCCCTGCTCCAGAGGGCCGGGGCTTCTATTGAACTGCTGTGACCCTGCCCCCTGCTCCAGAGGGCCTGGGCTTCTATTGAACTGCTGTGACCCCGCCCCCTGCTCCAGAGGGCCGGGGCTTATATTGAACTGCTGTTGCCCCAGCCCCTGCTCCAGAGGGCCTGGGCTTCTATTGAACTGCTGTGACCCCGCCCCCTGCTCCAGAGGGCCGGGGCTTATATTGAACTGCTGTTGCCCCAGCCCCTGCTCCAGAGGGCCTGGGCTTCTATTGAACTGCTGTTGCCCAGCCCCCTGCTCCAGAGGGCCGGGGCTTATATTGAACTGCTGTTGCCCCAGCCCCTGCTCCAGAGGGCCTGGGCTTCTATTGAACTGCTGTGACCCCGCCCCCTGCTCCAGAGGGCCGGGGCTTCTATTGAACTGTTGTTGCCCCGCCCTGACCGAGGGCCTGGGCCTGCATTAATTGACTGTGTGCCTTGTGTTCAGCCCCTGCCTGAGGGTCTGAAGCTGTGAACCTTCATGAGACTGATCGCTGTGAGACTCTGAGACTGATTGTTGTTCAGCCCCCCTGACCCAGAGGGCCTGACTCCTGAGACGGTGCTAACCCTGACTTCTTGCCGCCCACCAGTTAGAGGGGACAAGGAGCGAGTTGGTGTGGCTCCCCTCCCGCCAGCTGGAGGGTTGAGCCCCGACCACCAGCTTACAGTTATGCAAAACGGTCAGCCTAGATCAGTGGCTCTCACCTACGGCCCACTTGCGGCCCAATCAGCACGCAGCTGTGGCCCATGTGACATCCACGTGACAAGGTGGTGGTCAAGGAAAGTGTGGGCCCCTTACTGAATGGGGGAGGCAACCTAGTGACAGAGGATGTGGAAAAAGCTAACGTACTCAATGCTTTTTTTGCCTGTTTTCATGAACAAGGTCAGCTCCCAGACTATTGCACTGGGTAGCACAGTATGGGGAGGAGGTGACCAGCCCTCTGTGGAGAAAGAAGTAAGTGATTCAGGACTATTTAGAAAAGCTAGATGAGCCATGGGGACAGATACGCTGCATCCAAGGGGCTAAAGCAGTTGGCGGATGTGATTGCATTATTGCAAATTATGCATTATTTGCATTTCATTATCTTTGAAAACTTATGGCGATCGGGGGAGGTCCCGGATGACTGGAAAAAGGCTAATGTAGTGCCCATGGTTAAAAAAGAGGAGGATCCAGGGAACTACAGGCCAGTCAGCCTCACCTCAGTCCCTGGAAAAAGTCATGGAGCAGGTCCTCAAGGAATCAATTCTGAAGCACTTCAAGAAGAGGAAAGTGATCAGCAAAAGTTAGCATCAATTCACCAAGGGCCTAATTCCCGTTTATGATGAGATAACTGGGTCCGTGGATGAGGGGAAAGCAGTGGATGTGTTATTCCTTGACTTTAGCAAAGCTTTTGATACGGTCTCCCACAGTATTCTTGCCAGCAATTAAAGAAATATGGGCTGGATAAACGGACTAAGGTGGATAGAAAGCTGGCTAGATCGTCGGGCTCCACGGGTAGTGATCAACAGCTCCATGTCTAGTTGGCAGCCGGTTTCAAGCAGAGTGCCCCAAGGGTCGGTCCTGGGGCCGGTTTTGTTCAATATCTTCATTAATGATCTGGAGGATGGCGTGGATTGCACCCTCAGCAAGTTTGCAGATGACACTAAACTGGTAGGAGTAGTAGGATACGCTAGAGGGTAGGGATAGATTACAGAGGGACCTAGACAGATTAGAGGATTGAGCCAAAAGAAATCTGATGAAGTTCAACAAGGACAAGTGCAGAGACCTGCACTTAGGAAGGAAGAATCCCATGCATGGCTACAGACTAGGGACCAGGGGGCTAGGCAACAGTTCTGCAGAAAAGGACCTAGGGGTTAAAGTAGACGAGAAGCTGGATATGAGTCAACAGTGTGCCCTTCTTGCCAAGAAGGCTAATGGCTTTTTGGGCTGTATAAGTAGGAGCATTGCCAGCAGATTGAGAGACATGATCATTCCCCTCTATTCGGCACTGGTGAGGCCTCATCTGGAGTACTCAGAGTAGTAGTCATGTTAGTCTGTATCCGCAAAAAGAATAGGAGTACTTGTAGCACCTTAGAGACTAACAAATTTATTGTAGCATAAGCTTTTGTGGGCTACAGCTCACTTCATCAGATGCATGTAGGCCCCACACTACAAGAAGACTGGGGAAAAAGTTGGGAAGAGTCCAGCAGAGGGCAACAAAAAATGATTAGGGGGCTGGAGCACGACTTAAATAATATGGAGATATACCTATCTCATAGAACTGGAAGGGACCTTGAAAGGTCATCAAGTTGAGCCTGCTGCCTTCACTAGCAGGACCAAGTATCATCCCTGACAGAGTTTTGCCCCAGATCCCTAAATGGCCCCCTCAAGGATTGAACTCACAACCCTAAGTTTAGCAGGCCAATGTTCAAACCACTGAGCTATCCCTCCCCCTTATGAGGAGAGGCTGAGGGAACTGGGATTGTTTAGTCTGCAGAAGAGAAGAATGAGGAGGGATTTGATAGCTGCTTTCAACTACCTGAAAAAGGGGGTTCCAAAGAGGATGGATCTAAACTGTTCTCAGTGGTGGCAGATGACAGAACAAGGAGTAATGGTCTCAAGTTACAGTGGGGAAGGTCTAGGCTGGATATTAGGAAACACTATTTCACTAGGAGGGTGATGAAGCACTGGAATGGGTTACCTAGGGAGGTGGTGGAATCTCCTTCCTTAGTTGTTTTTAAGGTAGGCTTGACAAAGCCCTGGCTGGGATGATTTAGTTGGGTTTGGTCCTGCTAGGAGCAGGGGGTTGGACTCGATGACCTCCTGAGGTCCCTTCCAACCCTGATATTCTATGATCCTCGGGGGGGGGGGGGAGGGGTGTGTGTGTGTGTAGATGCGGCCCACAGAACACAGAGAGCTGCATATACAGCCCACAATAGTAATAGATTGAGAACCACTGGCCTACATGATCATAATAATCCATTTTGGTCTTTAAAAAAAAAAAAAGGACCTATGAATTTCAGGCTCCCAGTTCTGTGTTCAGGGGACCAGGCCAGGAAGCCTGACTGACTTATTACATTAACAACCTTAATATAGGTAACTGTCATCAACTACCTCCATGCATGCTAGAAGCGGCATGTTATCTCTTATCTGATCACTGTGGCAAAATGGCCAGTTGGTATGGTGGATCCCATGCTTTTCTAAGCAGTCGGGGGTGGGGGGCGCCTAGGATGCTACTGCTTGTCCCTGCTCTTGGGGCTCTGAGGGCTCCGCTACTGGCCTGGGAAGGTGGTAGAGAAGGGAAGCGGGGAAGGGTCTGGGTTTGCTCCTCACTCTGAGCCCCAGCCTCTCTCAACCCCTGCAGGTTTCTTACCTTTTTTCCCCTTGGGTAGGGTTACCCTTGGTCCTTGATGCTGGGGAAGGGAGTCTCCCTGCCCTGCTGGGGCAGGGTCTCCTTTCCTCCAGTTCTCTGGTCTTTCAATTCTCAGCAACACACCTCCAAACTCCAGTCCTCTCTCCTTCCTCACACCACCCTGTCTGCCTGGAAGCAGGGTGTTTTTGTTTTTTTTATTAGGTTCCTGACAGGGCCTTAATTTATTACAGGTGCTCCAATTAACCTTTAATAACCTTCCCTAGTTTACAGGGAACCATGCTTTAATTAGCCTAAGGCTTATATAAATCTCCCCTCTCCCACTGCTCCCTGGCCCTGCTGTATCACATCACTTAAGGTTTTATTTTCCACACTGTCCCCAACATTCCACTGCTCAGTCTAAGTTCCTGGGAGGGAGCAAGAATGGCTCGTTATTGGCATTCTCTTATGCAACTGGGCTGCTAATACTTCCCTTCATGGAAAAGTCTCACCTTCCTGGGATGGGGCAGGAATGACACTCAAGATCTGCTCTATCTGATTCACTGTGGATGTTCCAGGAAAAAGAGGTTTTCCTAGCAGCATCTCCCCCAGAATACAGCCAATACTCCACATGTCCACACCCTTTGTGTAGCTGCAAGAAAGAAGAGACTTATCAGGACACGCCAATATGCTTTTGTAACACTGACAATACGTTTCTGTAACCCCGAGACCCCCTTCTATTTCTGTTTTCCTTGCAGGATGGTCAAACGTGTCTAATTGCCCCACAGGAGATGCTGTGCTGATGGGTTGTTGCTGTAAGGGAAGCCAAAGAAAATATGGAGGTAGCAATCAACCAAGAGATTTCTCGTGAAGGCCTATTTGAAATAAGCAGTCAGAGGACGTTCATTACACAATTAAAGATAATAATTAGATAAAAATCTGGGGTACTCATATGACTTAAAAAAAAAATCAAGACAAGCTGATTTCTGGGAACTGACATGGTGCGGTCAATGACAAAACCTCTTGGGATCTTAAATATCCAGAAATCAGTTAAAATTACTTAAGCAGAGTGAATGGGGAGAATGATATAAAAGAGACTTTGTCAACATTCATACTCAATATCTATGTTTAATTATTTAAACTACTAACTTGCATAGTGAAGACAACAGAAGAGCAAGGCTGACATTTAACTTCTATTCTTAAAAAAATAAACCAAATATTAAAAGAAAGAACCACTTGAAGAGTGGCTAAACAAATCTTTCTAGACAAATACAATAGTCTTTTTAGGTTGTTGCTATAATTAAAAAAATAGTGGATAAACGGAATGCAGTAGATATGATAGTATCAAATACTGTATTAAAATCTAAAACTATGTCTCATGAAATTTAACTGCAATAATTAATTCAAATTGGCAGGGATATCATGCCTCCACACAGATTAAAAAATGGCTTGCAGGACCTAAGCAGAAGTGTTATTATGTATGACAGCATATCAAGTTTTGGGGACCCACATGGGTTGGTGGTAAGTCTAGTGCAATTTTAAAATTACATACACAGGTCACTGACACCAATTGATCTAGATCGCTTTGTAAGCAGAGCGCAAACAAACCATTTGCATTTTAATATGGCCAAGTGTAAATGTATACATCTAGGAACAAGAATGTATAAGATTAGGAACTCTATCATGGGAAGCAGACTCTGAAAGGGGCTTGGGTGTCATAGTGGATAATCAACTGAACATAAACCCCCAGTGTGAACAGGGGACTCTTGAGTAGGAATAGAAGGGTTATTTCTCCTATGTATTTGGCACTGGTACAACCACTGCTGGAATACTGGGTCCAGTTCTGGTGTCCAAAATTAAAGAAGGATGATGATGATTTGGAGAGGTTCAGAGGAGAGCCACAATATTGATTAAAGGGTTGGAAAACATGCCTTATAGCAATAGACTCAAGGAGTTCAATCTATTTCGTTTAACTAGGGCCTGGTCTACACTACGCGTTTAAACCGATTTTAGCAGCATTAAACCGATTTAACGCCACACCCATCCACACTACGAGGCCCTTTATATCGATATAAAGGGCTCTTTAAACCGGTTTCTGTACTCCTCCCCGATGAGAGGAGTAGCGCTGAAATCGGTATTACCATATCGGATTAGGATTAGTGTGGCCGCAAATCGATGGTATTGGCCTCCGGGTGGTATCCCACAGTGCACCATTGTGACCGCTCTGGACAGCAATCTGAACTCTGATGCACTGGCCAGGTAGACAGGAAAAGCCCCGCAAACTTTTTGAATTTCATTTCCTGCTTGCCCAGCATGGAGAGCTCATCAGCACAGGTGACCACGCAGAGCTCATCAGCACAGGTAACAATGCAGTCTCCTGAGAATCAAAAAAGAGCTCCAGCATGGACTGCACGGGAGGTACTGGATCTGATTGCTGTATGGGGAGAGGATTCAGTGCCAACAGAACTGCGTTCCAAAAGACGAAATGAAAAAGTATTTGAAAAAATTTCCAAGACTATGATGGAAAAAGGCCACAGCAGGGACTCAGTGCAGTGCAGAGTGAAAGTTAAGGAGCTCAGACAAGCCTATCAGAAAACCAAAGAAGCAAACGGAAGGTCTGGTGCAGGGCCAAAAACATGCTGCTTCTACGCTGAGCTGCATGCAATTTTAGGGGGCTGTGCCACAACTACCCCACCCCTGTCCATGGATTCCAAGGTGGGGGTTGTAATCTCAGCCATGGCTGAGGATTCTGCGGACGGGGAAGATGACGATGAAGAAGAGGAGGACGAGCTTGCAGAGAGCACACAGCACTCTGTTAGCCCCAACAGCCAGGAGCTTTTTCTGACCCAGACGGAATTACCCTCTCAGCCCTCCCAAGCCACTATCCCAGACAATGAAGCCATGGAAGGGACCTCTGGTGAGTGTACCTTAGTAAATATAAAACATGGTTTAAAAGCAAGCGTTTTTTAATGATTGATTTGCCCTGAGGACTTGGGGTGCATTCACGGCCAGTAAAGTTACTTAGAAAAGTTTGTTAACATGTCTGGGGATTGAGCAGAAATCCTCCAGGGACATCTCCATGAAGCGCTCCTGGAGGTACTCCAAAAGCCTTTGCATAAGGTTTCTGGGCAAGGCAGCCTTGTTCTGTCCACCATGGTAGGACACTTTACCATGCCATGCATGTAGCAAGTAATCGGCTATCATTGCATGACAAAGCATAGCTGCATAGGGTCCCGGTGATTGCTGGCATTCCAGAAAAATCCGTTCTTTATCTCGCTGTGTTATCCTCAGCAGAGTGATATCGTTCAGGGTAACCTGGATGAAAATCAGGAATTTAATTAAGGGGACAGAGATGCCCATTTTCCTACTGGGCTCATGGCCTGCTGCTTAAAAAAAAAATCCTTCCTTGCACGTAGACAAGCGGGGGGAGGGGAGGAGTGAAATAGCGATGAGCTTTTTTGCATTTGGCTAGCAGGGATCTTCCCAGCTACCAGCCACGCGATGGGGGGGGGGGGGGAGGAGAAGGAGGGTGATTAGCAGTGAGCTTGCATGATACCAGCCATGTGGTGGGGGCAGGGGTAAAGCACTGTATATATGAAGGCTGCAGAAGCCGAAAGACAGTGGCTTACCATGGCCGCATGCAAGCTGAATTCTGATGCCCGGACTTGCGTCTGTGAGATCTGTAACACCAGAGCCGGAGGCACTCAATTTAAGATGCAAAATGCGACCTTGTAGTGAAATCACATGTGCTATGTAAGGTGAATAGTGTTGTTCACTGTGAAAGAGTATAACCATTGTTCTGTAAAATGTATCTTTTTAAATACTTCTCTCCCTTTTTTCCCTCCCTCATGCAGCTGCAAATTTTTCAAGCCTCCCTACTCCATCCCAAAGGCTAGCTCAGATAAGGCAGAGGAAAAAGACGACGCGAGATGAAATGTTCTCGGAAATCATGGAAGTAACCCGCAAGGAAAGAGCTCATCTGAATGAGTGGAAGGAGGTGGTATCAAATTACAGGAAAGATGCCAGTGAACGTGAGGACAGGAGGGACGCTCGAGATCAGAGGTGGCGGGATGCAACTCTGGGGCTGCTGGTGATCAAACTGACATGCTCCGGCGTCTGGTGGAGCTTCAGGAATGGCAGCAGGATCACAGAGTGCCACTGCAGCCCCTGTATAACCACCCTCACCCCTCCACCATGTTCCACATCCTCCTCACCCAGACATGTAAGAACGCGTGGGGGGACGCTCCATGCACCCGCCCACTCCACCCCCGTGGACAGTCCAACCAAAAGGCTGTCGTTACTGTGAAATTTTTTTAGTGGCCTTTTCCTTCCCTCCTATCCTCCTCCCAAACCACACCCGGGCTACCTTCTCAGTTCTCTCCCTCTTTTTATAATGAATTAATAAAGAATACATGATTTTTAAATGATAGTGACTTTATTTCCGTAGAAAGCTGTAATCGAAGGGGGAGGGTGGGTTGCTTACAGGGAATGAGTCAATCAAGGGGGGGGGGGTTCATCAAGGGGAAACAAACACAGCAGTCACACCCTACCCTGGCCAGTGATGAAGCTCGTTTTCAAAGCTTCTCTGATGCGCACCGCTTCCTGGTGTGCTCTTCTAATCTCCCTGGTGTCTGGCTGCGCGTAATCAGAGGCCAGGTGATTTGCCTCAGCCTCCCACCCCGCCATAAAGGTCTCCCCCTTACTCTCACAGTGATTGTTATTGCTGCTTGCTGTGTTCTCCACAAAGAGGACATTGGTTTGGCTGAGGTCTGAGCGAGTCAGTAATATGCGCCAGCGCGCCTTTAAACGGCCAAAGGCACATTCTACCACCATTCTGCACTTGCTCAGCCTGTAGCTGAACAGCTCCTGACCACTGTCCAGGCTGCCTGTGTATGGCTTCATGAGCCATGGCATCAAGGGGTAGGCTGGGTCCCCCCCAGGATAACGACAGGCATTTCAACATCCCCAACTGTTATTTTCTGGTCTGGGAAGTAATTCCCTTGCTGTAGCCGTTTAAACAGAGTAGTGCTTCTGAAGACGCGAGCGTCATGAACCCTTCCCGGCCATCCCACGTGAATGTTGGTGAAACGTCCCTTGTGATCCACCAGTGCTTGCAGCACCATTGAAAAGTACCCCTTGCGGTTTACGTACTGGGTGCCCTGGTGCTCCGGTGCCAAGATAGGGATATGGGTTCCATCTACCGCCCCCCCCACAGTTAGGGAATCCCATTGCAGCAAAACCATCCACTATGGCCTGCACGTTTTCCAGAGTCACAACCTTTCGTAGCAGCGCTTAATGATTGCTTTGGCTACTTGCATCACAGCAGCCCCCACAGTAGATTTTCCAACTCCAAATTGATTCCCGACTGACCGGTAGCTGTCTGGCGTTGCAAGCTTCAACAGGGCTATTGCCACTCGCTTCTCCACTGTGAGGGCTGCTCTCATCTTGGTATTATGGCGTTTCAGGGCAGGGGAAAGCAAGTCAAAATTCCATGAAAGTGCCCTTATGCATGCGAAAGTTTCGCAGCCACTGCGAATCGTCCCACACCTGCAACACTATGCGGTCCCACCGTCTGTGCTTGTTTCCCGGGCCCAAAATCGGCGTTCAATGGCTAGAACCTGCCCCATTACCCTCAGGATCTCCAAAGCGCAGGGGCCCGCGGTTTGAGAGAATTCTGTGTCCATGTCCTCATCACTCTCATCGCCGCGCTGCCGTAGCCACCTCCTCCTCGCCTGGCTTTGCAGGTCCTGGTTCAGCACAGACTGCACGAGAATGCGCGAGGTGTTTAAAACGTCCACGATTGCGGTATTGAACTGAGCAGGGTCCATGCTTGCTGTGCTATGGCGTCTGCACAGTTCACCCAGGAAAAAAGGCACGAAACGGTTGTCTGCTGCTTTCATGGAGGGAGGGGTGAGGCTGTACCAGAACCACCCGCAACAATGATTTTTGCCCCATCAGGCACTGGTACCTCAACCCAGAATTCCAAGGGGTGGGGGAGACTGCAGGAACTATGGGATAGCTACGGGATAGCTACCCACAGTGCAACGCTCCGGAAATCGACGCTAGCCTCGGTACATGGACACACACCGCCGAATTAATGTGCTTAGTGAGGCCGTGTGCACTTGACTTTATACAATCTGTTTTAAAAAACGGTTTCTGTAAAATCGGAATAATCCTGTAATGTTGACATACCCAAAGGTGTAACAAGATCCAATGGTAGTAAGTTGAAGCTAAAAAAATATAGACTGGAAATAAGGTGTCAATTTTTAACAGTGAGGGCAATCAACAATTGGAAAATTTACCAAAGGTTGTGGTGAATTCTCCATCACTAGTGCTTTTTACATCATGGTTGGATTTTATTTTTATTTTTTTTATAAGAAGATATGCTCTAGCTCAAACAGGAGTTATTTTAACAAGTTCTTTTGTCGGTGTTATACAGAAAGTCAGACTAGACGATCCACGTCATCTCTTCTGGCATTGGACTCTACGAGTATGAATTAATCCCATGGAAGAGGGTGTTTACACAACAGGTTATTAAAATTTACAGAGCATACTAAACTAGGAGGAGCAATAAACACCAGTGGAAAAAAATATGTGCAGAAAATAGCAAAGTGAGATTTAATATGTACAAAATGCAGCTAATAAACATTGTGAGAAAATTTAACACACTGAACCTTAGTGGAAAGGAGAAACCCTGGAAGCAAAAATAGCTAATTGAGAGACTGAAGAGTGAAATCTTATCTATCTAGGTTTTTGTACTGAGTCCATCACCATGCGGTGTGATACTTAAACTGAGCAGCGTATTAGACATGCATTTGCAAAGAAAGGCTGCTATAATGTTCAACTGTGTGTGCAAAAGCATCACATCATACAACAGGAACTCCAATTATTGTGCCTTCCTTCAGCAGCAAAGCAAGTGGAAGAGTAACTATAACAGCCCTAGTTAAATTGTTATGGCCCATGAATGGGAGTGAAGATAAGCAATAGTCAACATGGTTTCTGTAAAGGGAAATCGTGTCTTACTAATCTATTAGAGTTCTTTGAAGGGGTCAACAAACATGTGGACAAGGGGGATCCGGTGGACATAGTGTACTTAGATTTCCAGAAAGCCTTTGACAAGGTCCCTCACCAAAGGCTCTTACGTAAATTAAGCTGTCATGGGATAAAAGGAAAGGTCCTTTCATGGATTGAGAACTGGTTAAAGGACAGGGAACAAAGGGTAGGAATTAATGGTAAATTCTCAGAATGGAGAGTGGTAACTAGTGGTGTTCCCCAAGGGTCAGTCCTAGGACCAATCCTATTCAATTTATTCATAAATGATCTGGAGAAAGGGGTAAACAGTGAGGTGGCAAAGTTTGCAGATGATACTAAACTGCTCAAGATAGTTAAGACCAAAGCAGATTGTGAAGAACTTCAAAAAGATCTCACAAAACTAAGTGATTGGGCAACAAAATGGCAAATGAAATTTAATGTGGATAAATGTAAAGTAATGCACATTGGAAAAAATAACCCCAACTATACATACAACATGATGGGGGCTAATTTAGCTACAACGAGTCAGGAAAAAGATCTTGGAGTTATCGTGGATAGTTCTCTGAAGATGTCCACGCAGTGTGCAGAGGCGGTCAAAAAAGCAAACAGGATGTTAGGAATCATTAAAAAGGGGATAGAGAATAAGACTGAGAATATATTATTGCCCTTATATAAATCCATGGTACGCCCACATCTCGAATACTGTGTACAGATGTGGTCTCCTCACCTCAAAAAAGATATTCTAGCACTAGAAAAGGTTCAGAAAAGAGCAACTAAAATGATTAGGGGTTTAGAGAAGGTCCCATATGAGGAAAGATTAAAGAGGCTAGGACTCTTCAGTTTGGAAAAGAGAAGACTAAGGGGGGACATGATAGAGGTATATAAAATCATGAGTGATGTTGAGAAAGTGGATAAGGAAAAGTTATTTACTTATTCACATAATATAAGAACTAGGGGTCACCAAATGAAATTAATAGGCAGCAGGTTTAAAACAAATAAAAGGAAGTTCTTCTTCACGCAGCGCACAGTCAACTTGTGGAACTCCTTACCTGAGGAGGTTGTGAAGGCTAGGACTATAACAATGTTTAAAAGGGGACTGGATAAATTCATGGTGGCTAAGTCCATAAATGGCTATTAGCCAGGATGGGTAAGGAATGGTGTCCCTAGCCTCTGTTCGTCAGAGGATGGAGATGGATGGCAGGAGAGAGATCACTTGATCATTGCCTGTTAGGTTCACTCTCTCTGGGGCACCTGGCATTGGCCACTGTCGGTAGACAGATACTGGGCTAGATGGACCTTTGGTCTGACCCGGTATGGCCTTTCTTATGTTCTTAACTCCTCTAGGCTCCCCCTCTTTGGGCTAGGTTTGTTTCCTCCTCACTTAAAATTGGTGAGCATAGGCTCAAAAGGTCTCCTGCCATATAGCCAGTGTCTAGTGGTGAAAATAAGCTTTCACCCAGCTCCAGCAATTCTATTCCTACGCCTAATGAAGGGAACAGATGACATCCTGGGTGGGATTTAAAATTTAAAAAAAAAAAAAAAAAAAAAAAGTTATCAGCTCCAGTGGCTTCTCCTTGACCAAGAGAATGGACAGAGCAAAGCCCACCCAGAGCCCCTCCACAGGGACTAGGGAAGCAGTTTTTCAAATGGAGTAACCAGGAGATAAGGAGAAAAGCTTGCCATTGAGGAACACTTAAAGCCAGACTTGAAAAGCAGGGCTGAGGCATTTTCTCAAATGTTGTAAAGGTAGGAAGAGAAAAAATTAATTTGGTATAAGTGAATGGTGGGGGCTGAGTAGCAGGTGAATGCAGGGCTGTCTGTTGTGCAAGAGACCAGTGTAGAGAGGATTTCAGTGTGTATGGTTGTACAGTATGTGTGAAGAGAACTGGAGACAGGGGATTGCATGTGTTGGTGTTTGTGGTAAGTGTGGACTATAAGATTTTTACCTCCACTGTTAAGTTTTCTTGACAGTGTTTCAAGGGTGTATAATAAAACCAAAATTGGGTTCCCAAACCATCTCAAAGCGCATCTCAGAGACATTGGGCAAATTGAAATACTGGGAAACAATTACCTATGAGAGGAAAGCAAGATCTCAGGGGCTCGGTACCAGCGTGTTGCCACATACTCTGTCAGTGCAGGGCTGCCTTGGTCCTCATGGATCTGACACAGGGAGCGAGCCAGTCCAAAATCGCAGAGCTTAACAAAGCAGTCTGCATCCAGCAGGATATTTGAGGGCTGTAGTTGAACACAAACATATTTATAAAAATACGTCTTTCTTCTCTGTATAGGGCAGAGAGGAAGGAAATAAAAAAACCTATATCAGGCTGCACTTCCCCCTGCCAGGGACCGACTGCTTTTAGGAGCAAAACGGTATACATGACACACAAGGTATACACGACCTACTAGAGGTCATGTGATAATGACCGTAGAATCTTCTCTCTTCACTCCCTTCACCCTCAGCCTCCCTCACATATCATTTTACTCCAGTCTTGAATGGAGGACAAATCTTTCCATTTAGGTAAGGACTAGTGAGTGCAAATGTACCTTCTGGTCCCGGTGAATGACATTCCCTGAGTGGATAAATTTGGTGGCCTTCAGGAGTTGGTAGAGGATGTAACACTTGTGGATGTCTTTCAGCAAATTCCCCTTCTTGATCACAGCATGTAAATCTGTCTCTGTAACATAGAACATTAGAGAATTACTGTTTGGGAGTGAAAGGAACCCAAAGCTAGGGCATCAAGTCTATTCTCCAAACTCTAAGCTCGCTAGCTCATTTTTTAAGCAGAAGCTCAGCAAGACAGCAGTTGAAAAAGGTGCATCTGCTATAGCCCTATTTCCTGAACTACTGCAGCCCTATTTCCTGAACTTCATTTAGCGCAGGGAAAGCAAAGACTAGACAGTAACTGAAAAATTACAAATGGAACTTATTGTTGTTCCACTCACATCCTACATTACATCCACCCATTCAACATTTCCTCCTTTGATCTATAGTCACTCATTCATTTCTCTTCTTAAATTGTTCTACTGTCCCACTATCTCCTCATTACCCCAAAAATTGCACCTAGACACCCATTCACTTCTTTTCTATATTACTTCATCCCTCCCAGTCTGTCTTCCATTGTCCCACTTCCAAATCAATTCCTATGCAATTGCTTCCCTACTAACTTCACCACATTCACTGGTTCACTCTTCCATCTACCTACACCAACATTCACATTTATCTCATTACATGAATCTTTCCATTTTGCTACTTTCAAGGCAGTGAATGAAATTCACTCCTTAGAGAAAAAGAATGTAAATAGCTGAAGCAGTGGTGGGTCTCACCCATAGATTCGAAAACCAGGTAAATATCCCTGTCATTCTGAGCTCGGATGACATTAAGCAGCTTGATGATATTTGGATGTTCTCCAAATTCCTGCAGGGAAATAAGACCCACTTATCAGTCAAGTGACTTCACTTACAAATCCAGTGGTGGGAGATAATAACCTATTATACATACGATTATACTCCAAAATAAAGACCAGGAGGTTATTCCCTTCATTGTGCCTCTACTAAAATAGAGACTTTTCTTAGAGAATAAATAATAAGCCTAGTTTGCTCTGTAGTATAAGCTGCCACTAAAGCTACAAATCCTCCTCCTTGGCTCTCAAGGTTACTCCTCCCCACACTTTAGTACCAAAAAGCATTATACACAAAATAACTGCAAAACCTGAATATCCACATTAATCCACACACTTAGTACTTAAAGCAAAGAACTATTCTGATTATAGAAGTGTGATAATAATGGTGAAACATATATAAATGTTAAGCATTACCATCATCAGTATTAGCACACAAAAACTATATTTAGTGACAGTTAAAGTTGAAGCAGGACACACCCCATCCACCGAAAACTTATTTCCATGCATTTAAGGTTAAATGGAATGACTTGTGCATTCCTTTCCCTCTTCATACTGTCTACAACACCGTTGATAATACAGTACAATGCTCCACAAGGCTTTCAGTTCCACAAGATACCCAAAAGCAATTCACATTCCAACTTCATTAAACTCACACTCTAATGGAAAGCCTTATCAACTATATAAACACATCAGTATGGCTCACTGTCATACTTTCCATGAATTTGTGAAGTTAATTTGCCATAACATTACTGATGTCACCGTTAAGGGTTTGCATTAGTCTCGTTTGTCCTGATTATTCAATATATGGCCCTATTTCTTATTTACTGCTCACAACCCAAATTCTGCAATGAAGACTGAATTACTAATTTCCTTTTCTACAGTGATTATAGTAGGAGTGCCTCAGAAACATCAGTGAATTTATCTGCACAACATCCCTATGAAGCGAGCGATACTATTATTCCTGTTTTACTGATGTTGAACTGAGGCATACCAAGGTTAAGGCCAACATTTTCAGACGTAACCACTAGTTTTGAGTTCCTAAATGACTGGATGCCTTACTGAAGACAACTGGGGCCTGATTTTTCAGAGGTGCTGAGCAACTGCAGTACCCATTTCCTTTAACTGCATTTGCAAAAAAGAAAAAGTATGCTGCACTTGTGAAAATTAGGCCATAGGCATTTCAAACTGACCACCCAGAATAGCAGTGGTAGTGAACGTTTTGGTTTAAATGACTTGCCCACCATCACACAGGAAGTCTGAGGCAGAACCAGGGCAGAATTCAGTTTTCATGGGGCACAATCAACTAACTGCCTTAACTACAAGACCATCCTTTCTCTTCCAACAGTCCTCTGACGCAGGGGTCCCCAACGCGGTGCCTGTGGGCGCCAGGGCGCCCGCCGGGGCATCCATGAGCGCCCACCTACTGGACACCAGAAGAACAGCTGCCAAAATGCCACTGAAGCAGCAATGACAAGAAGCTCTACCACCAAAATGCTGCTGAATTTCGGCAGCGACGCCTCGTCTTGCATCCGAAGAAGTGGGTATTCACCCACGAAAGCTCATGCTGCAAAACATCTGTTAGTCTATAAGGTGCCACAGGATTCTTTGCTGCTTCTACAGAACCAGACTAACACGGCTACCCCTCTGATACTTTTCTCTGACTAGTTTTTGGAAAGCTCAGGCATTTCACAATTTTAGAATAGGAAATTGAAATTTGGCCAGGGGATAGTTGTTGGTTCAGAGGTGTGCTTTTTGCTATTCCTGAAAAAATGTTTAGATCTTGCCATGTAATAAGTGTGGCGATTCTTTGCTGCTAGTCAGAGAAAGTGGTTTATGCTAGAAAATGGCTGCATCATTTGTACTAAACGTTTTTTTTTTAAAATCCAACCTGAGGCAGAGCCCAAGCATGGAAAACTGCAACCCAAATAGTTTAAATTTAGCAAAGATATAAGCAACTGCAAATAAGGGGTTATCAAAGGAATAATTAAGCAACCTTAATATAGGGGTCACTACTTACATCTATAATTAGTTTTACAGATTCATACATTTTTAAGGCCAGAAGGAATCATTACACTATCTAGTCTGACCGCCTGTATAACATAGGCCATAGAATCTCATCAAGTTCCTCCTGTATTGAGTCCCAATATCTTTCAGAAAGATATCTAGAATTGATTTGGACTTCACGAGATGGAGAATATACCACTTCCCTTGGGAGTTTCTTCCAATGGTTAATCATTCTCACTATTAAATGTGTGTGCCTTATTTCTAATTTGGATTTGTCTGGCTTAACAAGAGCAAATGGCTGGAAGTTATGTCTTTCTCTGCTAGATTAAGGAACCTCAAAAAACTCCCTGAGAAAGCACAGGAACAGATCTATACAGACACATGCCTGGAACCCCGACCAGGTGTATTCTATTTGCTACCCAAGATCCATAAACCTGGAAATCCTGGACGCCCCATCATCTCAAGCATTGGTACTTTAACAGCAGGATTGTCTGGCTATGTGGACTCTCTCCTCAGGCCCTATGCTACCAGCACTCCCAGCTATCTTCGAGACACCACTGACTTCCTGAGGAAACTACAATCCATCAATGATCTTCCAGAAAACACCATTCTGGCCACTATGGATGTGGAAGCCCTCTACACTAACATTCCACACGAAGATGGACTACAAGCCATCAGGAACAGTATCCCCGATAATATCACGGCTAACCTGGTGGCTGAACTTTGTGACTTTGTCCTCACCCACAACTATTTCACATTTGGGGACAATATACATCTTCAAGTCAGTGGCACTGCTATGGGTACCCGCATGGCCCCTCAGTATGCCAACATCTTTATGGCTGACTTAGAACAACGCTTCCTTAACTCTCGTTCCCTAACACCCCTACTCTACTTGCGCTACATTGATGACATCTTCATCATCTGGACTCATGGAAAAGAAGCCCTCGAGGAATTCCACCGAGATTTTAACAATTTCCATCCCACCATCAACCTCAGCCTAGACCAATCCACACAAGCGGTCCATTTCCTAGACACTACTGTGCTAATAAACGATGGTCACATAAATACCACCCTATACCGGAAACCCACTGACCGCTATACTTACTTACATGCCTCCAGCTTCCATCCCGGACACACCACACGATCCATTGTCTACAGCCAAGCTCTAAGATACAACCGTATTTGCTCCAATCCCTCGGACAGAGATAAACACCTACAAGATCTCTATCAAGCATTCTTAAACCTACAATACCCACCTGCTGAAGTGAAAAAACAGATTGACAGAGCCAGAAGAGTACCCAGAAGCCACCTACTACAGGACAGGCCTAAAAAAGAAAATAACAGAACACCACTAGCCATCACCTACAGCCCCCAACTAAAACCTCTCCAGCGCATCATCAAAGATTTACAACCTATCCTTAAAGATGATCCCTCACTCTCACAGATCTTGGGAGACAGGCCAGTCCTTGCTTATAGACAGCCTCCCAACCTGAAGCAAATACTCACCAGCAACCGCACACCATACAACATAAACACTAACCCAGGAACCTATCCTTGCAATAAAGCCCGATGCCAGCTCTGTCCACATATCCATTCAAGTGACACCATCACAGGACCTAATCACATCAGACACACCATCAGGGGCTCGTACACCTGCACATCTACCAACGTGATATATGCCATCATGTGCCAGCAATGCCCCTCTGCCATGTACATTGGCCAAACCGGACAGTCTCTACGCAAAAGAATAAATGGACACAAATCTGACATCAGGAATCATAACATTCAAAAACCAGTGGGAGAACACTTCAACCTTCCTAACCACTCAGTGACAGACTTGAAGGTGGCAATTTTGCAACAAAAAAAACTTCAAAAACAGACTCCAGAGAGAGACTGCTGAACTTGAATTAATATGCAAACTAGATACCATTAACTGTGGTCTAAATAAAGACTGGGAATGGTTGGGTCATTACACCAATTGAATCTATTTCCCTATGTTAAGTTCTCCTCACACCTTCTATGGGCCATCTTAATTATCACTTCAAAAAGTTTTTTTTCCTCCTGCTAACGATAGCTCATCTCAATTGATTAGACTCTGCCTGTTGGTATGCATACTTCCACCTTTTCATGTTCTCTGTATGTATAAATATCTCCTGTCTGTGTGTTCCATTCTATGCATCCGAAGAAGTGAGCTTTAGCTCACGAAAGCTCATGCTACAATAAATTTGTTAGTCTTTAAGGTGCCACAAGTACTCCTGTTTTTTTTGCGGATACAGACTAACACGGCTGCTACTCTGAAACCTCTAAATTCCTAGTATTTTCTCCCAGTGAAGGTACTTGTACACTGTAATCAAGTTGCCTTTTTATAAACTAAACAGACTGAGCTTCCTAACTCTCACACTGTAAGTAATTTTTTGGCTCTTCTCTGCAAAGATAAAATCTGCCAAATAATATCAGCTCTGTTTGATAGTGTCTCTGGAGAAGGTATACTTCATAAATGATGAAGGCAGTAGCTAGGTGGCTGGCTGGCTGAGTTCCTGTGGAACTGATTTTAATACAATTTAATTGTATGATTTATTATGCTAGTGTGCCACGAGAATGATGAAAGGATTAGAAAACATGCCCTATATTGGGGTAAGCTAAATTGACTGAGCTCTTTGAGTCTAACAAAGAGAAGGATAAGGGGTGACTTGATTACAGTCTGTTAGCCCCTCCAGGGGGAACAAAATATTTAATAGTGGGCTCTTCAATCTGGCAGAAAAATATATTACATGATCCAGTGCCTGGAAGTTGAAAGTAGACAAATTCAGACTGGAAATAAGGCATAAATTTTTGATAGGGTAATTAACCATTGGAACAATTTACCATTTTTATATCAAGTTGAAATGTTTTAGTAAAATATATGTTCTAGGAATTATTTTGGGGAGGTTCTGTGGCCTGTATAATACAGGTGAGAATAGATGATCACAATGTTCCCTTCTGACCTTCGAATCTATGTATAGAACTGCTCCTTACAATACATTTTACAGGATTCTGTCAAGTTTTGGTTATTTCAAGTGATCAAGCTTTCTCCCTCACAGTTGAGATGAGACATCTTTCACCTTCTTCCCTACCAAACCAAGGCCTCTTGTCTTGAGCACCACATGCCCTCCTTCCCCAGACAAAGACTTCCAAACCTGGCAGCATGACCCTCCTACCAGAGCATCTAATGAAATGCACAAGAGCTAAAACCAAGGATTGGCTATGTGCAGGATATATCATTTCAAAAAGGGAAGAAAGTAGGCAGGTGGAGTGAGACTGATTATAGATCAGAAACAATGATAGGAGCATAGTTAAGAAGATAAAAGAGTAGTGAAGCCACAGACAAAAAAGTCAGACAGACACCCCAGACAGACACCCTGGGAGGAACACCACCAGATTTTTCTTTTTTTACTAGTCATGGAAAGACTGCTTGCTACTGCTGAGACAGACAACACAGAAAAGAACGATTGAAACATGACAAGAGGTGGTGGTAGTAGCCACTGCACTATAACCAAAGGATGAGAAGGAAAGAAGCGGATGCTGGCTGGAAGAGATACAAAGGAGAGTTAAAGGATACATCAGAGAGGAGAAGACGTGTTACTTACCTGCAGGAACATAATTTCCCGGAATGTTCTCTAGAAATAAACAAAAATATTTACTGTCATAGTATTAAGATCATAGATGGAAGAGAAAGTGACTGCCCAGTGCGATGGTTAAACTCCATTTATTAAGCAGTGGAGTGGAGTGTCATGTGTAGGGGTCAGACTAGGAAAAATCTAATTGCTTGTGTTGTCAGTAGCTACCGGTGTGGTGCTCTGCTCTCGTTCGATGATGATAACAGTCGGCTTCGTGCATGTTCCCTCTGTGTGCTGCCCCGGCTCTGCGCAGATAGCTGACGGAGCAAACTCTGAGAGAACCCCCAAAGACCACAGACTCTAGTAAGGTACGAAGGAACCCGAGCCAGGTTTATTGTCAAACGAAGCACAGTAATAGTATCCTATAGACTGTACAGGACATACTATGAATATGTGCCCCCTGGCAATGGACACAGCTCAGTCAGTGGCAAGACACTCCACTGTCCCCTAGGCTGGACAAAGATGTGTACGCCAGGACCTACTTTTATACAGTTACAGGACAGATTACTCATCCCTACTGACGTAGGGAAGTACAGCCCCTTGGCTCATTAGGGTGCTGTCTCCTCCTTTGATCATGTTGTTTCACATAGATGGATCTATCCATCATGCTGTCCTTTTGACCCTGTCTTTAAGATGCACCTGCCTGTTCCTTGTTATGTCTGTGGAGTGTCCTGATGTCATCTTGGCGCAAGTTCCTCTTATTAGCACTTATGTGTGGATGCACCTGCTTCTAACAACCCTCTTGTCACCAACTTCTGTGAGCGGGGCCTGCCTCTGGCTCACAGCCCAGCTTTTGCTTAGCAATCCCTGGAAGTACTTTGGTTCAGGCCTCAGACTGGGCCTCTGACACAAGAGTTTATGTTTCAGGGCCTCATCTTACTACAGCTTGGTAAGATGAAAATATTTACATGGCTATGGAGGAAGTTTCTTCCTAACATCAGCCAGTCAGTGGTTAGTTACATCATGACACATGAGGTTTGGCTACCTCTTATACATTTTTATCCTAACTAGTGTAAGCTGTAGAAGGTGAAATTCTTATTACCCATATAAATGTCAAATCACTTACTATGCTCTTGTCCTTAATATCTTGTGGTAACAAGTTCCAGAGATCTACCCATCTAGGTCAATGTGTGACTCTTTGAAGTACCCCTGTACTCACCATGCATGTCTTTCAGAATACATTGGTAAAACAGTTCTTTACCTGAGCATCTGTTCTGTTCCTAAAAGCATCAAAGATCTTCTTGACAGCAACTATTTCTCCTGTCCTGCGATCAATTGCTTTCCACACAATTCCATAGGCCTAGGTAAAAAGGATAGATGGATCCACCAGTTACACCAACTTCCTTTCAGTCCCTAGATTCAGTTAGGACCAGGTTCGGGGGGGGGGGGGGGGGGGGGGAATGTTCTTAATAGAAGGTATTACCAGGAAAAACAAAACAAAACAAACATTTAAAGGGTAAAGAGATCAGGATCAATAAAAAGCACTGTTAGGACTGAGGGCTGTAAAGAATAAATCTTGCTAGATTTATTTATTTTTTTATTTTTTTAAAAGGCAATACTTTTGTCACATAAGAACTGTCACACTGGATCAAACTAGTGGTGTACTTCCAGTACAGTATCATGTCTTTGACAGTAGCCAGCATCAGATGCTTAAGAAGAAGGTGCAAGAAACCCCACAATAGACAGTTAAGGAAAATCTTGTCCATAAGAGAAGTTTCTTCCTAACCCCTGTCAGAGATCAGCTTAGACAGTGAAGCATTATATTTTATACCTCTTATAAAAAACATTATCCTAGCCAATGTAATTCTGGACAGTCTCATTACCCATATAGTTATTTTTATTACATTAGCACCTAGTGACCCCAACTGAGAATGGGATGCAATTGTACTATATGCTATATATGACCCAAATCCACAATGGTATTTAGGCTCCCAAGAAGCCTAAATATCTGTGGATCTGGGCCTGTGTTTACATACTATCAGACAGTCTCTGTCTCAAAGAGCTTACAAAACATACATACATACACACACACAGACAGTAGGAGAATGGAAGTATTATCCCCATTTTACATATTATGAACTGAGGCACAGAAATATTAAATGGATTTGCTCAAGCAAGGTAACACAGGAAGTTGCACTCGTATCTCCTAAACCTCATTTCAGTACCTTAGCCACAAGACAATCCTTCCCCTAAATATTCAGTCATTTTTAAAATACTGTTAAGCACTTGATCTCAACTATAATTATATATTAATGTTTTTGAGGGACTCTTAGGACCATAAGTACCTAGAGAGATTAGAGTGAATAAAGTTATGCATTGTGAATTTGTCCTATCAATATGTTTGATAGAATTAAATTATTAGCTGATGATGAGCCTGCAGAAGATGTTCTAGATCAGGGGTCGGCAACCTTTCAGAAGTGGTGTGCCGAGTCTTCATTTATTCACTCTAATTTAAGGTTTCGTGTGCCGGTAATACATTTCAATGTTTTTAGAAGATCTCGTTCTATAAGTCTATAATATATAACTAAACTATTGTTGTATGTAAAGTAAATAAGGTTTTAAAAATGTTTAAGAAACTTCATTTAAAATTAAATTAAAACGCAGAGCCCCCCGGACCAGTGGCCAGGACCCGGGCATTGTGAGTGCCACTGAAAATCAGCTTGTGTGCCGCCTTCAGCACGCATGCCATAGGTTGCCTACCCCTGTTCTAGATCTTGATTTTAGTAAAGCATGTAATATAGTTTCTCACAAAATCTTAACAGAAAAAGGAATTCAAATTATCTTAAATATGACACTGTCATGTGGATTGAATGCTCAAATGGACTCAAGTAATGCAACGCTGAGTGTCAAGGCGCCTAACTTTTAGGTGCATAGAAAATCCAAAACCACCACTGAGATCCACAAAGCCGAGTTAGGTGCCTAGGCGCTCTGTACAGTCATAGACTCATTAGGAGTGGAAAAGACCTCAAGAGGTCATCTAGTCCAGTCCCCTGCACTCATGACAGGAGTGAGTATTATCTAGACTGGGGTGGGCAAACTATGGCCCACGGGCAGGATTCAGCACACAAGCCATTTTAAGCCGGCCCGCAAGCAGTGCCACATGGCCCAGCCCCGCTCCGGCCGGGGCGCAGGGTCGGGGGCCATACCATGCGGCTCATGGAAGCATGGCCCTACTCCGGCTGCTATGCGCACCAATGGGAGCTGCCGGGGTGGTGCGTGTGGATGGGGCAGCGTGCAGAGCTTCCTGGCCATGTCTCCACATAGGAGCCGGAGAAGGAACATGCCATTGCTTCCGGGAGCCGCTTGAGGTAAGCGCTGCTCAGAGTCTGCACCCCCTGAGCCTCTCCCCACATCCCAATCCCCCCTCCCACTCTCCAAATCCCTTGATCCCAGCATGGAGCACCCTCCTGCACCCCAAACCTCTCACCCTCAGCCCCACCCCAGAGCCCACACCCCCCACCCCAATTTTATGAGCATTCATGGCCTGCCATACAATTTCTGTTCCCCCATGTGGCCCTTGGGCCAAAAAGTTTACCTACCCTGATCTAGACCGTCCTTGACAGGTGTTTGTCTAACCTGCTCTTAAAAATCTGATGGAGATTCCACAACCTCCCTGGGCAATTTATTCCAGTGCTTAACCATCCTGACAGTTAGGAAGTTTTTCCTAACATCCAACCTAAATCTCCCTTGTTGCAATTTAAGCCCATTGCTTCTTGTCCTATCCTCAGAGGTTAAGAACAATTTTTCTTCCACCTCCTTGTAACAACCTTTTATGTACTTGAAAACTGTTATGTCCCCGCTCAGTCTTCTCTTTTCCAAACTAAACAAACCCATTTTTTTCAATCTTCCCTCATAGGTCATGTTTTCTAGACCTTTAATCATTTTTGTTGCTCTTCTCTGGACTTTTTCCAATTTCTCCACATCTTTCCTTAAATGTGGCACCCAGGACTGGACATGATACTCCAGTTGAGGCCTAATCAGCACAGAGTAGAGCAGAAGAATTACTTCTCGTGTCTTGCTTACAACACTCCTGCTAATACATCCCAGAATGATGTTCACTTTTTTTGCAACAGTGGTCCACTATGACACCCAGATCCCTTCCTGCAGTATTCTTCCTAGGCAGTCAGTTGCACGCATACAAAATGGGAAGTGACTGTTCCTTCCTAAATGAAGTACTTTGCGTTTGTCCTTATTGAATTTCATCCTATTTACTTCAGACCATTTCTCCAGTTTGTCCAGATCATTTTGAATTATAATGCTCTCCTCCAAAGCACTTACAACCCCTCCCAGCTTGGTATCGTCCACAAACTTTATAAAGTGTACTCTCTCTGTCATTATCTAAATCATTTATGAAGATATTGAACAGAATTGGACCCAGAACTGATCCCTGCAGGACCCCTTCCAGCATGACTGTGAACCACTGATAACTACTCTCTTGGAACATTTTTCCAACTAGTTATGCACCCATCTTATAGTAGTTCCAATGTCTCAGATAGCTCCTTGAGTATTCTAGGATACATTTCATCAGGCCCTGGTGACGAAGACATCTAACTTGTCTAAGTAATTTTAACTTGTTCTTTCCCTATTTTAGCCTCTGATCCTACCTCATTTTCACTGGCATTCACTATGTTAGACATCCAATCACCATCAAGCTTCTTGGTGAAAACCAAAATAAAGAAGTCATTAAGCACCTCTTTGATTTCCACATTTTCTGTTATTGTTTCTGTATATAATGAATGGGGAGAGACAGAATCATAGAATCTCAGGGTTGGAAGGGACCTCAGGAGGTCATCTAGTCCAACCCCCTGCTCAAAGCAAGACCAAACCCAACTAAATCATCCCAGCCAGGGCTTTGTCAAGCCTGACCTTAAAAACCTCTAAGGAAGGAGATTCCACCACCTCCCTAGGTAACCCATTCCAGTTCTTTACCACCCTACTAGTGAAAAAGTTTTTCCTAATGTCCAACCTAAACCTCCCCCTCTGCAACTTGAGACCATTACTCCTTGTTCTGTCATCTTCTACCACTGAGAACAGTCTAGATCCATCCTCTTTGGAACCCCCTTTCAGGTAGTTGAAAGCAGCTATCAAATCCCCCCTCATTCTTCTCTTCTGCAGGCTAAACAATCTCAGTTCCCTCAGCCTCTCCTCATAAGTCATGTGCTCCAGCCCCCTAATCATTTTTGTTGCCCTCCGCTGGACTCTCTCCAATTTATCCACATCCTTCTTGTAGTGTGGGGCCCAAAACAGTACTGCACACAGTACTCCAAATGAGGCCTCACCAGGGTATGTCTACACTGCAATAAAACACCTATGGCTGGCCTTGTTAACTGACTTGGATTCTCAGGGCTATAAATGTGCAGTGCAGCCATCCGGGCTTGGGCTTGGAGCCTGGGCTCTGTGACCCTCCACCCTCATGAGGTCCCAGAGCCTAGGCTCCAGACCAAGCCCAAACATCTACACTTCAAATTTATAGCCCCACTGCCTGAGCACCAGGAGCCCAAGTCAGCTGACATGGGCCAGTGGTGGGTTTTTTAATTGCAGTGTAGACGTACTCTTAGATTGCAATCCTCAAAAGCCAGGGAACTAGGCTAGCTAATGGGAAATGCCAACAAGAGGTAGGTATGCTAAGGCCCACCCCTCTTTTGGAGATGGGAGACTTAAAAGCCTTGGCTGTAGGGAGGTGCTGTTTAGCAATCCATGAACAAGAACCTTCCACCCGGCTTAAGTGCCTAAGGAATTCCTTGTGAGAGTGAATTAGGTGCTTGCCTCGTGCCACACAAAATGGCCAGAGGAGGTGGTAGTGGTACCTATGTTATAACTTGTAGCCCACTAGTTAGAGCACTTACCTGGGATGTGGAAGACTCAAGTTCAATTCCCCCTGGCTGTCTGGGGTGGGGAGAAGAGATGTGGGAAAACCCCTGTTCAAATCCTAAGAGCGTTCACAAACCACTGAGCTATGAGATATTCTCATGTGGAGCTCCCTCAGTCTCTCCTGTTGAAGCAGTCTCATTGTGGATCAATAATGAAAAAATGGTTTCAGCAGGAGGACCGGACCTGGGCTTTCCCACCTCCCCAAAATCCTAATCATTGCGTTACAGAGTCATTCCCATGCACTCATTCTCTCTAACCCAATGACTATTTTAGTATCTATTCACAGTGGAATAACTTCAACAGGACAGATTGAGGGAGCTCCAAATCAGAATATCTCATAGCACAGTGGTTAGAGCACTCATCTGAGAGGTGGAAGACCCCTGGCCAAATCTTAATCCCATCTCTGGCAGATGGGGTAATTGTATCTGAATCTCCCATATCCCAAGTGAACGACCTAACCACTGGGCTACAAGTTATAAGGTTAGCAGCAGCTCCTCCTCTTCGATTCCGAATGGGACCCAATCCAACAGGCACCTCTAAGCATGCCTGCATGAAGTTAGGCGGCTGAATGCCTATCTGCCCCTGGTTTGAGAAATGTGCTGGGGCTTAAGTGGAGATAGACAGCCAGATGCCTAGAGTGAGACAGCAGTGAGCATACCCAGAGGCAGAAATGTTGGCATGTAGGGAATTTTTACCCTGAAAAACTTAGGCACCGGGTGAGTTTAGGTGCCTACAGGGTTTTGCATGCATTTCAAGAAGAATTTCACTTTTCTCTTATATAGGTTCTGGGCCTTGTCAGACCACATTCCCCCAATAAGTCTAGTTGCCCTTTCAAGAATGTAAACTGTGCATTGTAGAAGGAGGAGGGGATTAAAACTACCTCTTTTCCTTAAACCCGCTATTCCTCCACTTTATCAGCAAATTGGGTCATTTAAAACTTTATTTTAATTAAGAAAATTAATTGGGAGATCTGAACTGGTTGGGTTTACCCTTTAAAAAGCATTAAACTGTAAAACACCCCAGCAAGTCCTGCATCCCTCAGGCCAGACCAGCAGGAAAAATCCTGCTTTTTCCTGTTGTTTGCTTGCCTAATATTAGTGAGCATTTAGAAAGCACAGCACGAATATAAATTAATTAATGAATTTGCTGTCAGCCCTGCTCAGGCGAAGGACTGATATGGTCATTGTTTCCGACTGGGCTGCTCTAACATTAAACATCACTTACAAAGTTGAAGGCGGAGCCATTCCAAGCTTCCCACTTCACTTGCTTGTTTCCCTTTCTCCCCGCCTCAGAATTAACTTGTCGCCACCCTGGCATTTTCCAGAGCAGTGAGGCTTCGGCCCCGGCGCGCAGAGCAACGCCGCAGCCCGTCTCCCGGGCAGCGGAAGCCCAGTTGCCACTGGAGAAGGGGCGTTTCTGCCCCCACAGGCCCTGGTTACCGGGGCGGGGTAGGCTGCGAACGCCACACACCAGGAGGCAGCCTGGGTTCAATCCCACCCTCCGGCTTCCTGAGCCTCGGGGCAAGGGGCAGCCGCTCGCGCTCAAGAGGTCCTACCCCGGGGGGCATCGGCCGCGCTCACCCCCTTGCCCAGGCGCTTCTTGATCTCGTATTTCTGTGAGACGAGCTCCTCCACCTCCGCCACGCTCATGCTGCCTCAGTCCTAGCCGGGGGGGCCTCTCAAGCCCCGGGGTCGCTCACAGCCGAGGGCCCGAAGCGAAGACGCGGCTAATGCTAAGGCCTGAGGCGCCCTCAGTCTCCCGGCGGACCGCGCCAGCCAGCACCCCTCACTGTGCCCGCCGATGACACTACTGGACGTGGGGAATCAGCGCGAGACCCCGCCGCCGAGCTGCACGCCGGGACCCAAACCGCAAGTGGGCCTGTTGATTACTGTTGCCATAGAAATAGCGGGAGGGGTGCCGTGCGCGCATGCGCAGAGCGTCTCACTCGCCCCTTGTGTGGGAAGTACCGGTACTGCGGGCCGTTGAGTCACCGAACCAAAGCCAGGGGGCGCCCTCTCTCTGCTTCACGCGCCGCGCTCCCCTGACCCGTGCCTTGGGGGAGGGGCAGCGTCTACACAACTGGTATTTGCCAGGTCAGCTATTGCAAAAAGTTAAACCCACAAATATCACCGTGAGTGCTCCCCCCCATTGTCTTCAGGCGTCTGCCTAAAGGGGGATGCCTGTGACTTCATAGTGCAGCTCACGACTACCAACTTCTCTAATCAATGTGATATGTGCCAGCAATGCCCCTCTGCCATGTATATTGGCCAAACCGGACAGTCTCTATGCAAAAGAATAAATGGACACAAATCTGACATCAGGAATTGTAACATTCAAAAACCAGTAGAAACTTAAGAACTTCATATGGGACACTGAGGCACCAACATACTATTCAGAGAAAACATTAAGAACATTCCCAGTTCGTCACATGGCTCAAAACCTAAGGGTATGTCTACACTATTTGCCGATCTGGTGGGTAGTGAGCAATCTATTGGGGATCGATTTTATTGCGTCTAGTGTAGACACGATAAAATTGGTCCCCGATCGCTCTGCCGTCGACTCCAGAACTCCACTGCGGCAAGAGGCGGAAGTGGAGTCGATGGGGGAGAGGCAGCGGTCAACTCGCCGCTGTCCTCACGGCCAGGTAAATCGACCTAAAATACGTCAACTTCAGCTATGCCAGGGCCGCCCAGAGGGGGGGGGGCAAAGGGGGCAATTTGCCCTGGGCCCCGGGCTCCGCAGGGGCCCCCAAGAGAAGAGCGGAGGCTCCTGCCTCCGCCCCTCTCCTGGAGCCTCAGCGCATCAAGCGCCGAGTCTCCGGCCGAGCCCCTGAGCCCCGCCCCGATCCGAGCCGCGTGGTGAGGGGGCGGGGCTGGGAGCTCCAACAGGGCCTGAGCCCCGGCCCGCTCAGAGCGGCGTGGGGAGGGGGCGGGGCAGCTGCCTCCGCTCGGCGTGGAGCTCACAGCCCCGCCCCCTCACCACGCGGCTCTGAACGGGACGGAGCTCAGGCCCCGCCGGAGACGCGCTCAGTAAGAGGCCGAGGCCGGGACCGGGGCCGGGGCGGTGGCGGGTGGGAGGAGCGGGACCCGCCGGGGCTGGGGGCAGGACCGGGGGCGGGGGGGGAAGCGGGACCAGCCGCCGCCGAAGCGCAGCCCGGTCTTCGGCGGCGGGGGGGCCCCTTCTGTTCCGGGACCCGCCGCCTAAGGGCCCGGAAGGCCCGCGGCGGGGACCCCCCCCGCCACCGAATTACCGCCGAAGACCGGGCTGCGCTTCGGCGGCGGTCCCGCTTCGGCGGTAATTCGGCGGCGGGGGGTCCCGCCGCGGGTCTTCGGGGCACTTTGGTGGCGGGTCCCGGAACGGAAGGGCCCCCCCGCCGCCGAAGACCCCGGGCCCCCGGAATCCTCTGGGCGGCCCTGAGCTATGCTATTCACGTATCTGATAGTGCGTATCTTAGGTCGATTCCCCCCACAGTGTAGACCTAGCCTAGATGTATACTTGCCTCAGGTTTCAGTAAGGATGATAAATTTGGTGTAGAACCTGAGGATAAAGGCAGGATGGCTAATGAGCCTGTGTGTGTAGAAATGGAAATTACACAAGGCACTGGTAAGACCTCATCCGGAATACTGTGTACAGATCTGTTCACCCATGTTCAAGAAAGATGAATTCAAATGGGAACAGGTGTAGAGAAGGGCTATTAGGATCATAGGTGCCAACTTTACAATGTGCCAGGGGGTGCTCTACTCCCTGCTCTGCCCCAGGTCCCCCCCACACTCCACCCCTCCCCCAAGGCCCCACCTGCCTCTTCCCACCCCCACCCCACCTCTTCCTGCCCCATTCTGCTCCCTCCCCAAGTACACCGTGTTCTTGCTCCTCCCCGCTTCCCCACAGAGCCTCCTGCTCTGTGAAACAGCTGATTGCAGTGGACAGGCGGTGCAGGGGGAGAGGGGCAGGTTCTGATGCGGGGGGGCTGCTCAGCACCCACCATTTTTCCCCCTGGCTGCTCCAGCCCCAGAGCACCCATGGAGTCAATGCCTTTGACTAGGATGATCGGGGGAAGGTTATTTTATGGGAGGGGGCTGTAACTGGGTTCAATCCCCTATCTAGAGAAGGGTTAAATCCTTAGGCCTGGTCTACACTGGGGGTGGGGGGGGTTCGAACTAAGGTACGCAAGTTCAGCTACGCAAATAGCGTAGCTGAACTCGAACTACCTTAGTTCGAACTACTTACCCGTCCTGACGGCGCGGGATTGAAGTCCGCGGCTCCCCCGTTGACTCCGCCACCACCGTTCGCAGTGGTGGAGTTCCGGAGTCGACAGGAGCGCGTTTGGAGTTCGATATATCGCGTCTAGATGAGACGCGATATATCGAACTCCGAGAAGTCGATCGCTACCCGCCGACCCGGGCGGGTAGTATGGACGTACCCTTAGACATGAGAGTAAGCCCTCCTCTGCTACCAAATTTTGACACCAGGGGGTGCTACTACACCTGGAATGGATCTTTACTGGCTCCCAGTGGAGCAGTTACTGTCATACCAGTGAAAAAGGCACACCGTAAATATCTTCAATGCACAGCAGTTTATTGAGAAGGAATTACGCAAGCGGTAAAGGGTTATAGCAGGGGTCGGCAACCTACAGCACGCGTGCCAAAGGTGGCATGCAAGCTGATTTTGCCTGGCACGCGGCTGCTGGCCGGGGTCCTGGCCGCTGGCCCCACTCAGCGTCCTGCTGGCTTGGGGTTCCGTTCACTCACCGCGCTCGGGTTCTGCGGCTCCCAGGAGTGTGAGCTGCCGGGGTGCGGGGCGCTGAGCCTGCTGCGGAAGGGGCGGCGGTGGCGGCTCACACTCCCGGGAGCTGCAGAGCCCGAGTGCGGCGAAGGGGGAGCCGGGGGGTGCACAGAGACTGCTGCCCCCATGCATCTGCTGCAGGAGCCCCCCCCAGGGGGGGGCACCAGGCGGCAGCGTGGGCAGGCGTGCCTCCCGGCTCCCCTCTCACCCAGGGGCGGCTCTAGACATTTTGCCGCCCCAAGCACGGCAGGCAGGCTGCCTTCGGCAGCTTCCCTGCAGAGGGTCCGCTGGTCCCGCGGCTTCGGCGGACCCTCCGCAGGCACGCCACCAAAGGCAGCCTGCCTACCGCCCTCGCGGCAACCGGAAGAGCGCCCCCAGTGGCTTGCTGCCCCAAGCACACACTTGGCGTGCTGATGCCTGGAGCAGAACTCAGGTTCTGCGGCTCCTGGAAGTGTGAGCCACCACTGCTGCCCCTCCCGCAGCTCCCCGCGTCCTGCTACCTCAGCGCTCCACCGGCATGGGCATGGTAAGAGGAGTCCCAGGGGGCAGTCAGGGAGCAGGGGGAGGATTGGATGGGTCGGGAGTTCTGGGGGTCCTGTCAGGGGGCTGGGAGTGGTTGGATGGGGTGTGGGAGTCCCGAGGTCTGTCTGGGGGCGGGGGTGTGGATAAGGGTTGGGGCAGTCAGGGGACAGGTAGGGGGTAGGGTTCTAGGGGGGTAGTTAGGGTGGGGGGGTCTCAGGAAGGGGCAGTCAGGGGACAAGGAGCAGGGAGGCTTAGGTAGGGGTGGGGTTCTGGAGGCAGTTAGGGACAGGGGTGCCAGGAGGGAGCAGTCAGGGGACAAGGAGCAGGGAGTGTTGAGGGTTCTGATGGGGGCAGTTGGGGTGAGAAGTGGGAGGGGCTAGGGCAGGGCTCTCCCCTCTTTTTGATTGTTGAAATATGGTAACCCTAGGCGAGGGGGGAGCCAGGGGGCGCATGGGGGCTGGCACCCGCATACATCCACTGCAGCCTGTGGGGGGCACTGGGCTGCAGCCTGGGCAGGAGGGGCAGGAGGGACATGGCTGCTCCCTGCTAGCGGCGCTGCCGCCTTTGCAGGGCTGCTGCCCCCCCCCTGCACCTCACCAGCTTCTCCATGGCTGGGGCTCACTGCTGCCACAAGCGGGATGCTCTGGCTCTCCAGTGCCTGTGGAAGGCAGCTCCTCCCTGCTACAGTGGCCCAAGCCCAGCAAAGCCAGTGAGTGGACTCGGGGCGGGGGCCTCCGGGGTGGGGTGAGGAGGGATGGCGGGGGTGGGTGGGGCTGTGCACCCTCCAGGGGAGTTCAGGGGGCAGGGAGGGGGGAACCTGGTCTGGGGAGCAGCCCCTGGGCATGGCTGGCCCCTGAGCAGGCTGGCCCCTGGGGTCTATAAAGGCTTCTTGGGATTTGTCCCTCAATGAACTGATGTGCAAAGGGGGTGGGGGGCGCAAGGTGGAAGTTTTGCCTAGGGCGCAAAATATCCTGCCCCAGGGGGTGCGTGCACCCCAGGTTAAGAACCACTGCACTAAACTGATAAGATCTGCATTTTAATTTAATTTTAAATGAAGCTTCTTAAACATTTTAAGAAACTTGTTTACTTTACATATAATAGTTTATAGACATAGAGAGAGACCTTCTAAAAACATTAAAATGTATTACTGGCATGTGAAACCTTAAATTAGAGAGAATAAATGAAAACTCGGCACACCACTTCTGAAAGGTTGCTGACCCCTGGGTTATATCAAGCACATCACTCCTATGTTAGACATTAAAAGCTATACATTAAGAGCTATACATTCCCCTTAACGAGGGTCCCTGCGCTAGCCTCATGCAATTCCTGCTTGGCAAACAGAGAAGGTGGTTACCAATTTTATAGATGGCTTCTTCTTTCCTTGTCTGTTCTTCTCAGCCCACTGGTCTGTTTTGGATTCCCCGAAGCAAGGTCTCCGTTGCCTTGAGACCCTTCTGGTTCATGGTCCTACTCAAGCCCACATAGCAGAGTGATTGGCTACTCTGTCTAGTAGTGTTGCAAGCTTCTTTAGGTGTCAATTAAGGAAGCTCAACAGTAATTTAATTTGCTTGATCTTTATACTCTTTTTCCTCAAAGGAGTCACATGTGTTAAAAGCATGCCCAATGGGTGCGTGGTTGCTAATTTTTACCTAATTAGTATTTTTAGAAGGGTCTGGAGGGGTGGTACTGAATGAAGGCTGAGGGAATTGGGATTATTTAGCCTGCAGAAGAGACGAGTGAGGGGGGATTTGATAGCAGCCTTCAACTACCTGAAGGAGGATTCCAAAGAAGATTGAGCTAGGTTGTTCTCAGTAGTGGCAGATGACAGAACAAGAAGCAATGGTCTTAAGTTGCAGTGGGGGCGGTCTAGATTGGATATTAGGCAACACTATTTCACTAGGAGGGTGGTGAAGCACTGGAATGATTTACCAAGGGAGTTGGTGGAATCTCCTTCCTTAGAGGTTTTTAAGGCCCAGATTTACAAAGCCTTGGCTGGGATGATTTAGTTGGGGTTGGTGCTGCTTTGAGCAGGGGATTGGACTAGATGACCTCCTGAGGTCTCTTCCAACCCTGATATTCTATGATTATCAAGTTGACCTGTGCTTCATGCTGGAACTTTATACATGTGATATTTACTTTTGCATTGGCTCGTATTTGTCAACCAATAGGTTCAATATTGATCATGCACATAGACTTTTCCAGTTCTTTATCAGATTTGCTTCTGCTTAAAGGGAACCTGCTCCCAGGATCCCCTGCAGCCATTCAGCCATATTTAACTCATGTTAAGTTATGCTTGCAGCATTCATTGGGTATGGTTACACCAATTTGGCACCATCCCAACAACAAGAAGCTGCACGTGATTCTCAGCGGCGACCCCACCACAACTCCCAAGAGCAGCGTGGATACTTCCAAGGAGTCAGAGTCCTGGGCCACTGCAGGCAGCCCTGAGCAGGAGGTCTTGGATGAGGCAGAGCCAAAGGAGAAAGGCGAGCAGGGCATCCATTGTGCCGGAGAGCCAGGAGCTGTTTGTAACCCCTAAACTGGGAATAGGCGACAGGGAATGGAATGGTAATCACTTGATGATTACCTGTTCTGTTCATTCCCTCTGGGGCACATGGCATTGGTCACTGATGGAAGACAGGATACTGGGCTAGATGGACCTTTGGTCTGGCCCAGTATGGCCGTTCTTATGAGCAGTCCAGCCAGTCACAATACAGCAGCATGGCCTAGCACAGTGGTCCCCAACCTTTTTGTGACTAGTAGCACATTCATGTTTTCAGAAGAGTGTGGCGGGCACCAACAATTTTTCAAGGCTTATTTTGTATTTGTACATTAAATAATACAAAAAAACATATTTAATATTGCATAATATATGAATTCAGAGAGAAGAGAGAAGCCAGAGAGAAGCCGCGAGGACAGAGAACACTGGTGCCCACAGCCCTGGAGTACTCTGTCCCCAGCAGGTGCGGGGACCCGGATTCTCTCCCCTGCTGGGCACTAGGCGGTTCCCGCGCCTGCCGGGGACCGAGAACACCGGTGCCCTCAGCCTGCAGCCCCGGAGCTCTCTGTCCCTGGCAGACACGGGGACGCAGCTTCTCTCCCCTGCAGGGCACTAGGCAGGCCCTGCACCTGCCGGGAACAGAGAACACTGCGCCCGCAGCCTGAGTTCTCTGTCCCTGGCAGGCGCAGGGCAGCGACTTCTCTCCCCTGCTGGGCACTAGGCGGGCACACATAAATGCCCCGGAAGGCACCATGGTGCCCATGGGCACCACGTTGGGGACCACTGCTCCAAGGTGTTGACCTTGATATATCTGGAGCAATGGAACAACTGGACAAAGCAAAGTCATACCTACAGTCTTACTGGTCAGATGAGGGATTTCAAAACGTTTTGAAGAGTGCACAGAAGTTGTAAGAGGAATTTCACACTGAAGCTATTTTCCCACCCATTCAAGAATGCAAGAGCCACCAAAGAAGACATTTTGATTACAAGGCACGGGATAATCTCATAAGAGACCCCAAACAACAATTCAAAGTTGAATTCTTTAACCAGGTGCTAGATTGTGCAATACAGTCAGTTGAACATTTCATGCAGCTCAAAGAACACAGCAGTATATTTGGGATGTTGTATGATATTCCAAAACTCCTCACTATACCTGAAGAAAATCTACACCAGCAATGCAGGGCACTAGAGACAGTGACACATGATGACGTGCAATATTGATGCGAGTGATTTACGTGATGAACTGAAAGCCCTTTCAATATACATTTCAGCAAGATCAACTCCAAAGGCTGTTCTGGAATATATGTGGACAAATAAGATGACCACCCTCTTTCCAAATGCTTTTGTTGCTCTGTGCATACTTCTAACACTTCCTGTAACAGTTGCCAGTGGAGCTTGGTATTTGTAGCTTATGGCCAAAGGCTGAATAGCCTGATTTTGCTTACATTGTGTGATGTGAAAGGGATTTGTCTGCTGTAAGTGCACCTACATGCTGCTCATTTGTTTATTTATTTGTGTTCCCTCTTTTGAACACTGGTTTTGGGATTACACAATTTAAGGTTTCTGTCTGGATTTCTACCTCAGTGACTTGGTTTTGGAAAACTGGCGTAGATGGGAATAGCAGATTTTCAACAGTTCAAGTCTCCAATGTGTACAAACACAGCATGAGATGCCTACATGTCCCAGCAGTAGCCACAAAATATCCTTTCAGATATGTCTGCTCTGTTCTATTTAAGGATTCCTCATCTGGCCAGAGAGTCCATCTTTACAATCTCTTTATACCCCTAAAGCAATGCAGAGGAATTAGCGTGGGGCTGAGGACCTGGCCCATAATATTAGCTGATCATGAGATCAATTATACCCTCAGAAACAAGTATCTGCACTCAAGAACGTCTTGCTTTTTTTACGTATTTTTTATTGTTCTTCTCTCCATTCCCTCCCCTCTCTTTTTTAATCCAAGAATATTATCTGCTGGCGCGAAAGCATCAAGTTATGGATCATCATAGTCTGTCTCCAGAGAGGGAAATTTTAGTTACTTATTTTGTGGAGAAAAGGGATTGCACTTTCAAATGTCACTTAACTATGAAAGTTAAATTTAACCTTCACTTTATGATTTGGCACTAGTGAGGGAAGTAGGGATGTGTCTGATCTTGGCTGATATGATGCTTTTGAGGGAGCTGCCAAAGCCGTTGACTTCCTTGTTTGAGCCTTGTGCCCCATGCTCCTTTAACCAATGGCGCATGCGTGTGAGGTCTTGGCTATAATCGTGCTCCCGAAGGAGTTGCTGTTGCTGCTCCCTCAGTTGAAGCTTGAAGGTTTTGAGGATGTGTGAGCGTCGGATGAGGCTGAGCAGTTCATGGCGCAGTCGCCAATTCTCTGCTTTCACCTGCTTGGTGTGCTGGATCAGACTGCGTACAGCTTCCTCTTCAGCTCTCTTGGCCAGAGACTGAACCTTCTGATGAGAGTCCAGCTCATATTCAGCTTTTGCTTGCAGAAATCTGCTCTTGACCTTGTGCATTTGCTCTGAGTGCTGGATTTTTGTGACCAGCAGTTCCTTCTCCAGCTCCTTGATTCTGCTCAGCTGTTCCAACTGCAGGTCCTTGAAGGGCTGCAAGTCTTCAACCTCCTTGTTCATAAGAGAATACTTTGTCTCCATCTCCATCAATTGGTTCCGCACCTCCTTCTCTTTAGCTGTGTACTGTGAGATCAACTCTTCCTTCTGCTTTCGGACCTGTGCCATATCAAAGTGGTTCTGGTTATTTAGTGTAATGATAGCATTTTGGCATTTCTGAGTGTGTTTGCTTATATAGGTCATGTAGGCTTTGCTGTCTTCCCGAATCTTCTGGGCCTCCTTATCTAGGAACTCATTCTCCCACAGGAAGTGCTCTACTCGCTTCATGTATGTGTTCATATGCTCAGTCAGGATCTTGTATTCCTTCTGCAGATACTGCTCCCTTTCTTTGACAAATGGTTCTGTGCTGCTCCTTGCCTTGGATATATCACCTTCCTTTCTGTTTGTTCCTTGCTTACTTTTTCCAAAATCGTTAGCTTTTTGTTCTGGCTTCTTTTTTTTGGATGCCATGTTCAATTCTGGGATGCCACGGGTACTAGCAAAATACAATAGATGGGAGGTTACATATTGTAGGTGAACTACGAACACATACTTTAAGGTTGGCTAACCCTTCTAGTCATAAACCTCCTGTTTTTAATTGATTGAAATGCTGGCCTGGAATTTTTCATGTTTGGTCTCTTATTCAAGATGAATTTGGGGTGGAGGGGCAGGGAGTGTTTGGTCAGGACTAGAATAGCAGTACTGAGAGATATCAGGAGAGATGTGACTTGGGGAGAGTCTGACTGGAATAACTGAGGTGCACAGACTGAGCAGCGTGATAGGGAACCCAGGGCTGGAACAGCAGGAGGCCTGTAGGCAAGGACTGAGGGACTTTGGCAAAACTGTGTGAGTGTGTGAGGATAGATGAAAGACTGTAAGGCTCAAATTCCCTGTGTGTGGAAAGGAAGGGAGTCACTGAGAACTGGAATGCTTCCAGGCATGTGAAGAAAGTAAGGCCCCAGGATCCAGAGCTCCAAGGGAGCCCCCAAAGGTCTGACGCATATATCTTAAAATCTCTTACCTCAATTGTCCTACCTTCTCTCTCACTCCTGAGCTCTTAATAAACCTTCAGGTAGTTTCTCTGTCACTGAACTCCCAGGAACTAGTAGGATAGTAACTTCTGACAGCCGGCCCCTAGAAGCTGTTAGCAGCTGTGTGGCCTTTGCCACACAGTGAACAGTTGAACACACTGGTGTGATTGGACTATCTTGAAAGTTGTGTGTATCCAAGGTGACAGAATATCATGACATCACAGGGCAAGTTCTGTGTGTTCAAGATGATGGATGGGCAGGGCTCAGTGTATAGTGCAACTGTGTAGGCGCATAAATTACCACATAATTGTCTTTGTGTTGGAATATGCTGAATAACAATGCTCTAGCTATCCGAGAATCTTTTAACTCTTCCACCCATCCTCACATCCCCAGTCTAATTCTCATGATTGCAAATTAAACCCTCAAAACCTGACTTGTGTGCAATGACATCTGTCTATATGAGCCATTCATCTCAATGGGGTGTTAGCAATGTTGAGATTTAAAATATTATCATTAGGCTTCAATGTTAAGTGCTTATATAAGTGACTGAAAGGGTCCAACATGGGTATTAATTGTAGTGTGGTGGATAATGGTAAAATGTTATATTTTTATGTACCTATTTATAAAGATGACATTATCTCATTGTAATGCAGGAGGATGGTAAGAGTCAAACAAGGGCATTTGTTACAATACAGGGGAAATACTGCGGGGGGGTCCTGTTATCCTTTAGCAGGAACATCCATCTAATGAGCTTCTCTTTTTTGGATGGATATAATAGTAATAATTAAGAAGTGCAGTGGGACAGGTAGTTGCCTTTGAGTTTTGGTTAAGTGGGAAATGAGGTGTTCAAATCCCTGTCCTTGAAATTTAAACTCATCTCTGATCCTTGCCCAAAAAGTGTGAGGAAAACCTCTGTTGATTAAAAGTTTAAGTTGCCAAAAACAAAACAAACTCCTGTTTTATTCCTGGGTGCTAAAAAGCAGAGTGGTCTCCTTCCCAGCAGAGAAAGAGCTCCCATTTCCCCCAACAATTTATACAGTGTAGCCATGTGTTTTCAGTAGTAAAATCTGAAGCACAGTACACATTGGTAGGGTAGTGAAAAATGAACTGAATTGCCTGTGAAAGCAAATAAGGGGTACTACCCTGATTGTATTGTACAGGCCTGAGATGGGGCAAAGTAAGGGCGACAGAGCTTGTGACTGATCATAGAATATCTGGGTTGGAAGGGACCTCAGGAGGTCATCTAGTCCAACCCCCTGCTCAAAGCAGGACCAAACCCCAACTAAATCACTGATGCATACATCAGGTTTAGGACCTTATATCTAGGCTATCTATCAGGAAACTGCTTTATGGTCTAAGCATTAAAATGTCTTTGTCTGAAATTTGTTAGCTGCCCCACCTATCCTTCCTCTTAATTAAAAAAAATATATTATGGCAGACTGCTAGGTCTGGTATAGATAAGATAAAACCAGTTTCTAAGTGATCTACAGTCTTCATAGTTACTTGAATTACTTTGAAATTTGCAGCATAGAAGTGCACAGTATGGTTAGTTATCTAAATGTGGGGTCATGTGATCAAGAAGTTCCCTAGCTACAGCCCCCTGAAAAAACAGCTTTCCTTAAAGTTGATATTCTACCAACATATTTTTACCCAGAACTGGGCATCAAACCACAGCTCTGGAGCAGAGCTGGCACAAGGGTCTCACTTGCTAGGCAGGGGGATGTTCCTCTAGGGGTTTATGAGCTTCTCTCCGTGTCATGGCAGCTGGGATATGGAGGGTGGGGGCCTTGTCTTGCTAGGGGAGTCAGAGCCACTTTCCCTGCCCCACATCTTGTGAGCCAGCATTTGGGGAAGTCCTACCCCTGGAAGGGGGGGCAGAGTTTGAGACTTCTCTCTACCCTCCTATGTGTTCTAGGATCTGGGAGTCCCTGCCCCCTGAGAGTGTCTGAGCCCCTCTGAGCCAGATCTGGGGAAACCCTGCTGTCACGTTATTGATTTGAACTGGGACCATATAGAACACAGTTGCAACAAAAGTCCTGTAGAGGCACCAAATCTTGTATAGAGGGGGGTCTAATGAGGTGTCTAAGACAAGGTTATGGTTTGCTGGTTATAATGATGCTGGTTATATGTGTGTATCAATTTTGTAGTTGAAGTTATGAATATTGGCTCTATACTGTCTGTATTTCAAACTTTAAAAAAATAAAAAAAGAAATAATAATGGAGATATACCCATCTCCTAGAACTGGAAGGGACTTTGAAAGGTCATTGAGTCCAGCCCCCTGCCTTTACTAGCAGGACCAAGTACTGATTTTGCCCCAGATCCCTAAATGGCCCCCTCAAGCATTGAGCTCACAACCCTGGGTCTAGCAGGCCAATGCTCAAACCACTGAGTTGTCCCTCCTCCTCCAAACTTATGCTATGCTTCTGGGAAAGATCCCAGACAACTTGGTGTTAGCTCTGCCTAGTCTCCTTAAT